>NW_027509453.1:282500-667500 GCF_048541705.1 Temnothorax americanus
ATAATGGTTATATGAACATGTTCAGCACGAATCACATTATCGATTAGATAAGTAATAGTTTATCTGTATGTTAGTTTTTCCCTTAAATTCCCGATGCCAAGAAGTGCGTCACGTAATGAAGGTTATGTTTCACTTTTTGGCACAGAGTTTGTAATATGTTGCATCATCAATTTTGCTTTATTATTCTAGAAATTGAGGTAAATTTATTGATACTTGTAACTCGAAAATTTATGATAAAAAACATTTTTTATGAAAAAAATAATTCTAATGAATTTTTATGAAATTTGTTTGAAATTTATTAATTATTCAACACATTTTGACACTTTTTTTACGCTACAGATAAAGTTTGTTTTCTGTGTTTTATTTTCACCTGTCTTATTTTTTGTATTTTAATGTAATATATAAAAAATCTGTTGTAACAGAGTAAGCACAGATAGAGAAAAAAGTGATGGAGACTTTGGACTCTTCGAAGGTAGCTAATTTATCTCATATATCTTATATTATATGTAGTTTTTGCATAGAGGTTGGCAAAATATAATACCTACAAGAGAGCTAATTAGTAATTAAACATTGATTATTACAGCTAAAATTATACGCAGGACAATTTAAGTAACTGTGACGTCTCGAAGTGCCGAAAATTGGGCCCGTTGGTGCCATAAAGTGCGGCAGAGCACTTCGATAGTGCCAAAAACGCCGGCAGTAACGAGCATTATAAAAATAATTATTTATTTATTAGAACTGAATGATTTAACTAAAAATATAGGTGAATCTTACTCAGAAAGCTTTAATGCACGTGTTAAAATAGTTTGTTTGGGGTTTAACAATATATCGCGTTCGTAAATAATAGAAAATCAGGGCCGCTGCTATAAAGGTGCCTATAACTGGGCCGTTTACCTTACAGATCCCCGTAGTCTCGGTGCTTCGTGCCGAGAGTGGAAAGAGATCGAATCCCGTGGGATTATCGTTCCGCATCCGTGCGCACGGTCGCAAAGATGCGTGCACAGTGCACACGTGATTAAAGCTTGCTGTGGGTCCCGATACATCGTCGATGCCACTTGTGTCGATCGTTATATAGCATCAGGTCTAGGGGGAATATCGGCGTAATTTACCTCCGTGTTATTACCGTAACCGCACGCGGCATAAACCAGTCGCGAATTATCATTACACGCAGATAATCTGGTCACTGGTGCAACGTGCTTTTTTTTATACCACTTCTTGATGCATCATATCGTAGGTACATACTGTAACGCGAGGTGAATTGTGCGTGATTTCGGGAATACATAATTTTACGGATATATTTTTAAACGCAACACGATCGATCGTGATTTTCTGATGGACGGCTTAATACAATGTAACGAATAGCCTTTTACGTATAATCGAGGTAATCAAGATAAATTCGCGGAGGGGTTCATCAATAATGATGCTATGCTGACAACGTGCGGTGACGGTAGATTAATGGTGCGCAGTATGAAACTCGCCGATGCAATATTCATAAAATATGGGGGGGACCTCGGTCCTCCCTTCCGGGAAAGTGTTGTTTTTCGTGCACGTTCGACAAATTTACACGAAGGAGACAATGCGGCGCTCCATGCAAATTTAGAATAACGATAGCAGCGCGCGTTGCATTTTCGGGAAGAAATACAACGGGCTCGATCACGCGATCTTGGTGTTCGCCACTTTGACGCGACTGCTCGTTAATCTCGGGAAGGGCTTCTCAATAAACTTCGTGATTATCGTGTTTGCCGGTATGAGCGAGCCGGCCGAAGGAGCTTGCCCAGGGCATGATGTTCGTGGCGCACATCGGCTTTTAATGCGCATCGTGACAGACTCCGATGTACGTATCACAGGTGCAAATTGTCGCGATGAATTATCCGGCGATATTATCGAAAAAAAGTTTTTCTTTTACGTGTCAATAAGTGTAATCGTTAGAAGGGCCAAGAAATTTTTATTTCGCGGATGGTTTCTGCAGATTTTTGCGTCATTTAAAAGTTAAAAGTAGTAATAATAATTAAATACCTTGATTGCTCTGGCGACTATAAATATTCGTCGTATAAATATTGCGCGCGCGCGCGCGCATTCACATGCACATATACATTCCCACAGCTCACATGATAGATTTTTCAATTCTGTTAAAACGCAAACGGTGCAATGGATATTTCGCTTAATTTCTGCGGCACATAAATCATATACGGGTGATAAACAAACGATTCGTTACGAGGGCCAGGTGTCTCGACCGCATACGTACTGCGATCTTCCATAATGAATCTACTATAGTTTCGATGCGGTTAATCCTTGATTACATGTAGGCACGTATACCCGACACGGAGCTCGTAATTTACAATCAGGACGTAGACGATAATTATAATCGCTTAAACCGGGAAATTTTTATGGAATGAATCTTCCATTACGATATATGTATATCTCTTAAATATGAAACATTTTATGCGTGCGTTATCCTAATAAAATTCAATAAAAAAGCTATATAAATTAAAATATTATAAGAATTAATTTAAATGGAATTTTTTGATCATTCAATAATTCATACTTCAATTGAATTTCATAATTTAATTAAATCTCTTTGAAGATCTTGAAAAGTTTATTGCAAATCGGCTTTATATTTCTCAGAATATCAAGTTATCAAAATGAAAAGATATAATGATCAGACTTATAGTTTTACAGCAGAAACCTCGATTTTCGACAAGAATGCGAGCGGAAAACTCGCATTATACAGGGTATCTTTTCCCCACATAGTTGTTTGCGTAATCTGTTTCCCAGATAGTTACGCCCGAGGTCACACCCACACATAGTTGTCTTTAAAGTCCTTTCCGTGGTTTCCTGTTCTAATTCCGGCGTCTCGTAAGTAGTCCACTTTTCTCACGAGTTACAACTGCGTTGTTTAAAGCCATGTTTTCACATCTCGGCGGCAGCAATTTCAACGACAACATTACTCCTCCTCCATCCAGCCATCACGAATTCTTGCTCGAGGCAATGCGATATACTTCGCTACTTTTCTTTACATTCTTTTTTTAAATTCATATATATCCAACAGATAATAATCTGCCTTCAGAAATAAATACGAAATATAATAGATCTATTATAATGGATCGATAGATGAAATAATCATTGCTATTTGAACCGCCGTGCGTTTAGAAATCAACAACGCTCTTTTTGTTATTATCAGTATAATATTATTGTTAGGGGACTATTCAGTAAAATGAGTATATGATGATTATGCAAAACAGAAAGGGAAAAGCAAGTAAAAATAATTTTATATGAAATAATTAAATAATTATTATTGAAGATTAGAGTAAATGATATTGAATATCTCTTTCGTCAATCACATTTGAAATCTGATCGGACAGTTTTAAAAAAGTAGGAATGTATCGTTTTTCAAACAAAGTATGTCTTTGTTTCTCGTCTTAACGGCCGCCTCGAATTTCCTCACGTCACTCGATCGACTCCAGCAACATTGTGCCACATGAGCAGGTACTAAGAGCCGAGCTCGGAATGATGCAGGTCATTTCCCGGTCAACGACCGTTCGTAGGGTTGCACCGGACAAAAATCGTTCCCTTCGTAATGCAGACCGTGCCACAAAGTGGCTATCTCTGTCACGCAGTGAGATGGAAAGTTTTGTCCGCGTAACCCATAACCTTCCTACAGAGCAAATACGACCGCTTAGAATGACTTACTGATTCAAAATGTTATTTTTTTTTTAATTACAAGAGGCTATCGCTCGCATATTTTATGATCTAATTCCTTATATTCTTATCTTATTAATTATTTATATAATATTTTGAATTATATATATATATATAATTTAATTATATAATTTTTAATAGATTTACCTAAATATGAAAGAAATATTCAACTATTCAAACTGACAATGAGAGCAAACGTTGTATATTTCGAATTGATTCACAGCATGATTAATTTTGAATTAAAAGTTGCCTCGGCGTACAGATACAAGCCACATGATATATCCCTTATATTTCCAACATGTAAAATTGCGTAACTGTGTAACGTTGAAACTCCATGGTCAACATTTTTCCCGGCGGAGGTTAATTCGGTTTACGACCTATGCGGGATGATCCGTGGAAATTCTTATAACCGAGAAAAGTATCGCCTCAAGAGCTCCGACTAAGCCAGTATTTTTAAAATCCAACCGTCCACTCCTATATGACAAGAAAATTGTTCCCCGGTAGAAAATAGAAAAGGACGAGTAGAGTCCCCCACGTAAACGCGCCGTCGGTGTAAATCTTCCAGACTACGTTCCCTTATTATTATATGTATTATAATTAAAGATTCCCAAGGAATTCCACTCGGCAACATTGTTGTGACAGAAATAAATCTTGCTTTAGAATCATGATCGCGTCTTTTTTTTTTGTTGCTAAAGAAGAATTCTTTAAATGAGGTCAGCGAAATGATGCCGATCACTCGTGCCGCGTTAAAAATCGAATCCGCAATCGTCTTTTTGCAATTCATGGCTTCAATTTCGTATCGGAGTAAGTGGCATCGCAGATACGATCCGACGACTAGCGAAGCAAATCGAGAGGGAAGGAAACCTTAGCAGAACCTTGGACCGAAATTACTTTTCGAGGAATGCAATCTCCTAACCTCGCGCAACTCTCGCAAGAAGAAACTACAATCCAGTGTGCGCGCCGCAAGCAGACGCATCCTGGGATTCTACGTTAATAAAACCGTCCGTAAAGGCGTAAAAGAAAAGCCGAAGATTCCGCTTTTTTCCCACGACTTTTCTCGACCGTAAGAATTTCCTTCTCACCTGCGCTGTTGCTACCCGTCTCTTTATTTTTCGGCTTGAATATTATTTACACTATAGGTCGTAATACGTTATGCTAACTTTAACTGTTTAGATTTTAGATTATTATACTTGATATATGTAATTCAATAAGATTTAATATTTATTTTAACGAGAAAATATTCTATCTAGAGTCGCTGTTAGAAGATAAAACTCCACATTTTATCAAACAAGTTATTTACCATTTTATCTATATCAATCAGTTTCTATTTGCTTGCATGCGAAGCATTCATGAATGCATAATGGAAAGCTTGTGATGCGAAAGACCTTGATTTAAAAAATGAGATATTTATAGAAAAGAACTGTTTAAATAAATGAGAAGGCCATCATGCTTGACACAATGTGCATTTGCCAATAAGTCTCAGATATCATAGATAGAAAATTTTCGGAAATTCCATAGGTTTGGTAAATAATTATACGGAATTAATTGGTTTCTCTGGAATAAATTTCCCAAAAGTTTTGGCGGGACGGCTCGAGATTGCCACGTGTTGAGTCGTTAAGTGGAAGCTTGATAACGAGCCTGTATGTATACGCGGTAGATTAGGTCTTATCACGATGCTTATATGAGCATAACGAAGACCAGTAATCGTCTTACAAAATGTTCATAATAAATAAAAATACGTACTTTACTTTTTTTTACTTTTTATCGACGAGAAGTTAACAAAACGCAAGAAAAATAATTTGTATTTGAGAATCTGTAATTAGTTTTAATTATTCATTACGCGGAGAATCACGGAGGAAAGAAAAAATTTACTGCGCGATTATTGTATTTGCGAGCACCCCGCGGGCGAAAATGTTTTTATCGTAGAAACCGCAAATCTCGTAATGACGAAAGTCATTAAACATCGCGTAAATTGTTGGGATCCTTGCGAACAACTCCTCCCTGAGGACAAGGTCCTCCGCCCTTTTCGACAAACGCCATTATGATCGCGGGGAACAACACGGGGTCGACGGCCCTTTCGTAAACAGATCGCTTACGCTCAAGGCCGCCAGCGTAGTACGTGATGCACACACTTAAGATTTTCGCATACGTTCCCTGCGCGTGCAGAAACTCACAGAAACTCGCCTGCAACGGTTCTCGCTTAGATAATTCTTTTTACACACGGAATTCAAGCTCTTACACTTCGACGATTTAAACGATCATGCTAAAGGAATAGATCAGAATAGGGAAGAAAAACAGGAAGGTCGTAATATATTATACACAAAAATTTTATTCGATAAATTTATATGCGACTTATGTTCAGAGATTACAGGTTCACTCTATGACATATGATATTCATTCCACATACTAACGCGGATTAAGGCTCCTGGATAGTCAGCCGAGAACTCTGCGTTGACGGTGGCGACGTACCGCTGCGGCAGAAATCAGAACTCTCTCCAATGGAGAATTCTGTCTTTTGTGACATGTTGACAACCTATTTTGTTGTGCATGCTATTTCTTTATTATTCGCTCTGTGCTTGTGCTCTAACGTTTAACGTATTCGTGAAAGTCGTAAAATTGACCGATAAGTAAGATTTGCATGCGGAAGGAACGTTTTCACCTCCTTTCGATAGTCGTTAAACGGCTGTTTTTCCCGTATGTTTAGGCTACGTTTTATGGCTGTTTGTTTATTGTCGAGGGAAAAGGGTAGTTTTCGGCCAATTTCGGAAGTGTTCTGAAACGATCTATAGTGATGTTTTATTGAAATGTCGAATCTTTTTATTTGAAAATGGCATGCACAACAAAATTGGGTGTTTTCCTCGCATCGATAGTAAGAATCCAATATGGCCGCGGTGACCATCCATCAGGAGCCTTAACTCAACTAATTTTCAACTATATCTCACGATCAGTACAATGAAAAGCTAAACGGACCGCAAAGGCTCTCGCATTGACGTTGTGATTTTACACCTACTTATACAGCAAACATCATTCCGATTGGATAGCAAATAATGATCTTGTAATGATAACAAGAGAATTAATCGTGCGACGTTTGCTAATTAATAGCGCATGACTGATTCTGAGAAGGCGTCCTTAAGCGCAGAACCATCCGCGCGACTCACGCACGACTTTTCGCCGAGATGCTGCATCAGCGGCTTAGCATCGGAAGCAATAATACGGCGGCAAACGTATAAACGGTGCAATTTTCGAGAGATCTGTGTGATAAACGTGCTACATCAAACGTAAGTCGCTAATGACAACCATTACTCGATTACTCTCGCGGTTGTCAGAAAGAGCCGTTTGGGCTTAAGCCTTAAAAAAGAAGCCTCTGCGTCAGTGAAAATTTTATCGTGGCTTACCAATTACGGAAGCATGTGAGCATTTTTACGTTATTCGTGCACGTCAACTCAGTCAGTCCTACTTAACATTTTATTACATAAACTTATTTCTACAACAAAACATTAACGACTTATCTTTTCATTATATAATTTCATTCAAAGTTCACGAAAGGATGATATAATTCAGGGCTAGAAGAAAATACAATTTTCTGTCTTCAAGAGGAACAAAATGCAGGAAACAATAAAAAACTACGCGAGATATTTCTGCTCGAGCAACAAACGAGGAATAAGCGTTTGGGATTATTCTTTATAGAACAATCTTTATAGGATTCCGTATCTTTTTTTCTTACTTTTGTAAGTTTTATTTTTGCATTTTTATGATTTGGCCTTTTCTCCTGATTTGCATCGTTTTCACAGAAATCTCTGTATGAACGCGGTTTTTGTTCAGCATTTTTCTTAAATGAAACTCTTCGAGTGTTTCTACCGAGGCATGCATGCACCGCGGTTCCTGGAAGATCAAATTGCATTCGTCCATTTCGCTGGCCATAAATTTATTTACTGCATATATCGTTAGGCAGTCGCATGGTACTTCATATTTATCGCGAGAGACGGAAGTATGGTATGGAGATGGAAGTATTAAAGCTATATATTGCGTTGACAAAATAATGCCGGGTTGGTAAATAATTTCAGAACGACGGTCAGCGATGTTTTAATGAGCATGCCCATGCAACCGGTCTTCCGCCGAGATCGCATGTAGCCGGACAGAAGTCCACGAACTATCCTTCTCGCGTGAAAGCCACATTTGTCAAAGAATGTATTTGTCTTGTAAAATTTATAAGTCCACTTGATTATTAATATTGTTCACGGAGTAACTATATTTTACTAATAATTGAAAAATTAAGTTATAATTTATATTAGTTATAAACGAAGGTAGATATATTTCTCCAATAATATCTATTTTATATCTTACGTCATAAACGTATCGGATATGATAATATCAATCGTGCGATTTAGTCAGCAACAGAGAACTCGCAGAGATATATCAATCCGCAGTTTTTCATTTTCGTTACCCGGTATCTTCCCTCGTGGATCGCGCAGAGCATGTTGTTATCCTCCGGTGCTGCATGGTCTCTACGGTTCCTTTTATTGGCCGCTTATCTCCGACCGATGATGAATCACCCCGGCCAACACGACGTTGTTGCGAGAGAGGGAAGAGAAGGAGAGGAAGCAAGATGGCTGGAAAGCGCACAGAGGATCGCAGTGATGCTCTGCGCGCGATCATGGTGTACGCGTGTGTTAGTGTACGCGTGTATGGTCGTGAAATGGCCGAGGTGCAACGAGAGATAGAAAAGGAAAGGAGGAAGGTTGGTGAAGAAAGAGAAAAGAAGAAAGGAGAGGGAGCGTGCGGAGAAAGAGCATGAGAGAGAGAAAGAGAGAGAGAGAGAGAGAGAGAGAGAGAGAGAGAGAGAGAGAGAGAGAGAGAGAGAGAGAGCAGTGGGAGAGGGACGCGTGAGCATGGTGTTGACCGGGCTTTGAACCCTGGTCCCACTGGAGTACTACGTCGTAGTACGGAGAGCTTGTCCGGATTAGAGTTGGTCTCTCCTTCTTGGTTTACCGCACTATGAACCTTGCTCCTCTTCCTTACGCTCTTTGTTTCGTCAAGTTTCTTCTCTTCACATCTTTCGCTATTTGAAGCCGACGAAGAAATAAAATACGTACCGAATCGACATATTCATTAAATTAGTCAAATTATATATAGGATATTCTATAGAGTATTTGATAGAGATTTTATACGCCTTACAGTCTGGCAGTGTCTTGGATAGACGAATTAGCGAAAGTTAAAGCCATTGAATTCTTATTCTTTATGAAATATTTAATCAATGTGTGTTTACCATGCATACGATTAATGCACTAGAGAGCATCATATAAGCGCGCGTTAGCGTATATATAAATTTACTGTTTAAAATTAAAAAATTTCAAATTTTCAAATTTTTGTTCATGGTTCTTCAACGTATATCAAGAGACACGGTAGTGTCTCGCGCCAAGTATACGCGGAGCGAGACCGACCGTGACTCTTTTACGCGACGCGAGGGGTTGCGAGTACTCGAGATGTTGAGATCTCGATAACGAGTGAACGGATCAAGTTCTAAGTAGGCTTGATCGATATATGTCCTACGCGGAGCTTGACAGAGCGTACTATGCGTTTCTTCTTGTAAGCTAACTTTATAGGAATATCCCAGAGAAGAAAGGGACGCGCGGCGCGGATGTTTCATCCGCGTCCCAGCCTTTCCAGCGTCCTCCTGCGCCTATCGCGGTGTCCGACGCGATCATTCGCTCGAGCAGGTCGAGTATACCCCGCGTCTCATCTCCCTGTCCTCTCGCGAAGGGATAGATCGTTCTCTCGGCGAGGAAAGGTATTTCCCCCCTCGCTTGTCTATCGAGTACGTTGAACCCCTTCTTCCCGCTGGTGTTCGACGAAAGCGCAAAAAGCGTTTATCGCGCGGATTGGAACTACCGCTCTCGCTCAGCGGACGAGGCTCGTTTGAAGCGATTTCTGCCGAGTCATGGGTGCGCGTCGCACGATGCACCGCGATGCAACGCGGTACCGCGCGGTCGTGTGTATGCGTGTTTCGGTCCCCAGTCCAGCTCCTCGTCTTGCGCATCGTCTCTTCTCCACGAGAAGAGAACGAGAGAGAGAAAGAAAGAGAGAAAAGAGAGGGAGAGAGAAAGAGAAAGCTCGAACTGCAGGTAACTACCGCTCTTCTGCCTTTACCTTGAAGAGGCCGACAGTAGGGGATGGGATGCATCTCCTGTAGAGATGCATGACGCGGACGGGTCGCACGGAGGGACGATGTATATACGGGCAGGCAGGCAGGGAAGGTGGAGGACCGTTGCACTGACCGGGCTTTGAACCCGCTATGTAGTAAACAACAGGTACGTTGCACCCGTACCCGCAATTTGTAAGAGCCTGTGTGAGAGGATATGATAAAGACTCTCCGTATCTCTTTCTTCGTCTCTCTATCTCCTTATCTCTATCTTTCTTTCCTTTGAGGAGTCGCCGTCCGAAAATATAATACCGAAAACAACTTCGAATAACGGCGCACGAGACTCCGTCCCCGCCTTGTCTCCCACCTCTTGAATCTCTCGTTTCCTGCCCGAATCGGGCAAGATTGGGAATAGGCCCAGATTGGCTGGGCGCGACTCCTGGATACCGAAATCAGGATCGGTATCGCCGAACGAGACGGCGATTTGATGATCTGATGACGGTGATTTCGCATATGGAAGTTCGCTGAGCTTGGGACTGGGTCAAAGTTCCGCGCGTTGGAGGAGACTCGTTTACTGAATTAATCGTTCAAAACCTGACGTTTACCTCACAGTCGCGTAAATGTATTCGTTTCATTGATATTCATAAGTGAAAGAAGAGACATTTATTATCTCGAAAAAACAGTATCTTTTTGGACAAGCTGGCGTGTTTCTCTGCAAAATATTTTTATTTGTTTTGGGACTTAATTTTGCTATTTTATATTACGCTCGCAGTTGTACTCATCTATCAGAAAGCGAACTATCGGTGCCAAACGAGGCCAAACCGTATCTGCGCATAGCGCGACAACTTCCGGTTTACAAGACTCACTCTCTCTCTCTACCGAGCTTCGATAATTGCGACTTCGTGGGATGATAATAGTATAATAATGCATTCTAATTTGCTTTTTTAGCAAACGATTTTCCGTCGTAAAAGTGCGTAACGTTTTGCGACGTTAAATATAATTGTTTTACTGTTTGTTCTTTTTTTTTATTCGGATGAGAGTCCTCTCTGTGAATGTACTAGTTCTCCAAAAGAACAGCGAATGATTACGTGCCAAACTAATCTAGAAACTCCGTCGGTCGACTTATCGTTGCAACGCAACGCCAGTTGCGGCGATAAAAATCCATAATTTGTAAAAAATAAATTATCGTTACTGAGAATTAATTCTCAGATTTCGTTACGTTCAACAGTTAGACGTTATTAACTACTCACGCAATGTAATTTTTAATCGACACAAGATTCAAATTATCCAAGATTACCACAAGAATCAAGAGCTGCCAGTTTTACCGACATATTTAGTTCTTCCAGTCACCACTGTAAGCGCGGATGTTGCCAAAACAATTTTATTTTCGAAAGAAACTATACTGAATTGTCTGAATTAAGTAATAAAGACTTGAATAAAAATAAAACAGAAATGTGCGTCACCGCGAGAGAATAAGACATCCAGAAAAGGAACGTTCATAATTTGTAAAATCCACTTTAATCACGATGTCGTGTTTAAAATAAAATATCGCATTCTTTCTTCAGATTCATTAAATATCAATTCGTTATCTAAAATATACGTGTCATCCTGCTTCTCTTTCACAAAACGCTACAAAATTGCTAGTTTAAACGGTTGCAAATCACAGGAAGATCCAAATTATCAGTCAAGGTTCTTTCGAGGACTCTCTAGACCTTAGCAACAGTCGACAATTGCATCAGAGATTGCACTTAGAGATTTGTCGCGATGACACGATAATCACCTTAGAATCGTTGGACAATTTTAGAACGATTATTTCCATATTGCTCGAGTTTATCGAGCTGTAATCCTTTTTGATCTTCTGCGCTGCATATGCCGTACAATAAACCGGAAGTCTCGTCGTGCATATTGCGTTTACCAAGGAGGCGGTCTACTTCGGTGCGGTCCACAAACGGGCGCCTCTTAATCTGTGCGTGTATGCGTGCGTGTATAATTTAACACATTCCATATTTTTTCACTCTATACTTTTACTCTAAATCTTGATTCGTGAATACGCATAGGTCGCTGGATATAATAATGACGAATCATCACCGTAGCGACAAGTAAAAAGGATCGCTCCGACTAACCACCCATTAATTTCCCATTACGGGAGATGCAGCCGAGTGCACGCTGCAATTTCCGTGCGCATTTTTGCGAGTGTCCATCACCGAACCGAACTTTACGCATCGATTCCCGCAATAAGATTTGGTAACGGAACTGCCATTTCCGACAAAAATTAGGCACTCGCTAATTCGTGTTTTCGTATATCTATATAAATTGATTTAATATAAAATACGAAATCTATATAGATTATATAGATATTTTTTGTACATTATCAGCATATATTAGCAAATAATTTTATATTACCGCATTTTTATAAATCTCGATCGATAAATACTAAAAATCAAATTGAAAATAATATTTTCATCAAAGATGTTCATTTCGGAAATCATTTATACGAAATTCGAAAAATATGAATATATTAATAAACATTTTTGACGGCAATATCGAGCACAACTATACTTTCATTGAGAGAAAGCAGGTTCATAGGACCCGTATCTGATTCATTCATGCAAGAATCGGTGGCGACATGTGAGCGTATCGTCTAAAAATATTGCCGGTGGGCTGAGTCTGAGGTGCGCCTAGCAACAGAGATTGCATAGAAGCATAGCTACAGTGAACGCGCGTGTTTCTACGTGCCGCAACGAGGACACGGGACACGAAAAAAAAGAAAAAGAAACTGCGGAGATAGACGTCGCGCGGCCCGCGTGCTATCCTCGCCCACGATTTCGACAATTAACAAAAATTAAGCCTTGTACTTTATCTTCTTGATTCGCGTTTAAAGTCTGACGCGGATGACATTGAAAATACAGAATTAATCCTTTTGGACAAAAGTTACCTTTGCGATTTTCCAAGTCCATTTCAGAGAGATTTACCATTACATATGAACTATAAACATATGTAAATATATAAATATCTTTAATTTAAATTAGTTGAAACTAGCGTTGGTTCCTTGTAGAAGTTAACCAATTGTTATTGCAATATTATCGCCAATCTGTTATATTGTATAATATGGTATTGCATAATATAACGTCGCGCTGTTGCCAAAATCGGAAAAAATTTCGATCGGACGATATAATAAATTTCAGAAAGATTGCAAAACTCGCCGATTGATATGCAAATGGATCATCCAATTAGGATCGCGCAAACTGGAACCGTGAATATATCGTTAATATATATGCGCAATGTGCCGGGATTTTTTTGCATCAACGACTTGCCGTTAGTTTGCGTTAATTTACTTGCAAATTCGGCGATGTGAGGTGCAACCTAGCTTACACTTTATAATATTTATAATGCCGTTTCTGTTGTCGATGAACGTGCTCGTAACGATATCTCTTTTGGACCTATTCCGCTAATTGTATTCGCGACGCAACTGCAATATAAATCGATAATTGATGCAAGCGATAGTTCTTATTATATAGTTTGATTATAAATATACTCTGTCTTAAATACGTTATAAAAAGTAAATGGAAAATTCTGAGATGTGCATTAACTTCGAAGATGCTGTATCTTTAATAAAATATAACTTGCTTAAATAGAGATTAGCATCAGATTAGCAGTAAGCTTTTAAAATTCAAGCCGGAGTAATGTACTTTATAACGGAAATGTCCTTAACACATCCGCTTGTTGTGTGCATTATTATTATCGCGTTTCTACGGAATATCGTGTTAATGCACACATAATTTTTCACGGTTGATATGATTCGATGTTGTATTATTGGCTTTATTGGCCATCAGATTCTCTGCGTGCTTCTTGTCAGACGAATTCGACCGTTACAACCGCAAAATTGGCTTCTGGGCAGCGACTAAAGGGATGTGAAGGTGAAACGAAATCACTTACCAGCAAAGTCTCGCGAGCACCTGTCTCGAATTGCCGGGACCAAGATCTTGTAGATACCTCCACTTGCGTACAGTTGCACCTGCCAGGATTTTCCTTAATCGTTGGATTCTGTAAGCTTTTTGTACCGCGTTGCGATCAAATTAAGAAGGAATGCATTTTATTATCCAGATTTTTCTGTTGCAAAATTCGAAAAGCGTTATTCTTTTTGCCTTTTGCTTTTAAAATACCATGCATGATAAAGAAAAGATGTGAAAAGAATATGTATCGAAAACGGTTTACATATTCAGCTACACGCGATAATTCGTAATAAAAAATTATATATATACAATACAATAACTTATGTAATGAAACTTGACATTCGAGTTAAGAATATTTTTAAATTGTGTGCTCGAAAAAGATCACGTTTTGCACGAAACGCTATAAAAAGTGATATTAATTTTCGAAAGATATCCGAGTAAGGATATGATAAGGATAGGAAGAGAAAATGATAAAAGGTTCTCATATAGATAGATCTTTTTTTTTTTTTTAATAAACAATTGGGGTCACAATTCACTTATGTTAGTTAGTTAGTTTTTTAGACTCTCTTATAGTTACAGTTTTTTTTTATATATAATTATACATAATATAATATTGTCGTTACACATATATAATTTTATATCGCGAAGTGTCGACTGAAAGTGAGGCATGATTCACTAGGTGGCCTCTCTCTGTTTTATCTTTCTCTTTCATCCTTCATTCTGCAGCACGCACGTACACACACTCTCATGCATATATCACACGTACACAAATATCGGGAATCGTCGATCTAATTCGTGATTTCTATATATTTTTATACTCTACGACATGACAATTTTCAAATGTCTGTCACAATTTCTATCGCATATACATACATAATCTAATTATTATAGATAAGAAGTACACGCTAAGTTATGTTTACTGAGATCATACTAATACATCACAGGGTTACATAAACATTAGATTTTTCTCTCTTTGCTATTTTTTTAGTTTTCTTCACGACAGGCACCACGCGTCCCGACTCTCTCAGATCTTACGAGATTCCAAGATTCCTAAGTCCTGTTTTTTTTGTTTTTGTTTTTTTTTTTAATCCAGCGGTGACACCGTAGAGTATAAAGCACTATTTTTATTTAATTTCGCAATATGTCACTAAAGATAGTAAATAATCTATTTACTAGAACTTGAAACGTATCACGATCCTGCTTTCTTCAGAAAGATGTATGCCACAGTAACATCGCCAGATTAAATGCACTTGATTTTCTTTCAATGACTTGCTGCACTAATGCCGAAATCGCGAGGTGCCGCATCTGCCGCAAACATAATAATCAATGATAGTTATTTTTCAACTGATCCAACTGCTATTTCGTGAATTTGGTGAAACTCTGAATTTTCTGTTCCGCGCGGAAGAAAACGAACATTGTTATCAATGCGCACGTTTAATCTTGATTTATCGTTTGCATTTTTTTTTCGACGCTTCTCTCCCACATGCTCGATTTTACGGGCGGGTTTTGAAAAAAAATAGCTTGTAACCACCAGTCGTATTTTTGGGTTATAATCTCAAAAAGGAAATGGCGAACAGGAAAAAGTATCAAGAAGAGCAAGATACGATAGGATATTTGACAAAGATCGCGTTAAAGGGGCGTTAACAAACAAAATGTCGCGTATGATAAACAGCTACACCATTATAAAACTCAATTAATATACAATTAGATAGTACACTAATATTTTATGCTTCATAAATTCGTTGTCGACGAACGAAATAAACGCTCGCTTCGCTATTTGCACTGAAATCCTTCTACACTGTGAAATGCTTTATATATATATATATATATATATATATATATATATATATATATTCTTGGTCTCAATGATGCCTGTCCTAAAGGAAATGATGCTTCTCTTCGTAATTATCAATTACGAAAATAAAAATTTGCAAGCTATTAACCTCTTGTTAGATAAGCTAGAAGTTTGGTTTCTCTCTCTGGCGCACACAACTTGTTTTCTTTTTAATTTATATATGTATATCATCATGAAAGAAATTCATTTTCTCTTGAGATAATAGATATATTATGTGACTGACAAAAGGTTAATGCTATTGTGATTAATTCAACATTCTTGACGAAGATATTATACCAGAATCATCGAGTATGTTTTCTTTTTATATAAGATTAGATTAGGTTAAATCTCTAAAAAGCTTTCTACTAGCTTTACGTTTAATCAATCGTAGTTCAAAGTCATAGATTTTTATGTAAGCTGTTACATTTGTCTGAATTAATTGAAACGCGGAAAATTATAGAATAGTTAAAGCAGTGTCTAAATAAATTTTCAAGAGAATATTGCGGCGAAACCGAAGAATCCAATTTAATCGAAAGTCATGTTAAAATGTAAAAAAAAAGTTCGCTATTTTAATTCGCAACGTAAAAGAAATGAGAATTGTATGAAAGAGGAAATATCAAACTTATGTTTTTCCGTAAAAACTGTGACGATTACGATTACGTGTCTCTCGCATTATCTGCCGGAAATAAATGCGATATGGGGACACAAAGGGGAAAAGGGAAAAGGGAGAAAGGAGATGACGGATCTTCTTTTTTTTTCTGTATTTAATAGGTAGAGAAGAAAAAATCACGGAGTGATTTGGCATCGGCTGTACTTTCTTAAAATCGTACAGGAGATCAATGCTTAAACTTGGGTAACGAACTACACACAGCTAAATCATATATCTTTTCTTCCTTAAAGCTGGTCGCATTCTGGCCACGGAATCGCAACCGCTCTTTTGCACTTTTCTTCTTCAGATTTTCGCAAAAACTGAAAAACATTCGATTTGAGAATTCCAAATAAAGGCTCCTAAAACTTTTTAATTTGGAAATTCGAAATCGCTTTGAAATATCGCGCACGTTTCAAAGACCCGGCGTCGAAACTGGCGCGATATCTGTCAGAGGACTATTTTCAAATAGAATTTTAATATCTTCACAGCGATAGAATTTCATCACCGGGTTAGAACGCAGCAATCGCAAGTACCGAAATTCTATGGACCAGCTCAAGCATCCCCTTCAATTAGATCCAATGAATACACACGATATACTCTGTTCTATATCTTAGTATCTAATCAACTAATTCCTATGAGAATAGTCTATATAAACTTGCATGTATTTCTTAGCTTCTCTCTCTCTCCCTCCTTCCCTCTCTTTCTCACTCTCACACTCACACACACACTCACACGCACACGCACACACACACACATACACTCTCTCACACACCCACACACATTCTATTTCTCTCATATAACGTGTTTGTGTAACGACATTGTTTAAACATTTTTCTACGAACGTTTCAGAAACAAACAAAGAATATATTACATTAATTAATTTGGACACAAATCATATTACTTTATCTACAATCTAATTTTTATATTTTCCTTAGTATTACTTACTCTATATTCTAATACAGAAAAAAAATGTGACACGTATTATAAAAAAATAGCGACGAGAGTCATATTCTCTTTCTCTCTCTCTCTTCTTCCCCACCAAGCGTCTTCCGTTTTCTTTTCGTTTCTCTATCTTATACGTCTCATTGCCCTTTCTTGATTGTTGCTACTATTCTCATAATCCTCGCGGTTACAAAGCTATACGCGGTATTACAGACGAAGATACACGTGATGGAGAACGGCGTTACTTTCCCGTTTCTAATAGACTTTTTTCTTTTTTTCTCTTCTTTTTATTCATCCATTTCCGTCTGTTTCGCCTGTGCTCATGACGGATAAAACTATATTGAATGGCACAGCCAACGCGGACCTCGCGCCTCCTGTCCGAGTCCCTGCCTTCTTCTTTCCCCGTTATTCCACACGCCGGTTGCAGTTTCCCACTTCCAGTACTGTCTCGCGTTGTATACGAACGAGGTGGAAGAAGACGAAGTTCGAATGAGAAAGCTGAAGGCTTTTAGCTGCGTATCTGACCCGCGTTGCGAGCGATCTTCTCCGGTGGCTCTATCATGCTCTTTGTGCCATTTAGGCCGCGCTTACGACTCTTCATGTAATCTGGAACAGACAATGAAAAAAGCATGTCTTTACACAATCGAGGCGACAAAAGCTCGTCAAAGAAGTATATAGCTGAGTACAATCTAAAGAGGAACTTATTTGTGAGTAACGTTTAATTTTCTAATATAAGAGAGTCTCTGGTCAACTCTCCGAAACATCTTAGTCGCATATAAGACATCCTATAAATTTTACAGTAATTTCGTAATTATTATGATCTCATAAAAGTATTAATATTATTTATTATACATGGTTGTTTTATTATTTATTATATTGTATTTATTATATCATTTATTATATATAGTTCCTCTCTAAAATATTTACTTCTATTTATCACTATATTTATCATATAATATTTATCAATATACATTGCATCTGGAGTGAGTTGTCTCGGAACGCATCTGGCGGACAGCGTAAATAATTCGCAGCTTATCATTTGGCTTTGATTTCTTATGATCGCATATGCAATGCCACGCCTGACCTTATGCACAATCCAGCTTACTCCCGACCGTGCATGCAAAATCTTTCCTCTCTGATAACCTTCGGAATATTAATATCGCACCGTACCCGCTAATTATATCAGAAGATAAGAGCGTAAGGTCAGGTTTTTATATTGTTTTTATTGCACGCTCAAACTCAGTTGCAATTCTCAGACAAATATTTTCGTTACCGCGTATCGAATTAGACTCGTGACATCTGGCGATTAAAAACGTTTAAGAAATGATCGAGTGCTCGAAAGGTATATAAATGGATATTTAAATCTTTAAAATATAAAATTTTATTTCCTATGATTATACATAAAAATTTATGGAAGTCACAAGTTTTGAACAAAAATAACTGTCGGAAAGAAGCTCGCTGATCGTGACTCACAAATCGATACGCAGGCGTGATACCCCATATAGGTTATACAAAGGCACCCCTTTAGAATACCATTTGGCGAAGTTTCCACGCGATGAAAAATATGTGCATCTGTCCAATTCTCTAGCTCCCTCCCCCGTACCATTGTTGGGTCGTCTGCCGAGCCACGTGACAAAAATTATGAAAATTGCACGGCCATCTACGTTTCACGTTCCTCTATCATTATCCTTATTATTTAAATTAAAATTATTTTTAAATTATTGTTTAAAATATTTTGATGCACATTTATTTATTGTTATATTTATGCTATATATTACGAATGATACAGAGTTTACAGACCTCTGTCCCGAAATTCAGAAACCTATATATCTTTTCCAATCAGCAAACGAACTTAAATAGCGTTACCGCGGATTCTTCAGGATTCGAAAGTTACCAAATAAGAAACCGAATCGATAGGGGGGTTCTACAATAATTTCTCTGCACGATGCTTTAAATTATATCTACGACGAGATATGCGGGCGCTAATCCTGATTTTAAATGCCGATCCTTTTCGCCAACGATCCGTCTGCCGCCCCTGGGGTTCGTAGACAGGGGCACGCGATTGCGTGCACAGCTGATGCCCCCCCCCGCCACGCGTGCAAACACTCGACGTACACGCGTCACGCGGGAGATACAAAGGGCCCCCGAAATGGGGGAGAGTGAGAGGGGAAAGACATGGGGGTGCACTCGGGGCCAGCAACCCCATATGGATTTCAACAGCTGACCGCGCGGCTCATTAATAAAGTACGTTAGGAATATCGTTCGGCGCCCCCATAGCTGGGTATCCCCGCGTAAAGCAAAATACGTTACGAACTCGTTACTTCCTCGAATGAATTAAGTGGCGCAGATAGGAAACCCAATCCATTCCCATCCAATCTAACACGTGTGCGCGTACACGATTCCCCGGAAGTCGCGCACTTCCTTTCCAGATAGCGAAAGACGAACCAAGAAAAACGGCCGTTTAAATAACGAAGTTTTCACGGCGCAGGAACCGATTACTTAATGAATACTGACCTCGGATTAATATCGGGTTTTGTTTGAAGATAATTTGAATTAGCACTTGGTCTTTTACTCGAAAAGGTAAACGAGATGAAATGAAGTATCGATGCGTCACGAACGTGACGGTAAGCGCGGATGAACGTTTCTCCGTCGATTTGCAACTATAAGTGGCGCAGTTTCACTTTATCGCGTTTCAGTGAAAATATAAACAAAGGCGTCGCGTGCTGGCGCAACGTGTGAAATGTGTTTACACGCGTGTACACGCGTGCGCGACACATGCCAAGTCACGTCCAGAAATAGTTGCGTCGCGTGGGTGGTGTGCATGGCCGAAAAATAAATGAAAGAAAAAAAGAAAAAAAGGTAGAACCGTGAGGTTTTACAACTTCGATAAGATGGCTGTGTTGCAAACACACGCGATGTGCACGGAAATTAAAGTTTCTTCGAAATATTCGAAATCGTATAATTTCCATTGTAATTCCGAATAGGAACGTTTTTTCACTACTTTTGACTTTACTATTTTTTTTTTACATTCGAGTTCAATTTTTGTGATTATAAAGATTTATCACTTAACGCTATTCACATTGATTTATGCTAATTTAATGTTGATAGGTTTCTTCTCTGGTCGCGCCATACATTTTGTTTGACTCGTAAATAGTTATGAGTTATCTATTTTGAGTTATCATGATTTATCGTTATTGAAATTTAGGTAACGTTTAATTGAAAAAATTTCGAATATTGCAGTTTTTGCGCGCGACAAGCAAGTTGAAAATAAACAATTTAATTAGTTAACAAGTTCTTCCTTTCTTCTTCATAAAGCGGATCGATGCTTATCGTCTTAATCGTTGTATCGCTCAATTATGTATTGACTCAATCTCCTCTCATCTTGGCTCAATCGATTAATCGTTATCAAACAAATTTCCAAAGAACGGCGATTAAGCTCAAAATTAACACTGCAAATCGTTTAACGATACACATCGCTTGCGTGTGAATATATAAAGCGTCGGCAAAACGATAATAATTTGGTGCGCGAGAGCGGTGATAACACGTGGTGGATCGTGTATGCAATTATATGATTACCGATAACGTTTCTTCCGTCTCGAGTAACTTCCTTGCAAATGTTTATTGCAAGTGCATCCTCGTCGCGCTTCTCTCGACGAATAATGGTACGTGGTAAATGTACCAATGCCTCGACACGTACCTATGTTTGGACATTTTTATCATTGTAGTCCTTAAATAAGTTAAAACGCGAATTAAAATTTAAAGAATCAACGAGATAAAAATATTTTTCTCGTATTATATTTTTATCTTTGATTTTAATATATTCGCGGCGTACTTATTTAAAAACTAAAATAATAAAGATGTCCAGACATAGGTCTTAAGTGACCCGGTATTTACCTTATTTGTTTCGAAAGCAACATGAGGTCAAGTTTATCGAATTTATTTTACAATTTTTAATAAAAACAATTCGAACACCGTTACGCACATCGCACGAACTTATCGCGTCCGTTTTACAAATTTGTTATATTATCTCAAAATGGGATTTCCGCCAATTGACGTAAACATCTAATGCACTATTATTTTGATCGTGTCATCGCTCGCGGTGTAGACGGACGAACGATTTCGCTTATCCGTGAATAAAAAAAAAAAAGTTTTTAACGTTTTTATATATTATCAAAGCCTCTTGTCAACGTTATCGCGGCACGCGATAATATAGTTCCGATAATATGTCGCGTTTCGTCGGCAGAATTAGGTTTTGTTGACACGTAAAGCAAAAAAATGATCGTGTGCGCTCTATACATACAAAACGTTGAAACGTAATGTTGCCTACGTATAAATATCAGAGACTAGGGAAAAAAATTAAATGTGAAAACTAGTTCAAATGAAACTTCCCGTCGTTTTGCTCATTGTTATGCAAAGATACGTTACCATTATACAAACGTTACACAAAGATACGAATAATATGGAATATCGCGAGGTAAAAGTGTTCTTCGACAAGAACCGCTATTAATTTTTGTCACCCAAGTGTGCCGGTTCAAATCTACACTCTCGACGTTTTGTCCATCCATATGCAAAAGCGACCAACAGTAAGTAACGCTGATAATATTTCGAAATACACGAGCAACGAAATGCAAACGCAATTCTCGTCATTATCAGGTGCTGACGTAATAATTATGCGCGAATTGTGACGACCTTCCAGCGAACGAATTGGATTGACCTAGGCAACGCAACGCCGCTTCCTACATAAATACATCGAGAAAATTAACCGCGATAAACTTTAGTTAAATGTCGGCTATCTTTCGGTATATAAAATTATTCTGCGATTCGTACAATCGTACAATATATGCGACGTATAAAATTATAAATATTACAACTCCGTACCGCGGAAGCGAGCGCGCGAGCAACGAATTGTATTATCTTTCCATAAAAGTCTGCTTTGTAGCCGACTGTAGGATAACTTTTGCACGCGTCCTTATTCTATGGTTACCGTTAACAATGTTTCAAAATTAAAAATCCAAAGTCCCATCTAGAGTTATTTTTAGAGCAGATGATCAATGTTCCAAAATTAGCGATGGAACCAATTCCCTCTTAACAAGATTCTGACAAGACCGTCGAGCAAATCGATCGATGAAAGCAAGCTGATAATATTTGTGTGATATTTGACGAGAAGCGAGAACCGACGTGAAAACAATGCGATATATATTTTCCTCTCGATCGTTTGGCGCGTCCAACGTGCATAATACAATATACAGGTGTAAACAAACTTTATCACGCCCGAAGCTTCTGGCTTCAGAAGATATGCGCGATGTGAGTTACGAGCAGATTAGAGGCGTGAAAACCAAAGATACGCTAGGCGACCGGAGGCGAAATATGCTGCGCGCGCGCGCGCGCGCGTAGCGTTGCATCGCCGTGACACACCGCGACACGCGTGATTTCATCGGAATAATCTGCAGCCGCCGATCGAGCGAATACATCGTCGCGTTGATAACGATAGAGCGTTAATTTCGTACGCGAGCGGACCGCAAACAAACATCGCGCCCGAGTGCATTTATATAATCGGACGGAGATCCCATATTGCCCAGAGGCGAACGTACGCCTCGGGCGCCGTTAACAGTTTTTATCAGCTAAATTTCGCGCGGTATCCAGATCTTTTTTTTTTCCTCAAAGCGTTTCACAACATCGAAATCGAGGCGCCAAGTGGCGTCCGTATCCGTTAAAATTGTCGGAAGTTGAATGAAAACACGCGTTATCGCCGAAAAAATGAGGAAATATCGAAAACAGCGAGTTCACTGCGCGCTATCTCGACTTATTCAGCGGCGCAAGACGAATACGCGAGGAAGAGAGAGAGAGAGAGAGACTCACCGGTGATCGTGGACTGTTTCCTCGCGGCATGGGGCAGGACGGGGGTGGTCGGCTCCATCGCGCATCTCTTCCTCTTAGGCTCCGCGTCCAGGTGTCGATTGGGCGTCGTGGCTTCGCCGATCTCGGGCACTCGCGGCTCCTGCGGCGGCGTCCTCTCGGCCGTCGGCGTGGCGACGACGGTCTCCATTTGCTCGGCGATCCTCGTGCTCGTCATCGCGGTCATCGTGGCCATCATCGCTGTCAACGACGTCGTCGTCGTCGTCGTCGTCGTCGTCGCCGCTGCCGTCGCCGCCGTGGACGGTGACGACGGGGACGTCGAGGAGGAGGAGGAGGAGGCAACGGTGGTCGACGCCGTCTCGTCGAAGCGCAGCTTGCGCGGGGTGCCGGGCGCGTGTTTCCTCAGATACGGCATGCCGCGCAGGGCGTAGGGCTCGGGCACGACGTCGCGCTCCGTCAGCGGCTCCCACTCGTAACGCGAGTTCGATCGCGGGACACCCAGCTGAAAGTTGAAGCCCCATCGATCGGCATCGAGCAACGATTGGGCCCGCAATTCGCGCTCGGCGAGCGCCCGAGCCGCCGCGTGGTCCACCGGCCCGAAGAGATCGCGTCGCACGCGGGCGAGCGCGGCCCTGCTCGGCGCCGCTCGTCCGCCTCCGCCGCCGCTACCGCTGCCGCCGCCGCCGCCGCCGCCGCCGCCTAGGTTCCTGCTTATTTCCGTCATCATCGCCGGGTTCAGCACTCGCGCGCTCATATTTCGTCGCGCTCTATCGCCGCCGCGTTCCGCAGCACAACGGCAAACGTTTGCGCGCCGTTTCCAGTAAACGAACAGCACCGAAAACAGATAAGGAACAAGCACCCGCTGTCTCTCTCTCTCTCTCTTTCTATTTTTCTTCCGTCCTTGCTTTCTCTCTCTTTCTCGCTCTCCGTCACTCCCCTCCCTTCCCTCGCTGCACTATCGAGAGAGTTGTGACGCGCGCTACGCGAGATACGAGATCGCTTCTTCTAGCATTGGCCGTGACGCGGGAACGATGATGACTCCTTCCAGGAATCGCGTCCCCGCTGCCGCCGCCACGGCCGTGTCGTCGTGGGACGTTGAAATAATCGCGGCTACGCACCGCGGACTGGGAACGTGGCAACGCCGCGATTCGTGGCGCGACCCACCGAATTTCGAATAATGGCCGCGCTGCTGCTGCCGCCGCCGCCGTCGCCGCCGCCGCCGCCGAGCGTTGACCAAAAGGCGCCGCTTCTCTTCTCCCTCAGATCCGCGTCCTCGCCGGCGTGATGGTCGCGCGACGTCCCCCGACGGCGACGCTCGTCGCGATAGGCAACGACGACGATGATCCTCGGCACGGTCCCCGCCCGGGGAAGCGTGGATCATAGGGCGACGCGTGCACGGCAAACAGCAGCCGCGCTTGGCAACACGGGGAAGGGTGGCGGGGACACGCACACGGTTACTATGTGCCGGACAAAGATAGCGCGGCGGCGGCGGCGGCGGCGAAAACAAACTCCGCCTCGCGCGCGCGAGAGGCGATTCCGCTGCACCGCACCGGGCTGTCCCGAACAGTCGAGGCCACCGTGGAGGAGCTCCAAAATACCCCGCACACTATCTCGTATCCCGCGGTTCACTCTCCTCGCATCAAGTCGCGCAACACGCGAGACGATTCTCCTTCGGCGTAGCCTCCGGTCGACGATCTGGCAACGTCGCGCGGCCGCACTTGCGCGTGAGTATCCGAGCGACGGCGAGAGAGCGTGTTACGACGTATCCCGCGCGAATTTCGTCGTCTATCGTGGCGATCGTCCGTGACGCGAGCCGATCTGTCTATCTCTCTCTCTCTCTCTCCCCCTTTCCTTCTTCCTCTTTCTCTCTCGGTCTCCGCGTCTCGCACTCCCGCACGAGACACACTGCCACTCACAGCTGAAACGCGATAACGAAGTCCGTAGTCTTGGCGCGAGGAAATTCCATAGAAAAACGTTATTGCACACGGCCCGCAGCAATATGCCGATCCGCGGTGGGGGAGTCCAACCGAGCTCGCCTCTGACACCGCGCGTAAATAAGCACGGATAATAAGAGCACGCCTCGTCGTTTCCCGCCAAACAAACGCGACTGTCAAGGCACGCGCGTGGCCCACCGGGAACTGGAAGGACGTGCGAGGTGCGAGGCACGATTGCGCAGTTACGTGACGTCGTACACGACGATTATAACCGTGCGTGATCCGCGGCTCGCGGAGCTGCGCAAAGACACGTAGCTAACACGGAAAGCGCTCTCTAGCGACTGAAGCGTGCTTCTCTCATTGCGAGCAACCGAGCGGACCGAGCCGCGAGCCTCCCGCGAGCTCGGCTCGGCATTCTCCGCCGCGGCTCGGCTCGGCGGCTCTCCCCCCCCCTCTTCTTCGCCGCCGCCGCCGCCACTGTGAGGCCAATCACGCGGCGAGCGCGGAGAAACGAAATAACCGCCATTCGCAAACGTATAGTCCCCTCGACCTGACTGCGCGTACGGTCGGACTCGTCCCGTGCGAACGCGAACCGCGTGCGGAAGGATTGTACAGTTATCGGCCCCTACCGTGGCATGGGTGAGAACGGCCACAAGCGGAATACCAATCGCGATCTCTGCTCCTGCTCCAATATTCCAGCTTTCAGACTGACTTTGGGGGGACGAAATTTGAGGATTTAAGAGTGGGATTACTCGAGGGAACGACATTACGAGAACACTAATGAAAAACTATCTAAGCTCTCTCGCGACGATTTTTCTTTAGGAAAAAAAATTGTTTTTTATTTTGTCATAGAATTATCACTGACTTCAATTTCTCGATTATTTTACAATAGAGAGATATCGTCACGTGAGAGAGAGAGATATATATACTCTCTCTTGCGCCTTTCATTCTCGCTGCCGTGATGTAATTAATAAGGCCACGTACAACGATCGGGATCGAAAATGTCGTCGGACGTGTCAAATTAATTTAATTGTGCCCTTAATTCGTCGTTTTAATTGTCTTTCACGCACTCGTGCTCGCGCCGCTCGAGGATAGCAGCGGCGCGTCCCCCTTCCAACGGGGAACGCGGTAACCCGGTGGGGAAACGAAAAATAAATAGGTCCAGTCTCCAAAACAACGCGACGCAATCTTATCGCGTGCGTATATATTCGGTAGATTCTCGTGCGTTTGCACGACGCGACGCGTTACGCACGGTGAATTTATTTGCATACCACTCGGATTATCGCCGACGTTTAATACAGCGTGATAGACTCGCCACGCGCAGTCCGAAGGACTGTTACATTGAACTATACTGTAAAGAAATAAGACGGCGTTATCATAATTTTGTTAAATCCCTCTGATTCGACGCAGCAGGAAGTATATAAGAAAAGTTCTCGCTGCAATTTTTTCGACAAAATGTATTATTAATATTGATACGCCATCATATTTACATAATGTTAAATGTTGGTGATTCGATTATTAGCATTCGCTGCCGAAATCAATCTCGATTGATTTAATAGTTCATATTTTAGATTGGTTGACGTCAACAACGGTTCAAAATGGTAGCTTGATCATTTTAGAGTTTAAAACTCTTGATAGCGATAATATTGAACGATTTTCCTCTAGAGTACCTAGTCGGAGTCGCGGGAATCGATTTATAGGAGGAAATTTGAAAGTTTTAATTCATAAAATCTGGAACAAAAGTTCTCTGTCGTTTTTCGATCTTTCGAACGCGACACTCCGTTTGATTCTGTGCGCGCGAAACTACAGCGCTTCGTGACGATTGTGCGCGGCGCGCGCGTCACGGCGCCGAGTGCGATGACACAAAATCAACGGGACGAATCGAGACTTTTCATTGATAATTGTCAATTTACTCCGTTGTGCTCGTCTCGCGCGCGGCACGCGAGGGAACACCTACGGGAAACAGCTCCGCGCGCTCGCCGACGCGACGCTCGGCGCTCGGCGCGGCGGGGCAACTCGCGACGAGCGAAGCGTAGATAAACGATCCCGGGGTCCAATTGGAGAGAGAGTTTGCCACGCGGCCCGGCATTCGATCTTGCTGGCGTGTGTGTACCGTGTATGTGCGCGTGTGTGCGACTTGCTCGCACGCCGCCATAACGTGGCGCGAATACTTCGAATATTCAAACGTGAGTTGAGGATTCTATTTTTTTCCCACACGGTATCCCGGCCGATTAAACGTAGCGAAAAATGCCCATCTCGAGTCGTTATGCATATCGATTTCAAGAATCTATAATATGCAAAATAATTTTGCATTCTACAGGGATAAAAAAAATTGCTTATAAAAGCTATTTCTTTTGCGTATTGTCTTTTATTAGGGTTATCTTTAATTAAGATTCTGAATGGGGAAGGCCACGACGCGCAAACCTGGCGTCGCGTCGGTGCAGCGCGCTGTGCTCCGGGGAAACAAAATCCCACGCAGCATCCAGGAAGTGGTGAGGGGTGACACCGGATGCATTTCAATGAGGGGAGACGGGCGAACGGGCCTCGCGTAAAACAATTCTTTCTGCGTTTTTGCGCAGAGAGACCACCGTCTCTCATTCATTGTCCACCGCAGGAGTGCATTTCAGCGAGGTGTCTGGTTGCACAGGTCGCGCTTTGTAACCCACAATAAAGCGAAAGGTCTATTATCTGCTTCCTGCGATATTTGTTGCGAGATAACGTTGACAGGTTTCTCAGCGAATTTGGTGGACAATCGAAGAGATTTATGATGTTCAAACTACTGCGCGAAATGCAATAATTAATTGAATCGCTTTTCTCGTCACGTTTCCGTTATTGTAATGTTCAGTAGTTTCGGGTACAATTGTCGAAAGATTATTTAATTTACCACTATGTTATTGGACGTATAGCCGTCGACAAAGTGTTATTTATGCAGCTTTAGACGTGTACGTGTCGTTGCGTCGATTACTGACGATTAAAAAAAAACAAACATTTCTCGTCTCATTGGATAACGCATATGGATATCGCACATGTGTGTTCGTAAGTCAGCCAGATTATTTTCAAAGGAAGTTGGTGTTTATTCGCAGGCGAGGCGCGCGACCGGAAGGCGCATAGCCGCATCTGCATCGCGTGTTTACCACCGAAAGAGAGTCACCTGTTTCATCATTTCGCTATCAAAGCCGGACTCTTACCTGAAGCCGCCGCCGCCGCCGCGTTATCTCATCGCGTGCTAGCGACAACGGGGACAAAGCTGCAGCCGCGATAAATCACCTTTATCGAGCTCAAGGTGGTGAATCGAGATCGAGGTTGAGAACGGGTGCACTGTTCCGAGATGCGAGAAGCCTACTTTCCTCCGAGACACGCCGGTGTCTGGCGAGATAAATGTTTCATGCCGAGCAGCGATAAATCGGTCAGTTTACGTATACGTCAGATCGACGACGTTAAACCAACTGTTTAAGAATTGGGCTCGGTTAAACTTCAGTCAACTTTGATTGACGTTCGCTGAAACGTTTGATTTTTTCTTTTACGACTACGCGAAAATACTCATAACGCGAGAAACATGTATAAATATTCGACAATTTCTTCCTTTGAACATCTGTGATCGTGATTCGTTCGCGGAAGGCTCTTTATCGGAAGGATTCTCAATGCTCGGTCAGAATAATGTGCGTGGTATACCTTGTGCGGCAAATATCCTTTGTCGTCGTCGCGATTGTGCCCATTTCCGTGGGAATTCGCGGAACGGAAGTGCAATTTCTGGCTGGTACTGCCGTGGTGCGGCCAGCTTCCATGGCGAAGCAGCGCGAAGAAAAAACGATCTTTAAAGAAATGATGCCAGGTGCAACGCGCACTCTCGCGCCTTCTCACGGCAACTGGATTATTTCAACGAAATCGTGATACTCGTGGTAAGTATCATCTCTCGTACGGCGAATGTTTTATGAGGGAAAATAGATAAACAATAATAATTAAAGGCGATTCACAGTTACATGATAGTGTAGCCGTTTATCTGATGTAATTGATAAACGAGATTTTTGCGAATTGCGTTCCAAATGCTGCAAAAAATACTATTGAAGACTGATTTTTCTTCTCTACAATACTACAGATGCCTTGCTACAAATGCCACAAGATACTTGCTCGTCGCGAGGCAGATGTTTCAGCTTATAGCATAGTATAAATTAGGTCACGCATAACTTCCGTATAATCAGAATTGCCAAGCGCATATAACTCTCTCTATTCTCTTTTCATTATTATACGCATTAAAGTAAGAAAAAAGGGAAAAAGAAACAGATATATTAAAATACTCAATTATTTTATAATTTCATATAATTTCATATTATGTATATTTTTATACAAATTTCTTTCTCCTAAGCTGCCCGATTATTGTGTACTCCGAAGTACTAAAAATATCGATTGAGTATAATAACGTGTATTGCACATTTGTTTCCATGAATATTAAAATGAATAATGTCTCATGTTGTGAAACTAATATAGATAAAATTAATTAGACACCATATGCATGATTCAGGTTGCTTGTTTTTTGATTTGTCAATAAGTTAAATAAAATTAAAAATTCAGCTTTGGTTTCTTGGAGACATGTTTGACATCATGCCTCTTTTGACTAGAAACTTAAGAGTTGATCAATTAAAATAAACCGCCAATTTATAAAGTCTAATTTACAAATTGCCATTTTAAATATAATTAAATAATAAATACTTTTGCTTATAAGACTTTACACTTACTACTCTCCCTACTCATATAAAAAAATCGTTCTAAAAACTTTTAAAAAGAATTTATAAATATAGTTTTCATTATTCGTGAAAAATTATTTACGTATTATACAATGAAAAATTTACGTAGTTTTTTCATGCTCGAACAAATATGATATCATTGTTAAATTTTGCTTATTATCTATCAATAAATAATATCACAATTTGATTCTTTTGCCGTTTTGATCGTTTCATCCATCGATTTGTTCCGCGTTGTTTTTTGCTTCCTCTGCACTTATTCTCCCATTTGTCTCCTTGGATTCAGAAATTTCATTTCCTTGTTCGTCGAGTTTTACCCATTCGTAGCGACCGGGTCGTGGTTCTTCGCGCACGAAGTCGAAGTTCCACTTCTCCATACTCTACGCATCAATATAAGCATTTCAGTTTGAGACCACTTTAATCGGTGTCTAATCTCTCCAATATTTCGCGTAACTTTATCGATAATTACGTAATCGTGACGAGAAATAATTTTAACAATCGTTTAAAGACTTAATAAAGAAGAATCGTTTATTTTGCTTTTTACCTGTTCCAATTGTATTCGCCTCTCTTCCGAAAAACGGTTGTCAATGTCCTTATGCTTCTGTTGCTCGTCACCATCGTCTTGAAAAAGTCTCCTACGCACATTACGGAGTTGAGCGTTGTATAGGTTGTTAGTTTCTTCTGCCATCACGAAGCGGGTTCTTATGTAAGAAAAATTGAGGTTTTTTTTTAGTGATAATTTTTTATGGTTTTTTTTTTTGGTATTTATTCATATATTTGAGTTCGCGTATTGTCCTGCTGAAAAATTCAAGTTTAATACTTTTATCAATTTTTCTATAACTTCAATTATACATCGACGATTTATTTGAAAATTAATTTTATTTCTTAAATAGTTTTATTTCTTAAATATACGGATAGTTTTTACGAGCCATGATTTTTCTAGTAAATAGATTAACTGAATAAGTAAAGTGGGGAGATTGACAAAAATTAATTTTGTTCATAAATAGAATAAAAAGTTTACTAGTGTCAAGCAATGTTCTGAAAATTGTTCATGAAATGTCTGTCTTTTTTTTCACGCTACATTTGTATACGATTATTGAAAATTAAAAATAAACATATTATTTTCACTTACGGCAAAAAACTACGAATGTCATTTAAAAAAAATTTTTTATAACTACATATTGTAGTAGTTTTAGAAATAAGTACTTATCACTTCGACGGAACAGTTAAGTAGATTGATCGGATATTACTGGAAAAGATTTCTACCGTTGGAAATGTGTACAAGGATATGTGTTTGTAAATAAGGGTAGAACGTTGCGAGTTTCAAAATACCGAAGAAGAATTTAACATTATTTCAACGTATTTTAGTGCGCATTCCTGTCCGATATGTCGATAATTTCAAGAGAACTTATATGTTACGCAGTACGCACTCATGTCGCGCGGATGAGAGATCAATAATATCCTTCGGCCGCTTCGGCGTAAAGTTATCGAACTACCAGGAAAGTTCTACAGCATAACAGTACTCGGTATTAATCGTCTAGCCGATACGCGGCTAAGTCACTCGGGTATGACACTCTTCGCACGTTTTGTAAACAAGGCGATATGCATCGAGAGTTGTCTTCGCGCGCGAAAGAGAGAGAAGGGAAACTTGCGGTATCGTCGTACTAATGTGCCGTTGGACGGATGTATTGGAATTTGGAATGCATTACATTTCCGGCACGATTGCGAGACTCATACCGAACAGTTATTTATTATTTTCACTCGCGCTCTTGCAAGTCCTTTATTGATATCACTGTTTGTGTTCTAGATATTTTGCGCATCGGGAAAAGATTTTAAAACTGCGAAATTCAATGCGCGCGTATACTATAATATTTTGCACATTAATAATACCTAATTGATTAGGTTATTCTTGAAGCACTTAAAACCTCGTATTAAAAAATGGATATGCGTTACGACAGGTTTACGATAAGCTGAATGCACAATTCTAGCTTTTTTACAGACGTAAAACGAAGTAATTCTTCGTTTATTATTCGTGCAATAATTGAAAGTCCGTTCACAGCACAAGCATACGCCACTGTTCATAATATATACCCGAAGAATGCGCGCTAACCTCCCAATTTACGTTTGCATCGCGTTGAAGATAATCTCGGAGATTCTGCTTTAAATGGGCACGCGTTTTTAATAATCGTATAGAAACGTCTCTTAAGGCCAGTAAGAACCGAATATAGATTCCGCATAGTTATATACCAAAGCCAGAGATAAGATTTCTCTTTATGCCCGTACGCTCTTAATGATCGCGAATGGAACACCGCGCTTTTTACGCGCGTTCGTTAACACAAACTGGTTTGATTCGCCGTCTTTCGCCGAGGGCACTAACGAATGAATTCCACGTTATTCGCGTAATTACTATGATGCACGGTGGAGCAGGTGATACAGTCGAGTGCATTAACTCCGCGGGTTTACGCACTCAGAACGCGCGTCAGGATGACATAGTGCGATGCATCTCTCCGCTGGCCGGGTTAATGCACTCATTGTTGAAATCACTCGAATGGCGCCATGCGGAGCCAGCGATCATCTGATTCGGCATAATATATCGTCGCGCCGTATTAACTCGAAAGTCGCAATCGTCCGAGAACGATATACATATACATATTTTTCTTATTTTCTGGAACTTTTTGCGACGATCCAATTATTGCGGATTTATCGCCGGCATAAATTGCGCGCGCCCCGTTTATTTGGTCGTCTAAAGCTGACAACAGCGATTCATCTGGAGCATTGTATGCCTGTCCAACAGATTCGACTGCCGGTACTGGAACTACTCGTTTGAAATGATACCTCGCGCAGCTTCGACGAAGCGCGAAATTACTTGTCTCTGATTTGACATATGTAGCTCTTCCCAAATTCTTGAAGAACGTAGGAAAATCACTGTTACGTTCCTACAATATCATGCGGTATACTCAATTCCTTTTCGTTCAAGAGTCTTGTATTCTAAAGGACTATCTCCTCTCGCACATTCCGCATATACGCCTGTAGCCTATCAAACAGGTAGTACGGGTTTACACGAAGGTACACGCCTTTCCCTGACCTACTTACAATTGGTCGTTCAACTATTCCACGCAAATATCGGATTGCACATTCGATTTCGTCACATTATCAGTTTTCACGTAAGAATTCACCACGAAAGACACGCAAATATGAGGCCTGTTCGTTTCAGCTGAACTTCTTGCACGGTTCATCTTTCCTCTTTTTCTTTCATCACGTTGGAGAGAAAAAGAGTAAAGGAGAAAAGATGAACTGTGCAAGAAGTTCAGCTAAAATGAATATTATAGGCCTATGATATTTCGTCCAATTGCACGTGCTAAACACTCGCGATTCGGTTTTAACATTTTTTTTTTTTTTTTTTATTAAGCGGTATCCATAATTAACGTAGAGAATCTAAGCCGATTTTTAGTACTTCTTTTTGAATTAAAAAAAAACCTAAATTTGAGAAAGTTATAGCTTTGCTAAAGTTTCTTTGATGACGGCAACTTCAAAAAGTATGACGTCGCAGCACGCTTTCGTGTACTATATTTTCTTCAATTTTGAAGATATTGCAAAAATTCAAAAAGTTTACAAAGAAAGTATGCCATGATCTATCAGACCGCTTAATAAAAAAAATTCATGTTAAAACCGAATTCGAGCAGTTCGTATAGGTGATGAGAAAATAAAGTATTCCGTACACGACAGACAACTGCGCGGTTAACATTTCCGGTGTAACTTTATCGCAGCTTGCAAATTCTACTTCCCACATTTTTATTCTTATTCTTCGCACGTCACGCTAATCTGATGGCCGATCTTGCGGTCTTACGTCAGGGGCAGGTTTCGGAGTTTATACGTTGACAGCAGGTCGTCTCTATCTCAGTCGAAAGCAGGAAAGGAAACTATGCAGAATTAAGGAAACGAAAGAAATTCTCGATTGTTGGCGTCGAGATATGAATTCAGCTTAATCTGTTTATATATACATTCGTCTACTCACTTCCTCGGAGTGTTCATTCGGCCTCTCGTAAATGTGTCTGCGAAACGGCGATAAGGTATCGGCTTAATTACGGTATCTGGTATTAATTACACGAGCGAGCGCACTCGATTGAGATCGTTTTTGTTGCGCTCCGTAATTGCACGCGCTCATTTATCTCGTCTTCGCACGTGCGTCTCGTCTTTCGGTTTAATGTCAGCCGGTCGACAGTTTGTGAGGTTACCGGATCGATAAACACGTTTTCGTCGGGGGTGTGGAACCCGATGGGGTGGTTTTGTGCGCGCGCACACACACCCTACGACGAGGGTTCGATCGTCAGCGCGCATTCGCACGGTTCTCGATATATGCGCTACTATCGATAACACGGTACAATCTCGATTTGTCCAAACCAACTAGAAGATTCAATGCTCGAGTGATCGATTTTACGATACTAACAGCATAAAAGATTACTTGAATATTAATAGGATACGAGATTTTAAAGGAATGCGTGACTTTTAACGTACTCTTGTCAGATTTATTCTAGAAGTTATTCATCAACGTTATTTTTAAATATGTATTAATTCAAACATTAAGGGGACTAGGGAGGGTTGAAAATGCAGAAATTGGCTCGTGTTTAATTGTTTATAACAAGGCCGCGAATAAACATAAAACTTTGTTATTGTTAAGGGTATTAATTATAACATTATAAAATGAGAAAATTTATTAAAAGTCATTCCTAAATCAATAATAACGGCATCCCAATATAACAAAGAAAACTGCGTCGAATCCACGGTTTTACCACGATTCCAGTCGAACGGATAAAGGTTTTGGCAAATTTCAGGAATATTTTTTCTCCTTAGGCTTCCCTCTATTGATTATACCTAAAAAATTAAAAATAGAAATAAAATTAGCAAAATGGCGTCCAGGAAAACAAAAAATTTGGGGAAAAAATTGTTACAAACAATTAAACACGAGTCAATTTCTGCATTTTCAACCCTCCCTAGTCCCCTTAATCGATCTTCTAACAATTCTGATATTCTAATAATTTCTCAAACGATTTGAAAATATTTCCGTGCGAGAAATAATAACAACTCGCAGCTCTTTTTCACTTTCCACAAATCACTTGAAATTAAAACTTACCTCGTGATGGCGGATAATTAAAATATCTTGATATGTAAATGACCACTCCCTTGCGAAGTTTATAGGGCGACACAACGGGAATTCTGGAGCAAACGCACGCATTGACGCGTCGAATCGCGGACGGAGGGACTCTCTCTCCGCGGTGTTGCGGCTGTGACACTTGGCATGCAACTAGTCTCAAGGTAAGACTAGTCGTCAGTCGCTGCATCTCGGCTGCAGCTGACTAGCCTAGATTCGCTTAGGCCTTGCGCGGACGAGTAACCGCGAACGACAGTGCGCAAAACGGAACGCATGCGCGAAAGAACCCGTTAACCGCACGTTTTATTGCGCGCGGTCATTCATCCTGCAAAGCGAATTTATATCGATGCCGATGGACGAACATTTTAGTAAGTAAAGTGTTTGTCGTGACAATATGGGCGATATTCTCCCGGCGGAGATATGTCGCCGGACGTTCCACGAACCTTATTGTGTTCGAAGATGAGGGCGATAGGAGGGGGAGGGGGGGGGTAGAAGACGATTAGCAAGAAAATCGCGTTGGAGCTACCTTCGAGAAGTTCGATGATCGCGTCGTCACCCTGGGGCGCGTATTTCCGTTCCAGACTAATGTCTGTGCTTTCGTGGAACCGTCTGGGCGGGATGGAGTTTAATTAACGATGCACGTCCGATAATTCGCGCGATGCCATAACGATAGCGCCTTAATTAACAGCGTTGCACCGTTATCGGCAACGCTCGAGGTCCAAGGTTGCAGTTTTCCGAGGAGCACCGGACGGATCGCATTTACGATCAAAGTAGAGTTAACGTGATCGCCGCTCTCGTATATTGGCTCGTAGAATCCGATAGGCGCGCGTCTCGATTGAGCGTAACACGAAGATTATTCTGACTCATTGTATCTTATTGAAACGCAGCTTGTCACGATAAGACGCGAAATTGAGAGAAATTCGCGTTGCTTTCTGACAGTTGATCTTTCCGCGGTTTTAACCTTTTCACCAGTTCAATCAAAACAAAATGAGAAATTGCCAATTAAGCTGATATACTACACTACGCACATATGTATATATTCGCGTATTAAATTAGTTGAGAATATTTTGAAGTTGGCGAAATATTTTACTTTTACCGTTTATAAAATTAAAAATTATGAAATTATCTGTAATTAGCGCAATTTTTTATTTGACAATAAGAATAGAGATTTGCGGATTTTGAAAGGTTATTGATATATATCACGTTACATCTACGTTTCAATGCAATTCAACAAACGTCTCATTTATGGTGTCAGAAGAGATATTTTCCAACGACAGAATTTTTTTTATAACAATGGGAAGTGCGACAATAAGGAACTCTTACACGCGGGCACACTCGTACAATCAGGAGGAACTCTAAAAAAATGGTGACAGCTGAGTGAGCGTTCAGAGACGTAGTTTCAAAAATATTCTCCTTTCTTGGGCACGGCACTTCCTACCGCCGGCGACGACCTCTTTAACGGCTTGCAGGGCAACCGCCGCGCCGTTTCGTTCCGTTTCGAAGGGCGGTGTTCCGCATCGTGGATGTATGCCATGGAGGAAACACGATCGCGAGCAACTAAATCGCGCATAAGTTTTTCTCTCGAGTAAGCCCGCACCTGAACGTCGAACGACGGAACTTTTTTCATACCTCCCCGTGTTCGACTCGCTCCTTGACTCCATCCTTGACCCCGTCAACAAGAGTTTTTCCACTCGCCGCCAATCGAACGAGCCGCGAGACAAAGCGCATGATCGTCCCGAGGGCGCGACGGCGATTGTCTCGTTTTACGGCAAAAATCCGCGATTTTTTGCCACGGGCAAAAATATTCGCTGTGAAATTACCGATGATCGACGCTTGTCCGCTGGCTCGCAGCCTCTTCTCCTCCTTGACGTAGTCACGATCATTCGCACGACTTTAGTTAGTCGAAAGACAGTTACGTATGAAAAATTATCCCTATAGAGTTGAATAAAAAAAATACGAAGAAGTCAGCCTAAATCGACGTGATCGATCCGCTGTTAGCTGTATGACTTCACGACTTGACCACTTTTAGCCGACTGCGCGATATATGTCGACGCACGTCTGTTGCATGACGATGCGCTTATTGTTTCGTCGCGACATTTATGCGTGATAACCTTACAAATGCGCTTTTGATTACGTAAATGGAATGCACGCGACGATCGATAACAGCTTGGAGTAATAATAATAATATTTACTATATCGCTTTAGCACCACATTGGTCATTACAAAATGGTTATGGCACATACATTGCACAAATGCTACGCGGCAAATGTCTCTTTTAATAATAAGATAATCTTGTTCTTTTTTTACACGAAATTTTATAAACACGCGGTTAGATCAGCGCAAGGGTGGTTTGGGTCTTTTTCTTAAGATTTGCTTTAAACGAGGTTAAAATAATAGATAGGGTCAGGACGCAAAAAAAGATTAACTGGGAAAAAGAATCATTAATGTGGGCAAGATTCGAAAAATCCGACTTGTGCGCAGCCGCGCGTATAATGCGGTTCCTTCGTTCTGCGCCTCGTCACCTGTGTGAAAGAAGATTCCCCCTAAAAGTAAATTCGCTCACCCCTGTTCGCCAAGGAGTCGTATGAAAAAGTGGAGGGGGTTTCGAGTAGTGTGCCTATATACGTGCCCAGTAATTATTCCGCTTGAGTTACCGGGCAAACGGACGGGCCCTTAGCGCCCCGAAGAAATTTCTGCCGGACGGTCCCCTCGTGACACGAAGAAGTTATTTGCATCTCTTACCACGAGAAAAGATTTCCGATGCCATTTGAGATAGAGCTAAGCTAGCGTGGCGAAACTTTGCGTGACCCGAAACGCCGCATAGCAACTATTCGCTTATATCGCGAGCTGAAACTGCGGATTTTTGTATATTATTTCTCCACAATATAACAGTCGTATTGTGTGTGCATCGTTACACGAACCAGATGTCGTTAGAAAAAATTTTAACGCATTCTTCTATACATCTTTCCATATTAGAAATCAATAGTTTTTCTCACAATGTTTGTCGTATTTTTAAAAGAAAGTTTTGTTTATTTTTTTAATGCCGTAAGACTTATTAGCTGTGACTTATCTAGTTTAGTGTCGTGTATGACTAGCATGAGTATTTCTAGTTGGCGTATGCCTAATGAATATTAATGTTTGAACAGTACACCGTGACTGGGAATAATACATCTGTTGATAAGCCTCTTTACAACTTTACTCTGGTTTTCTTTTTCATATCGATGAAATATTAGTAATGCCGTGTTGAAAAGAATATAATTTTAGCAGAGAATTTTATCTCACTTTTTGTACAACGTTTCGTTTCCGTTCGCGAATAAAATGAAATATGCGTAATATTAATTAAAGTTGACAAAGCTAATAATGTTATCAAAAACCACTTTACCTTGCGCGCGTTCTTGACTTCGTTTCTTATCGCGGGTCGTAAAAATTGCGTGCTCCCGGCACTCGAGTATCGACGTTATTAACTTGTCGCTAATGCGCGTTTCAGATTTGCTCGATAGCACGCGACCACATTCGTTTCGCATTCTATCCGATAGTAATTGTTGATATCAAATTATTCCTTCGTCCGGCGAATGGAATGTTGGACTTTCAGTCTCGATCTAACTTATATCTGATTTGTGAAGATTTTCGAACTCTTCCTCCTGATTTTTCGTGTGATTTCTGCTCTTTTTTCGGACACACGTATCCGGAGCCTTTCTAATTTGCATCCAAAATCACGCGACTTGATTTCGACGTCGGGGGAGTCAGCTGTGCCTTCCTCCTTCGGGCAGGCAACGAACCTCGAGTGATTCTTATGAATGGAATGCATATTCATTCAATTTCTGCGCGGTAGCGATGGTGCACGTGTTGCTTTCTACGGATCCGACATATGCTAAAATCTTTCGCGCCAACTGTCGCTTCCTGCATGAATCCACGGACCTTGAAATGTATTCTTTTCGTGAAGAGAAATCACCCCGGTCACGCTCTGTTCGACGAGGAAGAGACTCGAGACGCGAGAAAGGGGACAGGTTGCAACTGCAATGGGTGTAGGAAGTGAGTCAAGCGTTTGATACCTTTCCGGAAAATCGTCGCGGATTGTAAGGCGTTGAAGATTGTGCCAACGTTAATTCTTTATTTACCTATTCTAAGAAGTTTGCCGAAATATTGAATATTTTTTCGAAGAACGCGGGACAAATAGATAAGATAAAAAATGCAAACGAATGGATAATATTTCTTTTCTTATTAGAAAAGTATATTTGATGTAAAAGTGTATGAGAGGACATGAGTCTGACTCCGAAGAAAGGCCTTAAAAAATCATATGGTCCCTTTAACCGAAGGGTGCATGCGTTAAACGAATCCCCCCCCCCGTTAATGTCAAGACCGTTCAGATTTAAAGTTAGCCTGCGGTGTCACCCCTCCATGCTTTCTGCTGTGTAACTGCGGTTTAAATCAGTATGTATAAAAAAAGCAACTCTCCCCCTGATCCAGGGGGAATATTTCCTGTCGGATGTTTTCATCTGGCAGCCGCGACGTCTCCAGGGGCGGAAAGCTGCACGAGAAAAGTCAAAGCGCGCCCGCGCGCGGCCTCATGTGCGTCCAATCTGTCTCCGTTACAAGCTACAGCCGTTTACAAGTGTGCGAAGGGAGGTCGCGGGATAGACGAAGAAATCACGGAATGCTCGGAAAAAAGTGAATCACTGCTAGATATTAACGGAGGTTCTGTTTCTTCGTACGAGCGAATAGAAGGAAAGACGAGGAGAAATAAAGCGAGAAAGAAATTGGACAAGTATAGCTTAAATGTTACCTTAAAAAATTATCTTTACATCACAGTTAATTAACATTTTATATTTTGCACGTAATTATTTGGACGATATACGCGTCAATAAAATATGCAACTTTCGAATATATATTGCTGTAGAAAACGCGTATTGTTGAGATTGTGTGTTCCGTAAACAAGCGTCGTTAAAGAGTCCTTCACCTCGCGGTATGTGTATCTCATGTATAAGAATGTGAACTAGAAATTACCGTAGGATCGTAGAGATTTCCTCAACGCTCTCTCGTTTCGATGTCGATGATCGCTATCGGCCGGTTAATTATCTCGGGAACCCCTTTAGTAATAATTAACGTTACGGCACGCAATTGCGATCTACATTATATCGAGCGGCGTATAGTCTCTATATATATATCGCGCGTGAAACGTCTTCCTAGATATATTCTCTCTCATTTGGTTATATTTTTTTTCAATGAGCTCTCGATTATACAGTTTTTAAACTTACCTTTGAAATTTATGGACCGTGACATTGTTTGGAAAAACAACACGTTCTGCGCATCACTATTTAGACACAATTTGTGAGATCGTGTCCTCTCTCTTGCGTTTTTATTCAGGACCTCGGGCTACATCGATTCTTTTCTCACTGTCAGAATCAAGACACAACCATCTTACAATTCTAACCGCCCCCTTGGATCTCGTGCCACTAGACGAAAATAGATTTACGTAGGTCGCGCGCGGACGTGGAATATCGTTTAGTAGTTTATTTCGGCAGGTCATTTCGTTCGCGTAACGTACGTTTATTTGCGGCAGGTCAGTGACGCGTATGCGTCCCACGCCTTAAAGGAGATTATCAGACGACAATTCTTTTGTGATTTTAATACGTCGAGAATGGAAACTGCACTTTTTTGTTTTGTCGAATTCGTCTTTCATTTTCAACTACTACTTGAGTTTCTCTTCGCAGTACGTCTATCGAATTCATCTTAAAAATTACAATTTCTTGTTCACAAACGAGTATAATACGTTTCGAGTTTAGAGATAATTGTTTTATGTTTTATTCGTGCTATATTTTTTATTGATAATGCAACTGCATAAAAATTCTATTTAATGACGGTACGATACATACACGGTGAAATATTTAAGAGAAAGATAATGCTGGCGATGAAAGCGTCGCGTGCACCCGATGAATTTTACAGACACATGAGGCACGAGCGCAGCACTTAGCACTTTCGGCACATCCTCGTTCAGATTCCCAAATATTTGCTCTCGCACTGTCTGGAACTCGAAAGAGCCGCGCAGATATATCGGTGACTTCTTTTTTATGAATCCCGTCACAATGGTACGATACACAACGGAATTGTCAGCGTGCGTTAACCGAGATAAAAACATCAACATTTCGCGTTTCTTGTTTTATTTATTCGTATTTCTGTACGCACATAAAACATTATCAAGCAAAGTAGGAGGATAATTATCATTCCCATTCCGACCCGAGAATATTCACGGAGAGTACTGCGCTGTATATACCAAAGCGTATAAATTTTAATTGCACGTAATTGCTCGAGTACACATGTTCAGAGAACTCGCATTTATACCGAGAGGGTATATGATCCGATCCTAGGTCCGATACGAGTTGCTTTTCTTTCTCCTTCGTATCTTTATAAAATTATCATGGCAATCTTTATGATTTTGCTTTGCTAAATAATTGTTGTAATTTGTAACAAGAGAAATATTTTTCTGATAAGCTTTACTCAACGTAAATAAGCGATAAGTACTAGTTAATTACTCGAATTGCTCTTCGATACCAATAATTGTTTCCATATCAATTATTGATGAGATATTTACGTTATATGCATAATTAACATCATAAGGGCATTTATCTAGTTTAAATTGAACTTATCTCGTTCAACATTACTTTATGAGATCATTCTAGTATCGTAACTATAAATTTACATATGCACGATGAGAAGAGATATTTTTATTTTTCCGTTATCTTCATGGACATGGACTCCCAAATGAGGCATGTCACTCATTAAGCGTTAAAAATAATCGCCCAGCCTGGTGGAAACGTAAGTTCTCCCCTATCTTACGCTTCTTTTAGCGCGATTTCCGGTCGCGAGTATGCTCTCGCCGCGATCATTGGTGAGGCGTCACGCGAGCACGGACGCGCGACGAGTATTGTCCTGTCTCGTCGATGACGTGGATACTGTTCTCGATATCGAGGCGAAACGGCGCATAGAGGAAAGCCTGTGGGCGCATTCAACCTGGCCCCGGAATTTAAAACCCCAATACACACACAATCACACCTCCTTTCCCTCCCGCGAGAAATCCAAGACCCGCGCCGCGAATCCGAGAAGCGCAGGAAAGGGCCTCGTCCAACGAACGTAACGTTACACTGTTAAATCCCGCGTATGTAATACTAGTCACGCGCAACCCCCTTCACTCTTCTTCCTCGGACCGACTTACATCCGTTCTCGATCTGTCTCTTGTCTCCCTGGTTATTACGAATTATCCGGACGCGAGAGCGACCGCAGGATCGCACGTTCTGCGCGATACATTTCGCGGTATACTTTTATAAGTTCACTTTGCGTGGATATGCTGTGACGTCCAGCTCATTGTTATTACGCAGAACGGACACCATGATCTCATGCGATCGCCTCGTGTAATTTTTAGTGAGATATCGGCCGGATGTGTGTGTGTGTGTGTGTGTGTGTGTGTGTGTGTGTGTGTGTGTGTGTGTGTGTGTGTGTGTGTGTGTATGTCACACACATATCTGCTCCAGATATTATGTGCGACCGAACAGGCATATGCATGTCACATCAGGATGCGGTACGCGTACCATCAAGATATTAAGAAATGACCGCCGACGCGTTAGTTAATATTAATCATAGTTTCGACTAACTCTTCTTTTTTCTGCAGATTAGCGCTGCGATGTGAAAAAAAATACGCACATATTTCGTCGTTGCACTATCAAACTAACCGAATTTTATCTAACTAGAGTTAATAATTGAACTTGATAAAATGTTTAAGAATTCTATTCCACAATGTATTTGTTTGATTTGGGACAAAATATACGCGAGATAGTTATGAATATAAAGCAATTTTAAATGACGGTACTTTCGAAGTATATACAAGTTTGAAGCAGGAAATCTCTCTTTATTCTTCAAACAAAAGCTGTATTATGATTAATCTGTATAGTACGGTATATTGTCAACTTTTATCTGAAAGACGACGATTCTTAACTTGGAATGGAATTAAATATTAGTCAAAACGGTCTCGTATCTAAAATTACTCCGCTTTCTTCGTCACGCTACGCGAGTAATTTTGACTCACCTTTCTCGCTGCTAACAAGATTCTGTCGCAAACTGTAGAAACCGAGAGAACCGCGGTTGCACGATCAATTATCGAAAATTACGCTGTGCGAACATTGGTCATGATATATCGAGATATTAAAATTCACCGATGAGGGAACCGTTCTTCGCAAGTTTATCGCACCGACTGATGCTGATGCGTGCTTCTCGTCAGCGAGGTGCAGAACGGTGCGTGGCGCTCCGTTAATGCCGCAAAAACGTTCTTCCACGTTTTAAAGGGACTTGGGCACCGAACTGCACATTCCGCCGCGGTTAATCCATTTACGTACGTCTATTTATAAGTGGAACACATCACTCGGTGGATTTCGACCCCAGTGCACGCTGCACGCACACGGCGGGCGCGTCGCGGAGCCGTCGATTTTATTTATAGACTCGGGACGAGCGTATGACTGCAGGAGGGCATCGGATGAGGAGAAACATTGGGGTTTACGTCGGGCAGCGAGGGAGTATCGGTCGGGAAAGGAAGTCTATTCCCGGAAAAAGGGGGAAACTCTAATTCGTTGAGCCGCGACACTTGAAAACGTGCACGTCGTTTGATTTAAAAAGATCTAGTATACGTTGATGCGTATTGACACGTCATGCGCATGCATGCAGAATGCAGTTATAGAATAGGAATAAGAAACATCTTGAATAAGTCAATAAATGTAAAAGAAAAATAAAATTGATCTTCCGGCTATTTGTGAAAACGCAATTTAGTTTAGGACTGTATATATATATTGAGATTCTGTGGAAATGTATATTTCAGAAACTTCCGCGCTCTTGAAATTTAAAGGATTGTATCAGCTTTAAGTTTCAAGTGTGACCGTCTGGCCCGTGTTACACACAAAGAACTCTCTCGTAACGTTTTTTTTCCTTCAAGTCGCCAGTAAAACCGGATGCGACATTACCGCGCGTCACGAGTCATAAGAGTACGTTAACCTGTTTGGCAACAAATTTTTTAACCGTTTCTTTTTTCTTGACCGGCGATTTTTTCGTGATAACTTTAAAACGTTGTCGCTCTCCTCCCCTCGTTTCGCTCGTTCGCCGTCATCTCGACGGAGTGCGCCGCACTTTCGACGGGCAATCAAAAATGTATGCGAAACGAAAACCGATACCGGCTGTCACTTTTTATTAGGCAATCAACCTCGCTCTGAGACAACCTTAGAATTTAACTTACAGCTCATTCGCACAACTTCTGCTGCCGACACTTTTGATATTTTTTGAACAAATAAAATTCCGTATAAAACAAAACCTCGTATACAATGCAACCTTTTCTCTTAATGCTTCTGTTTCGCTTGTAACTTATTTGAGAGAAATTAAACAATATTTAATAGAGATTTATTTATTGAGCGTCAAAGAGAGAGAATAATGTTTTTTTAACGATGAAGGCTCTTAATCAGAATTTAAAATAGATTCTTGTTAAATATTGTAACTCAAATGCACCCTGACATTAATGAAGTTTTAAATTGACGAACCGAAGTTGATAAAAAGGTAGACTTCTGGCCACATTGCTCGACTAATGCGTTCGTCGTAGCTGTATCTTCAGGCCGCGTTCTTAACTGCTGCTAATGGCGATCCCTTCGAGTGCCGGAGAAAGTAATCAAAGTCCACGACGCGACGCACGAAGGGAAGAAGCTTAGCAGGCGCGCGATGATCTCGTGCGCCGTTGCGGAGGCGGTGGTACGGAACGATCGAAACACAAACGGACACTCGTTTTTTCGCTCTTTATATTCAGGCTGGAAGTGATTTCACGCTCCGAAGGACTTCCAGACAGGATCTAGGCGAGGCATCCTGCCAGCGATCCTCCTTCCTTACGAGCCACGTCGTTTAGCCCCATCTACTATTTACTTACATTAGTTTTTCTTGTTAGATTTTCACACGATTCATATTTATGCAATCGTTTAGATGATATACGTTATCACCGATTACCACGCTTGTCGTTTATCTTAAAATCGAATATACTAAATTTAATTCTATTTACATTTTAATATGTTATTTTTTCATCAGACCGTATTCTTCAGGAAATGGGAAAACAGTTAGATGACAGTATATTATGTACATTTTAATGTATAAATACACATAAAAAAAATCACAAATCTAACGAACAGTAAATATATATTTCATTGTGCTGAGAACAGAGTCAAAAATATATAAAGATTGAAAGGAGAACGAAGGTTCGTCAAGTGAACGTAAAATTGGATATGGTCAATGATGGTTCAGGGACCTTGGTTGCGGCGGGGCAGATGGACAGTAATTCGCGTCGGCTCGCTTGCTGGAAAGAGTCTGGAAATAGCCTTGCCCCATCGTCTGTTCTGTTGTGATCCAGGAGAACAAGTCACGATTGTGATCAAATTCGCGACGATTCTCACAAGGATCCGTGAGAGGCAGGACGAAGGACGCTGCTGGCTCGGTGATTCGTAACCCTGAGCGACTCGATATACGGTTAGTTTTTGCGGTGTGTCTTGGTCCACCGGCCAAGAGAATCGGAGGAGAGGTCTCCTCCGCGAGACATCCCTAGGGGGAACCGCATGTCGCAAACGAACTTTGTGTAACCATAATCCATCGGCGATGGATCGATCGAACTTCGACGCGAGGGGAAAGTCATGCCGACTGAAATTTCATCGTTGCGCCGGAGAAATGCATTGTATGTACAGCGAATCGTTTTTTTATCTCTCTCTATCGTTTGCGTCATCGATTTAATTGCGTTTCGCTTTTATTAGAGTCCTTTTGTATTTATATATTATATATATTTGGATTGTTTTTTTTTGTATTATATCTTTGTAATATATTTTTGTATTATAGTCTGCGAAAAAAGAGAATTTGAGAACAAGTTATAGAAATTCGGTATCTACGATGTACATAAGAATTCCAATAATGCGCGCAGTTTTAACCGAAGAAGTCTGCGTGCAATCAGTATCCAAACATTTGCTTAATCAATCGTGATCGTAAATCGTTAGGTATAAATAAATCATGACTCATCGACGGTCATGCGGAATGCAAACGGTAGGAAAGAAACAGTTTCTTCTCCAAACAGTTGAGTGACTTAGCGATTATTTCATTGGCTCGTACAGCGTGCAAGTACCATTGACAGATTTATAATATCTTCATCGTTTTTATAGTTGCCAATAGGATTATTGTCAGCTTAACGATGAAACGTAGCGGCAATCAAAGACGACGATTAAAATTGCAAGGACGTATCGCATAATTTGTCTTGGCGATGCACTCTTTGAATAGGTACGACGTATTTTCAGAATAATGACTGTAATCCAGGATATAATTAAGAATTCAATAATTTTTATATTGATGCAGGAATTTTCTATCAAGTGTTTATCTATTTTGTTGTAAATAAAGTTATTGATGTAAATTTTCTACTGAGAATCGCGGGGAACTGAGAAACAATTCTTTAAAGACTTTTATTTTTTGACATTTTAAGTTCTCTTTTCAATATGTAGCAATTATTTTAATTAATAAAAGTTAATTAATTTTAGAGTGTTTATCTTTATGTCAAATCTTTCAAAATATGAGAAACTTTTTGTTACTAATTTTTATTTAAACGTATTTCACGTCTATATAGCTAATTGATTGCCGTGGTGCAAAGTCATAGCGAACTTCAAATGTGTTATTTCACACAAATGTTTCTTTATCCGTATATGAGATAAGTAAAAAAAGTATTAAAAATTATTAATTCTTTTTTTCTTTTTGTATTATAAAGTTCTTATTTTAAAATGTCAAAATGGACTGTTGGTAGACATAAATGCCCAGGTACTAAGAATTTGAAAGTGTCAAATCATAGGCAAAAAAAACCGGGCAAATGGTGCTCGCGTGGCGGGCCAGGCCAAACGGACACTGCTCGAACCAGTTTTCGCGAAAGTCGAAAGTAAAGGGGTCGACGAAGCGGGTCTCTCGATATGAATGTCCTTTAATTAGAGCGGCCTGCTGGACCTTCTCTCGAGCGCGTGTTTACAAGGCATTAGTTAATATATGGTAGACACACGCGGGGGGAAGATACGTGGATGGACACGTGCTGCCGTTAGAAAGCGAAATGCTACTGGGCGAGTTCATTTTGGCCATTGTGGACATCGTTTGGTGATCCTCGATCGGACATTTACCCCTCTCATTTAGGACCACCCCGACCCACCGTAAAGATCGCAATTTATCGCCGTTGCCGACACGCGTTTTCTTGCCAACCGTTTGTCTGGACGACAGTTCAAGTTTTTCACGAGAGTGTGAACGAACCGTTAAAGTTTGTGGCATTGATCTGCTGCTGTAGATACAGTTTGTAAAAGTTCGGAAGCAATATACGAACGATTACTGGGTAATTTATCACGATGTTCGTACACGATTATTGTAATACGTGACATTTTCAAGATGGATGAGACGATACAATCTTTTTTTTTTCTAGCTGAGTTTTTTTATTCTAAATTGAGAGTATAATGTCCAAAGATGTACCTATGGAATATTTTATCGAGTTTCAAAACATAAAAATAAAAGAAAAATATTTGGAAAAGACAGTTTCCCTGTATCTCGGATTAAAATCTTTTACTTGCTCTATTAGTAATAAAATATTTGTCAGACCAAGTAATGAAAGCATATATCTAAAAAAATGATCGATAGCTTGGTACGGTAAAAAGAACTGTTTGATAGATCGTCCAGTCGCAATCGCAAGCGATTCGTCAAAATCGATCAGTCGGGACTTTGTTACGATCAGGTGCTGTCCCGATCTAAACTGGTTCTATAGCTAATTCAATCAATTAAACGTGCGGTGGGGCGCATTACACGTGTATCAGCGATAGGTACCAAGGTACCCATTAAGTGTACATTGAACGGCACACCTGGACATGGTCCTGATGTCTGATGGAACTAAGGGAAGTTTTGAATTTCAAAGTCACGAACGGCTTAAAATCTATTTTTAATCGATCTATCATTTAGTCCAAAATTCGAAGCAATGTATTATTTACAATTTTAAATTACATGGTAATATTAATGTCATCTTAATATTTTTATTCACTAATATAATATTACACAGATAATTGGAAATATGCGTAAATTAATAGGTTAAAAACTTAGTACAACATTTTCAGAACGCGTACATCGCTTATTTGCTACAACAATGACATAACTCAAAAATTGTCATATTTTAACAGTTTGCAAAAGAAGGATGAAAATACAATACACTGAATGAAGAGCTAATATATAGCTAGATATTTTTGTTCCTCTACAGTCAATTTTGCACCAAAATTGCATTTAAAAGTAATATTAACAAATTTTAATGATTCAAAACATTTAAACTTATTTTTTGGAAAATTTTGTTTTCCGAGTTATGTCATTGTTGTAGCAAATGAGCGATATGTTTATTTGTACAAAGTATAATTCACACGTTTCGGTGATTTGCCATCAATCACTCGGTAGATGCTACGTGTACTCATCCGTTGCAACGGTCTAACGGTCGAAAATCCATTTATGAAGCAACGTTTCGTCGATATTCGATTTAACGCAGGTATGGTTCCGTATTCGGGAAGCACCGTATTAGTTACCATTATCGAAATGACCAGCTAGGATGACAGCCATTAAAACTATGAACCAGCTGCCTTCCCTTCGCGGAGTTCCCCCATAGGTGGAAGACCCTCTGCGGTGCATCGTGCATTATAATTAACCATATAGCGACCATGCCGAGTCACCCCCATGCTCGTATATCGACGTACAGATAAAGTAAACCACCCACCTACACAGGGTGCCGTTAAAAATATTGCTATGTGTTGTTGTTATTGTAAAATTATACCTACGTTTCACACAATAATCACGTTGTTTTGCCACATAATTGTATATATATGAGCTAAAGAATAATATATTTGTATTAAAGATTACACGTAACGATATATTTTATCTCGAAATTGACGCAAGATTATTTTTATGGATATTTAGATACTTTCGTTATTTAATTTATATGTTTACCATAATTTTGTGTTTTAAATGAATATTGTATAAAGTGGCACACAAAATTGCCTCAAAAACTATAAAAATTTACAAAAAAGATGTTAGGTTTATTATTTTAGAAATATACTTCTCATTTATATTATTTTGAAAATATACTAGTTATAAAACTTTATTTTAATATCTATTCTCTTTTTTTTCCTTTTTGCTGTATTGAAAACTTTTATGAAATTTTAAAAATATTTTGTGAGTAATTTTGATTACCATACGTATTGCAACAGTTTTTGTGTCACCCTATAGTTTTACCCCCATGCGTTCATCGGGACCACCATGGCACGCGTCCAGGTGGATGTTACAAAATGTTCGTTACAAAGCGCGATTCGTGTTGCTCAGCTGCAGTCTAATTTTCGATGATTTCGACTCGGCCTCCACGTGTCGATTACCCTAAAACGTGTCGATGGAATATCAGATAATGTCGATTCGCCTGCCACGTTTCAACGTCTGTATAACGTATCATTAATTTAAAAGACTTGGGGTGATAACATGGAACAAATATTACAGCGGTAGTACTGTGCGAAATAACTACTCTCCCATAACGATTAGACTTTAAATTTTTGCTTTATAGAATTAATGTTACATTAACCATATTAGTCGAAACAAGATTTGTGTAAAATACATAAGAGATGATATGATAAGAGATTACAATATTCATATCCGCGTGCCGTTATAAAATGCGTGTAAATAGAAAAAATAAAATATGAAAGATTACGTGTATATATAAATTATCTTAATAAGTTAGATATATATATATTTTTTTTTATGTAACTTAAAAAAATTATCAGTTTTTTACTTTGTATAAAATTGTTATCTTATAGCTTACATCTCACAATAATAACATGATTATAAAATATTTATAATATATGTACCCAATACACAATGGCAAGGCTAAAGAAATAATAACACAATATGCAGGAATGAAAGCACAATAGTTTATTATTAGCTTATAATGACTAGATGACTAGAGAACTTTCTCACTTAATTCTAAGACGACATATACATAGGACAGTCTCCTGTCTCTCATGCGACGAGAGTGCGGAGTTGCGAATTGACGTTTGTAATCAAATATAGTCTTTGGAGGCGCTGCATCGTTGGCTTCGTCGTGGAACCAACCGTTTCAGGCTCTCGATGGATCGTCGCCGCCGTGAAAAGTCTTTTGTATAGTCGAGCTCGTTGAAAATCATGTCGCGTTTTAAATTGATACAACGATTTGTCATTTGGACATTTTAATTAGCAAACGCGATTCTTACGGCGGCGAAGTCCATCCAAACCTCCATAAATCACTTGACGAATTATTTACTAAAATTAATCAATACGTCCGTCGCGATTAATTCTAGAGAAGATTATTTCAATAATTGATCGATGATAATATATGTATAATGCTCGAAAGACCATCAGGGAACAAATATACAAATTTTGGTAGCGCAGACGAAATTCAGTTTACGCAAACGATCGTTAAAACCCCGCGCCTAAGATATGCTCACATTTCATTACTTTTTGTGCAGTACGTCTTTTATCATTTCAAAAATAGTATTTAAATATAATATTTAAATAATATTTAAATAATATTTTAGTAATCCGCTAAATGCAAAATATATTAATTTTTTAAGTAATTTTAAACTAAACTGCTTTCGAGCGTTGGTCTTTTTGTCGCCCGGCATATTTAAGTTAACATGGCGGTTTTTTTCGCCACCGCAGCAAAACAAGAGAAAACCGCACGTATGCACAGGATCAGAGAATATGCGTTCGCATCAGTTCAACGTCGTCTTCTACGTGGTCTTCGTTATCGTCGTTGTGGTTGTCATAGTGGTCGTCTTCGTTGTTTTCGACGATTCCACATTTTGCTTCGACACGTCCATCGTGGTCGTCAACGGTTTCTTGTTCACGTCGCACACTTTTCGAGCACGCCAGTAATCTGTAACAAAAATATTGAACGGTTATTATGAAGTACGTATTATTTAAGCGTCATAAAAGATCACGACATGATATCGATATTACGTTAAACCAAGTGAAATTAATTTATAAAGAAGCCATTTGATACGTTCCGCGCCGCGCCGTATGAATAGATATATATCTCTGTGCAGAAACACATGAAGCTGTTCGTAACAAGTATATTCTCAAGGTTCCGTAGCAATCTGCGTTTCATGGATCGGCAGGGTCATCTACGTCATGGCGACATAGCGTAACCTGTATAGGAACACCGTGCAGGAGAGGTACGAAATTTCCACAACAAAGACTGCGTCTTAGGGAGCACCCTAGTTCGATCAGGTAGCCACCTGAGCGCCCTATACCCTCGTTTCTTTCTGCTTTTCTCTCTTTTTCTGACTGACTACTTGACAGGTGCGACTTAATGTTAACAGCACCGGTTTGGAAATCTGCTCTTTTCTCCGACGCTCTGACAAAAATGTGAAGGACATAAAAATCGCGTTTGCATCTTTTGTTTTGTCATAGAAAGTCTATGAAACAGAAGTACATGAAACGAAGCGAGAGAACCGCTCGCATCTCGTGGCTTACAATTAGCATTAGTTTCGGTTAAGTTTTCATTTATATTTCTGTTACAGCTATAAGATCATCTCATATTATCGCAACTGTGTTTTTATGATAGTTACCTCTGCCAAGTTCGAAGATCTTGATTGATTTTTTCTTAATGTTCTGCACGGCGCGGAATACGAATTAGGCCCAGTTTCACCGATGTCGATTAACTGCAACCTTCGATTAAACTCACTCTTTGTCTCTTTCTAAAGGGGACAGTTAGAAAGAAACGAAGAGTTAGTTTAATCGAAGGTTAATCGACGTTGGTGAAACTGGGCCTTAATCGGTTATTCGTATATCCACCACGTATTTAAAGTATTGAGGAGTATTAGCGTTCGCGAATCGACATTACAAACGGAACGCAGTTCGGACCAATAAATCGATGTGAAAAAGGTTAAAAAAATCCACACACAACGGCCATATGTCGAGGACATGATCCTTTCTCCGCGCTTCTCTCTTTTTGGCAACGGTCCGCCATATGGCGCGCGAAACCGAGTTCTTCCTCGACCAACGTCTTTTCTTTCTTTCTCTTGCTCTCTTTTTCTCTCTTTCTACCTTTTCCTCCAGTCGCGATCAACAATTTCGCTTGTCAACAGCTGTTTCCACGCCTCAACGTGCCACGAAATATAGATCCTAGATGCGCCGAAGAAAGCTCGACGCTTACCTGTCCGCATATGTCTCGTACGTGATTCCGTCCTGAAAATTTTCTTTTGTTCGCGGATCCGAACGCGATCTTCCTGGCGCGTTCTTCACCCGAGCGAAGGATTTCGTTTGAATCCTACTCCCTATATAAGGCGTCTTCGATTTTACAGCGAAACCACACAAACGGATCACGAAGTCTGCTTTAAGTCGCGATCGAAAGAGCTCTTTGTCGATATTTCAGGATTGTGATCGAGAGTTTTCTATTCCACGACATGGAAAGAATAATATTGCGATTATCCTTCATTTTTGCTATACAATTCGCGCTTTCTTTTCCTCCAGTTAATCGTAGATGATCGAAATAGAGCATCTACGATTTAGATAGAGTCTTTTAGCATTCTCAATGTAATTCTCGTGTAATTTGGGCCAGAGAGGTATATATAAAAGATGAAAATTTTTAAATATATTTCTGTACTTGACAAATTTGTTTATTTTATGTAGATCTTGATAACTTTGTTTAAACCTCAGGATAAATACAAGGATAAAATGCAAATACGTGACGACTAAAGTTGTTAGGGCAATAAGTAAATTATTAGGAGAAATTAAATACATATGTGTATGCGTGTGTGTATATGCTGTATTTTACATCGTCAAATTAATAAATCCTGTCAGTTTCTTGAAGATGTTAGATACGCGAAAGAGAAGAGTGCGAATTAGTGTATTTAGTCCTTGCATATTTGCATCAAATGCAACTTGTCCCAGCAGGTGGTGCGCGACCTTCGTAAGGTCCCGCGCGGCATGGTATCGCGTGTTCGCGGGTCTGATTTAATCGTGGGAAAAGACGTTCCAGTCGTCATGGGCCCTTAGCAAAGGGCTAACAGGTGTCGGTGGAAAAAGAGCTGGTTGCGCCGTGCCGCTCTGTTGAATTTTCGAGAGGGTCTCGGTGTGTTCCAGCCCAAGAAGTCACCGTGTGGGGGATTATCAGTGCAAATAGGTAGAGGATCTCGGTTCGAGGTTGTGAAACCATAGGTTTCCCGCCCACGGTAAGATTATCGCGTATACGCGTGTTTCAACGTATACGGATGATTTCTTTAACTTGCGAACCACTATGAATTCCTATATATACATAATTTCAAAAAGAATATTAGAGCCGATCTACCCGCTCATCGGGAAATAATTTTTTTTTTTTTAAGCTTGTCTCCCGGAAAACAAGTTACATTCGATCCGGAGACATGCGATTTGCCCAATATTAACGGTCTCGTGTATAAAGGCATGCAACATTTTGCACTTGGTCGAGTAAATAAAATATCCATTGTGCTCAAAAATTCATGCGATAAGGTGAAGAAAGGCGGGCGTGATTGCGTCATGCCTGAGGAATCCAAGGAATGCAATCGCGAGTCTTTTTTACTCCTTGGAAATTGGGGCCCTTCGATGACTCACGGTGTCCTACAGGTACAGTCGTGTCGCCCACCTTAGACGCATGACTCATAGGCGTGATCTCATTTCCGATCGCGACGTTCCTTCCCTAACTGCACCCTGCAGTTGAACCGGCGACTGATCGCTTCTCACGATCGTGCACCACACGTGTTCACTTATCTTTTCGTGATAACGCCAGTATTTTTTTTTTCCAGATATATTTGGTTGCTGCGTAGAAATCTATGAACGCTTTCCCAAATAAATGATGAAATTGAGTTAAAAAAGAAGTAGAACTTCATGACCAATTAATTTTTTTAAACGGAGCTATAATTGTTAATTACTTCTCAACTTATTGAATATTCTAACATTTCAAAATATTCTATATTTCAATAAAACTTTTTTCAAACCGTATAAATTACATAATTCTACAATATAAACAATCATCGACGAAGATTCCAAAAGTTATCCATTTACATTTCGCAAATAAGTAAAAAGAACAGCGAGATTTATTTTAAATCCAACCTTGTTTACATATATATATATATATATATATATATATATATTGGATTTTATTTATAACAAAATTCCCAAATTGATTATAAAATTTGTAAATAAAATTTGTGGAAATTTGTTAAGTACGTTTTGTAAATCGTCTTTAGAAAAGAAAACGACAAATCTTTAGTTCGAGATTTCGACCACTTGATGGAATATCGCGGCAACGGGTCTGCGACCCTTACGACGCATGCTTCTGGCGTAAGAAACGACAGCCCGACGGGGTAAAAGAGAATCGGTCAAAGAGAGCGTAAAACGGGTAGCCGGGAGTATTCTGGCGATGGATGGCTATAGAGGAGAGAGGAGGAGAAAAGGCGGAAGAGGCGGCGGGCTTAGAATAAGAAAACAGGTCGGAGCCACGCGACCAGGTCTGCGCGTCTGCGCGCTCGGCTTCCCTTTCTTCGTCACGTCTTTCCCGCCAAAAAGCCGCGGCTCCGTCTCTACGACGCCACGAACGATAGATTCGCAATCTCAATTATTCCAGCGTCGTCCAGTAGACTAATTGTAAATAGCAGTCTATTGGTTAAAGAAGGCTGATTTGTGTGAAAGTCGGAGTTTAGCTTTCTTAACGACGCGTTGGTTACAAGTTGCAAGTATCCGAATATCAATTACCATACTGCGCTAGTATCGTTACATAATTTTGTTACAGCGGCATGCCATATTGAATTATGTGTAAGAGATATTTTTAGACTCTCATGTCCGCGCCCATTAAACTGAAGAAGACGATATTGGCCGACCTACTTTCGCGGCGTAATATACATGCATTTCGCGAAATTTTCGCGCGCTGTCCGTCCAGGGGAAACTTGTCGAACGTGTCGTGTGTGAGTCATGCTCCCTCATGCATATTCCGCGAGCGTAAATGCATGCGGCGCGGCGCGGCGCAACGCGGCGCGTTTGCGCGTCCAAATTGCCGCTAAGCGATCGTCGATATAAAGTTTGCGCGTTGATATTTCGCGAGAGAGAAACGTTGCTCACCGTGAATGCTGGTCTGCCTTGAATACGGATTACTTCGCTTTTTGCCGGGCGACCGGTCGCTCCTCTCGTTGTTCCGCCTCTGGTAATTATTCTCCTTATTTTCTTCGGAGCAGGGATCCACTCCCCATCTCCTGGCGAACTTGCTCCTCTCCGCGTCTAGGGCCTCCTGGAGCATCTCGATGGTCTCCCGCGAGTTCGGCCGGCCGAAGAGGCAGCGTGGTACTCGCGAGGTCATGGTCGTACTGGGCAACACCGTGTAGTAGATTTCGTGACAGATCGAGGCTACCAGCATTTCGGGAACTTCTTGGTGCTTCCACCGTGCGCGTAGTCGAGCGAGCGGATCCCCGGGAAACGTTCCGTTTCACGGTTCAAAGTACGTACCCACGCGCCTCTACGTTTTCCAGCGAATACGACACCACGGGCGTCGAGCCTCCTCCGGTTCTTCGGTTCGGCGTATTCCGGAAGAGCGGGCGAATCCTCGGCCGCGTAAATTCCGCCGATCCGTTCGACTTTTCTGTGAAGTTTCCTCCTCGATTCTCGAACGGGCTCGCGCGATGTTGAGCGGCTCCGTCCAAGACCAATCGACCCTCAATCCTCACCGTACCACGGCCAGACTGGTTCTGCTGGGATCGTTCTGAGTCGATGTCGATGGGAGCCAGCCAGCTCGTATCCGTTTGAGCGAAGCCACGAGGTCCGGTGCTCCCTTCCACCAGACGTTTGAATTCAAATCTGATTGGCGCGCCGTACGGGCTGCGCACGAAAAATGGCGCGATTTTTGCGTAGCGACGTCCTCGTCGCGCGCACGGCACCGGCTCGCGCGTTCCTCTTCTAATGCCCGCGTTTTCCACGTGTATACCCTCGCCACCGCGTCCTCCGTTCAAAATCGTCCAACGGATTATGCTAAGCGATTTCTCGTGGTGGGGAAGAGCGCGCGCGCGCGCGCACCATGAAGCTTTTTTTGTTCTTTTTCTAAGTAGCACGACGTATAGAATGATCACGATCGTGATTCGAGCGTGTCGCGATGGGATTCAAAATGATCTTTCCTCCGTCGAGCTTTTTTCCGCATTTGCGTCGGTGCCCTTATCGATCGCGGGAGAACACGGAACGAGTTTCTTTGACATTGCTCCCGCAGCTTAGTCTCTATCTTTATTTCTATTCAAATCAGTATATATTTAAAATCTATTTCTTAAATTTCTCGATATATTATTTCTGAAAATTAATTTCTTAAAATCTATCCGCTTTTTAAGTAGATACTTTTAAGAAATCCATAAAATAATTGATTTTAAATAAAAGCCTCATGTATAATAAGTACAAAATAATTTGTATTTTTATATAAATACATGTATATTAGATTTTGTTTATAAATGAATTATTTTATTTATTTCTTTTCTAAACATTATTTCGATAAAATATTATACAAAAAGTTGGTTTTTTCATTCAGATCCAGTTTGAGGCGAGATTTAGAAATTGAATAATATTTCCGCAGAAAAGTTTATGGAAGAATAGGTGGTTTTGATCTTGTAAGCGCGCGCACCAATGAAACTGCAGGACAGAGTTCGTCCAATTGTCGTGGGCACGATTGCCCTGAGCATTTTTGCGGGAAGTCGGGCGTTCTGCAGCAAGAAGAAAAAACGGTCGTCCGAGCAGGTGAAGCAGCCGGAGCACGAGAGGGAGAGACCAAGTGGAAGCAAGTCCCAGGCAGAGAATCGCCCTTCGAGTTCGTCGCAATCGTCGTTTTCTCGAGCGCGCATAAAAGTTTCGGTGGACATGACTTATGAACGAGCCGCGGTGACCGTAATCGTGCAGTTTTTGGTATGATTAGCCCTATATATGACGTAAAGTTTGCATCGCATTACATGCCTATTTAGTATCTTTTTCATGTGAGATCGATATCCTGCCGCTTTCCATTGCTAAGTCTCCTCGTTTTCTCGCCTTTGAATTGCAGGCTGCGTTAACGCCACTCATTACATTATTTTTTTTGCGTATTCTCTATACATTTTTCATGAATACCGGGCATTGTATGGCAAGTCAACACGACTCGATACGATAGGGCGCTTGCTATATGGGATATTCAAGATGTAAAGAATAAGCCAAGGTCTCACCTCTGACCCTCTAGCGTCAAAGTTTCTTTGAAATCTTTCTCCGACAAAAATCGATTTGATTGTGATTTAGCTCGTTCGTGGAAAACCGTGACCAGTACCGTGAACCGTAGATAGTGACGCATTCATATTTTTTATCGCGATAAGATCTATTTTTCTTATCGTGCTTTCTTTAATTTTCGAGAATGCTGATGAGAAGAAAGATCATTTATCATATAAAATCATATAAAATCATTTTTATTCAAGATATCTTTAATTCTGAAGATTATTAGTCATCGGATGGTTTTAGATGCGTATAAATATATTGATCTAGATGTACAAATATTAAATAAGTATGCGCTGTGTGCACGTTGCCGCCGCCGTGAGATTCGAACCGCGCAATTATATATAAGCATCTCGCGCGATATACGCAGTTCGGTCTAGTCACGGCTCGCTATATCACGACCAGCCGAATGACAGGGGTAAATTCGACCGTTACAGAAAAGTATGGGGCACATTGCAGCGTAACGCGCGTCAATCGTGGTGCGTATATGCGTGCACACGCGCGGGCATCGCGCACTCCTTTCGTGCTCCATCATGGACAGGTGAACACCGTGACCACCATGGCCCAGCGCCCGTAACGATCATTACGGTTTGTGATTGCTTCTTGAGATTTTTCTTATAATATCCACGGGAGGCAGTAGTTTGGTTATTATTATACCGATTATTACGCGTTTTGCTGCCTGATTACTTCCCAACGTGATATATTATAGCGAATGCGAGATTGTTGACGTATTATCCATCGATATAAGGAATGTTTCTTATACAACAAGGAATGCGCACGATAAAGATTTGAGGATTAGAGCAAGTGTCTTGCCGAGCAATCTGCCCTTCAAATCTCTTTACAGCGCGCAGATATTAATGCGTAAACTTCGATGTTATCCTCCGGAGCGTAAATCGTTTCTCCTGCTCTCGTTTCGGCACAGCCGTTGGATCTCCGAGGAAATGCCGACTTCCTCCTCGTTCAAACGCGGGAACGTCAATATCCATGGGGGATTTCGAGTTTCGAGTTCCCCGCGCTCCCCATCGGGCTCCCGCTTCCGGTCCTGGTCAAGCAGACCGGAACACGCGGGGTCCCCGCGTGCACCGTGACTCGGACCATCGTCAAAAATTAGGGAGAAACCGATCTGCAGGGGTTCCACGCCAGGATGTAGCTAATGCCACGACTTTAACTCGTATACCGAAGACAATTACCGGCTCGATCATTTTTCACGGTTTTATGATCGATCTAATGGACGGCGTGTTCACGATTTTTGAAAATGAATTCCAGACGGTTATATATTACCGCGTTGTGTTGTTGGATTTTTATTTTATTTTTTTTATATCCTCATGCAAGAGAGAAATTGATGAAAGTATTAAAAGAAGAAAGAAAACTCATATATTATATTACTTAATTAATATTAATTTTATAGCGTTCACACAAGATTTGTAGCTTTAACTTTTATTTTTAGAATATGTACCATTAGTCTTAAAATATACTAACAGCAGCTTCTTTATGCGTTTTTAAACTTACATTCTTGTCACGATACCATACATGCTATTATCATTTGCAGGCACGATGTTACTTCGCAACGGAGGAAAGTGTCGGATGAAAAGATGATCGACAGCTGACGTTGTCATGGAGGAGAAAAGAAGAGTGAGGAAGATCGAACGAAATGAGTGAAGAAGCCGCGAGGAATAAGGTAAGAAAACTCGAAACTCTACCCTTTGGCCATCGGCGTGAGCACCTGGCAGCATATGCGCCAAATATAAAAGGACGAACGTCTCCGCAAGTCGGTCTCTATCTTCCTTTCTCTCTTTGCAAATTCTGTCTGTGCCCCCGCTTGGAAGGCCCCGAAAATTCTGCGGAATCACCGATGCGTCTCGCGTGGTTTTCGTTCAGCATCGAAATTAACGAGAGCGCACCGCGTGTCGACCGATGGTCGGTCAGCTGTTGGCCGTGATTGTTGCCAGCCGCGTATTAACTCTCTGTACGTCAGACAACGTACGTAAACGCGAAACTTCATTGTAAATTTTATATTAGAATTCTCGTTAATATTAACCCTAGCTAGCTACACTTATTTTCGATTCTTTAATTCGCCACACTCCGGTCCGTGAGACCGCTCGAATTTATCGCATTGTCATTTTTATTTTAATTAATATTTTTAAGCTTGTTTTTTAGTGTACTGTAGAAATTGGAAATACAGACTCTGAATAAAATTTTTATGATAATATCAGGTTAAGAAAATGATTTGAATTTAAACTGAACTTATTATAAGGAAACTAGAAAATTATGTTATTATGTAAAAACTAGAAAACCGAAAAACTGAACCGGAGTGTGGCGAGCTAGGGTGATCAGGCACGGTAATGTTTTGTACCAAGATGACCCATAACTTAACATCTTTAGGCTTAACAATAGATCTTCCGACAAGGGAGAACTTTCTTAAGAGAACAAGAGTTAATAAAGAAAAAGGTTTCCTTTAATAGAAATTAAGCTCACAATCAGTCGGCAAATCGGCATTGAAAGATTTATGCTACTTTTTCATTTTTTAATATAAGACACCAATCGTTACGATGAAATTTTACCATGTTACATAATAGACGATCGTTTAAGAAGGAAAGTCGTGTAGAAAGCGACAAAAGATGAAGGACAGAAGCTGGACAATAGAGCTCATGTTGAGTAGCCACCTGTATTTGCAGGTATCCGAAAGCGCGCGTCTGCGAGGAAACAATACTGCTTTTTCCACGCGCCGCGTGCGTCCTTATCAGGCGGCGAAGACAAACGGAAGCAGTCGCGTGACTGCTCCTTGCGCCGGATATTTGATACATTCGGTCAGAGCAGCATTTCGTCATCTGCTCGCTACAAGATGCCCAGTCGTCGGAGTCAGTTACCTCTCGATCGTTCTATATAGAGCCGTGTCTCTCGACGAAAACAGAATTATATCATTTTGAATTCTTTTTTTAAATCTTGTTATCCGAGGAGAAAGATGCACGCAGCGTTAACGGAGCAACGCATTGACGTTTTTGGCGGAAATGAGATGACGTCTGTACATCGTCGTGTTTGTCGTACTGTATCGGGAACAAGTGGCGAATAGGATATGCGCAAACAGCTGCCGTTGGGTTGCAGATGCTCTGAAAATTTTGAAATTCCAGCCACGCGTCGTAAACAGTATGGAGCGCCGCGACTGGATGCATCTTTGATGCGCGCAAAGGATCGCAGTTTTCGAATCTTTCGAAATCCGATTAAAGCCTTTGATAAAAGCAACCTTTATAATTGAATACATTTATTATAACACTCTAAGCTAGACAGCGAGGAATTAAATTAGCAGTCGCGGATGATTGATGCTCTTCTTCAATATAATTTTGGCTCATAAAATTTAGCCCCGGTTTGTTTAACTCTCAATTACTATCAATTTTATTCAGATCACGCAACATTTGATAAACGACCTATAAAAGCTAACGTGACGTTTAGTCCTGCGCGAAGAAATGAAGCTATTGTAAGTCTCGCTTTATCTCGTGTCTTTACAAGTCCAATTAACTCGCCATTTAGCGTTTAGATTTACATCTTTTATAAAAACACAGTTTTTTTTTATCCTGCGTTGCATCTAACCGACGCACCGACCGGCCTCTCCGTATATACAATAAGGCTAAAACGACCACAAGTAATTGAGCCCAGTTTACCCACGCGTCGCAAAAACCGGGGCGGAGGAAACATTTAACGCAGGATGTTGCTGTGCATTTTGTGCGTGCAGCTCGCGCTCGTTTATTTCTCTCTTCGCCGATGCGAGCCGCGTATGTAGCGTCGAACGCTTTGCACGACGTAGAAAAAGGATGAGGAAAAATTGCCGGTTGGGAGTTAGCTCTGCTTTCCAGAGAGCGAGCGAGAATGCAGTGACACCGTTCTTCGAGAGAACGACGATGCTCAAGGTCGGCACCGCAATTTCAGTCAATTTAGGTCTTCAACGCGCTATACGAACTGTAATTCGTAGGATTTTTATGGACGTCGGATTGATAATAATTGATGCTTTCCTTTCGCGAGTGATACAAACATTCTTCCGTTTTTTTGCACGCGATAAAAGTGGCTGAGAAGTTTTAACGTTTAAGTTTCTTATAATTTATATAGAATACATTATATCAGAATTTTAATCGATTGTTCTATAAATTATCTAACTGGAAGTGATTAGAGGTCCAATTCCTAAAATTCGTACATCACTCAATGACACGAGAAAGTAGAACTTTTATATTATTATTAAATAATTTTATTATATTATTGTCCAGTTAAATGATATAATAGCATGCTCTCATCCTCTCGAAGGATACTGACGATAAAATGTGAGGCTCCGATACGGAGTGTTTTTTTATCATATCTCGTTTCTTAATGGACCTGTATGATAATTGCGCGGTTTTTACGAGTCTCATTTAATTTGTAAAGATATCGTGGGGAGATTCGGGAAGTTAGATCCATTTGTGGTAGAGCGTATAGAGAGAAAGCAAAAACGTACAGCCGAGATTCGGAACAATGCGGGAGGAAGGCGTGACGGTGAGCTTTACGAATCTCCGTCGATCCAGCTGCTCGTACCTACATATTGTACATTTACCGTCGACCTTTCGAAGCCTCCCACCTCCACGCGATAGTTCGTTCAGATAGCCTGAATGCCGGTAAAAGACGGCCGACGAGTTGCCCCCGTTGGTGGGGGTGGAACAGCTGTTTCGTTCAGTGAGAGGAGAGCCTGGATCGTGAATATTTAAAGATCCCAATGTCCTACGATGATTCTGCGCGCTTCCGATATGTTTCTTATTAACGATAATTTCCGACGATAATGAAATACGATTACATTTTCTCACGAATACGTATAGTCAAATCCAATTTCACGAAAAGGAGAAAAACCTATCATTTTATTGCTGCTTCAATTTAACAGTACGATATTTTTTATTCGATTTCCCATTCGTTTTGCAATAAAACATAACGTCATTCATTTTTGTGAAATTTTGACTAGTCAGTCTGAAAGACAGATTGATGACGAGTTGAAGCTCGTAGATGAAAAAAGGAAATCCTGTCAGGAAGCGCAGGCAGGATAGCCAGATGTTGAAGGTAATTAAATCGCAAATAGAAGCAAGACGCGTTTCTCACGCGTGGCTCGACGGTGGCGGATTGTAAACCTTGTGGAACGTTGTTATCCTTAAAAATTAGACTTTTGAGTCACAAAAAACGGACAGAGAAAAATTCAAACAGGGCCTTTGTTGTTTGTCAACGAAATAAGTAACCTAATAGCGGAATAGTAATTTGCGATCTATTATTGTATTTTTGCTATTTTTATTATTAATTAAAAAAAAAGATAATGAGAAAAGCCCCGAATTTGAAAAGCTGAAAAATTCTTTTCGTGACTTAACGTTTTAATATGTACCAGATGTCGGGGAATAATTAAATCGTTGTCACGAAAGATCCCTGTTCTTCCCATCATTTTGACGTAACTAAGCTCTCGTATTTCTATGGTCGAAGCAGGAACAGGAAGGACATGTCCCCTCGAGTGAGGGAAAAAACGGTGGGTTAATCCAACGAGGAACCGTCTTGTCGTGTGGGCACAAAGTAATTTAATCTGGGCAGTTTTACAGCTTCTATCGATATTAATTATAAAGCTGTTTTGACGTAGGTTTTGACATATATTCGAAAGATATATAATCAGAAACAAACTCGAGTGGAGGGAGAAACAGAATTTTATTTGTTAACAATGTGTTTAACAAATCTTTATTATTATATAATTATATAATCGTACGCACACACATATAGAAATGAGCAAAATTAAATGAACATTAATACGCTGTTAGATTTCGAAGATCTCAATAACTTTCTAAGAAATTATCAGAGTTCTATGCACTTGTTATGAATCGTAGCCTGTAATATCGTTTGACCTCACAAAGTTTCTCGACTGTGAAATTGAGAAAGCCGTGGTAATGTCGTTACCACGTGTGAATTTTTTTGCTGCATCCGATTGCAGCGGCGTTAACGATAGGCCTCAAACGGAAAAAAGGGAAACTTGAAATAGCCGTTGTCAGAGATAGGAGTCTCACAGACTCCTGGGAACGCGGTTCCCGCCAATTTCTTGACGGGTGCTCGAGGCGGTGTAACGGCCGTTGGTCCGAGATGCTTCGAAAGTGGCAGGTGCAACTCGGGCCAAACTTCATTAAACACAATCCCATCTGCGCCCTCATACTTCCAAGACGTCTCGTGGCCTCCGTAACTTTTTGAGGACGAGAGAGAGAGAGAGAGAGAGAGAGAGAGAGAGAGAGAGAGAGAGAAAGAGAGAGAAGAAAGGAGCCTTAGCAACTCCGGAACCTCCGGTTGGCGTATCTGTTCTTCGTTCCTTTTTCTCTTTTTTTATCTTTGCTCGCGAGACGAGCAGATTGACTTGTCCGACGCAATTGCTCGAAACTACACGCTCTGCGTGACAACAACTGAACCGTGACAGGTGTCTGTTCTCGCGCAACGGAAAAAGTATGTGAAAGAGAAGGAAATATAATTCGTTTGTGAGAACACCCTAGGCCATGTTTAAATAATTTATATGTGTAGCGTAAAAGTTCTCGGTGCCTTTATGCGTTTGTAGAAAAAAAAAAAGAAAAGATTTTTAACACTATCGAGAAGTGTAGAGATAGCTGAAAATTTCAGTAATTGCGATGCAAAATCGTTTAAACGTGCTTTCTTCTTCCTTACTTATAATGTACATTAAGATAAAGAGGAGAGGTTACAGGTGCGTAATTTCGCACAGGTAATTTTGCAAACAGCATTTTTGAGATTTTTCTCACCTCGGGCCAATTTTGAAGGTGACGAGCGTGCGCGTTTTCTGTATTAATAAAAATTATCGGGGTTTCAGAAGACTGCGAAGCGAGTCAAGTCGGTTGAACACAAATTATTTCTCGGAAAGAAGAGAGGCCACGAGCGCGTGGCTGGACCTTCTGGCACGCGTGCCTGGTCCTTTAGACCCTTGAGATTTATTGATTTTAGAATGTCTAGTCAGTCTGAGAAGGAAAAAGATCGACCTGAGATCGGACGCAAATAACGTTCATCATGTACCCGCATTGTTCTCACATCGATTGAGGGTTAATGGCACGTGTAATAATCGTTAATTCATCAATTACGCGAGTACGTCGAAAACACACTGCGACAAAGTAAAAACTTGAATACCCTATAATTTATTCTTTAATAATTAAACTGGTAATTCTGTAAACATACGTTCGTCATAATTCAGAATTGCCGTTATATCAAAAATTGTTACCACAAATTTTCTTCAAATTGCATCAATATTGTTTTATTTATTTAAACGCAATATTTGTATACGATATATGATCTACTTACCGATAACAGGATGTCTTACGTAGTGCGCTACCGGTGTAATAAAGAGAGGCAACACTTGTTATTCCATTAAAAAGCCTTTAAAGATTTATACATTTTCCAATAAATTTCTGCAAAATGAACGACATCAAAAGACACTTTCCACAGCTTACCCTTCGCGCGATGTCGTCAAAGAAGTTCAGTTCAAACGAGGAGCGAGGAATAATAGGCTTTACTGCAGGATCTTTAAATTTTAAAGGGACGGTACCCGAACAGCTGATGCTTTCTAAGATACCCAGGTATCCTTCCAAACAAATTCGAGAACATTTTGAAAGGAGCAAGTCAATCGATGTCAGAAAATATCAGCGGCAAGAATATACAAATTTGATAATATTTTTTATTTTGTAATATAAATAATACTTTTGTTCTCTCTTTTTCTCTTTCTGTAACTTTATTACTTTTATAATAATATAAATACTCTGTTTATAGTAGTTATATATAATACTATATTATCGGGCCGATTCGGAATGGTTTGCTTCTAATATTTTCCTATAGTTCTCACGGTGATAGAAATAATGTCTCCCGTATGTTTCACATGATACTGGACATTCCCACTGACCAATTAATGCGGATAATCGTAAATTTTGCTGTGGCATCTGCCGCGATATGATATGATATCCAGGTGTTAAACGAAGGGTGTGTCTGTAACGTTTGATTTTTTTTTCTGGCCGGAATCGGTATGAAATACGATCTCTTTCCGGTACGCGTCGCCGAGCGAGTGCATCGTAGGTGACATTCTCGTCGTTACGTGGATACGTCGGCGGCTGGTGGTGTAAACTCGTAAAATGTTTGAGTATAATGCAACGTTTTATAAATTATTGTATTATAGATGACATCGTATCGACATCGCTTCCAGACTTGAATCGAAATCAATATATGTAAATGAGGGATGTGTGCCTCACAGAATGCACCCCGGCTGATCAACGTTCACACGATTGCGCAGATGGCGTCGTAAATGTTACAGTTTATCAAGTAACAAGGTAATTGGGGTGGGCGTAACCGTGACGGATACCAGGGGCGATCGAAAACTCTAAACTATTTGTTAAGTCTAGCTAATTAAAGAACGCTGGGTTTCCCAGCGCCATACGCAATCTTTATTCGCACATCTTCCACGAACGACGATCGTCAATTCAACTTGCACTTAGATATCGGACGATTACTATTGGAAAATATATGAGAAGGGAGAAAAGAAGACGAAAATGCGTACAGATAACGGCACAATATACTAAAATACTAATAGAAATTTAACAGAAACATTTATTTTTAAATGAAAACAGTAAATGTTTCCCTTTAATAATCTCTACTTAATTGTAAGAGATCTACGCGATACATATCTCGATATACATTTTAAATTGCCACCGACATATCGTTGACGATTCTAAAAGACATCAAGGCCTATTTGTGCCATCTCTTTAACACTATTTTTTTCATTGTAAAAGTAATACCTATTTGAGATATCTAATTAAAAGCAATTAATAAAAGCATGCAATGTCTTCTCATTCCAACCCAAGCTTTAATTCTTTTTAATAAAATTATAATATTACAAAGAATCATTAAAATCACCGGCGCAAAAATAAAAAAAAAACGATGAAATCGAGAGTTTTTGAGATCCGAGTCTCGGACTTTGACGACGCGTGCAAGTTGAACGACTGACTTGACGATAAATGTTGTTCAGATCATTATTGTAGATAATTTTACGCTCTACAAAAAACGTACGTATACAGTTAGTAACCCTATCTTGCTTAGTTTTCGAGATATTTGAGAAAAAATAAAAAAAAATCATGTTTTTTGTTGATAATATTGTTAATAACTTTGTATTGCGCATTAATTTTGCGAAGCAAAATAAATTCTACTTAGAGCATCTCAAATTAAAGAGATTCATGGTGGTTGCAACCTGGGAAGATTAATTGGAAGGTTCGATGTCTAATATGATTGGCCTAGATCTTGTCAACGGAAATTGATACAGATGATGCGTTGTGACGAGCCTCGAGGTTACTGCGTAACTACATGTTATTATCACATATATATTGTTTTAGATTCTTAAATCGACGTAAGAAAAATAAAATTTTAAACCTTTTGAACAACATTTTAAATTGAAACCTATAACTCAAAATAAACGCTTAAATAATAACCTAAAAATTTGTTTAAGAATTTATTCGTTCTTTCCTTTAAATTCTACGAATTATTATTAGAAAACACTAAACAGCCAGTTTATTAAATGTAGTAGACATAAACTGTTACCCAATTTTGTCATTTTTAAATTGTGTGGTACAGAGGAATGTATCCTTATGAAATATTTGAGGAAATAATAAAAGAAAAATATAGAGAACGATACGTTGTCAGTAAAAACCGAGAAGAATATTTTAGATATTTAAATGGTTATATTATTTAATTATTAATTTATAAATAATATAAATAACAATTTCTTTAAATAACAGTTTTTTTAAATGCAAAATTAAGAATCAATTTTATTACAAATTAATTACAGATATGGTAAAATTACATATATATACATATAATCTATAATTAAGAGACACTTGGTTATGTTCCAATTGTATAATAAAATATTTTTATTTTTTTACTGCGTGTCCTAATGAGTGGAGATATTACAATGCAAAGTCCAAATCAGCTATTTTACATTTAAGAAACGCCATTGTCGTTGTTATATTTAATAACAATGTTATTAATGATAAGCATAGTTTTATTAGTTCTAAAATATATTTATACTTTACAACTTTTATGTAATTATAAAAGAAGGTGTCCCTATATATATATATATATATATATATATATATATATATATATAAATAAAGTTAAACTCAATTTACGATAACTTTATGAGTTAATGCTCATACACAGTTGGAAAATTTGTGTTAAATATAACATAAATCACATTTTTTAAACGGACAATTCAAGTTTTTGTGTTAATATACAAGAAGCTGTTGTATATTTTAATTTTTGAAAAGAAGCCATTGTATATTATTAAAAAATTTAATTAATATTAAAAAAACTAATGTAAAAAAACTTGGATGCTATATCAAATAACTTAAATTTATAACATTAATATTATTTATAATATATTTAATATTAATATATATGTATATATATATATATATATATATATATATATATATAATATCCAATTAAAATTAAATCATATTATTATGTTCACCTCATACATACACTCAGAAAAATAATTATTCTAGAGCCAAGAAAAGCACTTTACTTATTTTATTTTATTTTGTTTAAGTAAGTTTTCTTACAACAAAGAATATTTTCTTACTAATAGTTTTCAAATATCTTGATACAAGTCAAGAATACTAGCTGTTTTGAGTCAATGTAATACTTATATTGGGTTTATGATAGATTTGCGGATATATAAGCTTACTTACAAAGACTCATGTCAAGATATTTGAAAACTATCAGTAAGAAAATATTCTTTGTTGCAAGAAAATTTACTCTTAAACGAAATAAAATGAAATAAATAAGTGCTTTTTCTTGGCTGTAAAATGATTATTTTTCTGTGTGTATACATATATTTTAATAGAAGTGCCAAGTTTGTTTGCATTAAATATATATTTTTAAAATTTTGATTAACATTTTTAAAAATACAATAGTTTTTTTCCAAAGATTTATTCCTACTTGGTACAATTTCTTGATATGATACTTTTTGTAGGTTTTGTAGGTAGACAGACGCGTATATTTGGCATCTTTTTGTGTCTTTTTTAAATAAAAAGTAAATATTTATAGACATATAATTACATAGCATATAGTATAAATGAGATACTCGAAATCTTACTAATGTCCATATATTGTTTTACGTATCACATTTTTGTAAATGTCAGTTTTTTGAAATATAACAAAACAAGTTCATTTTTATTTATCGTCAATATTCCAATATTGTAAATGTCTCATAATACTAAGCAACATGTTTAAGTTGAAAAGTAACTCATTATATATATATATATATATAGATATAGATATATATATATATATGTATATATATATTAACTATATATTATTAACTATATATATATATATAATTATATATATATAGATATAGATATAAGATTAATTATATACCAATACCATGGACAGATGTTGCGGAACTATAGCTTGCAGATATTAGGACTTATTGCCATATCGTTTATATACAATTTGGAAAACATTTAATATATTCCACAGATAGCTTTGTATCCATATTTATTGATGTGTCTGTTATTGCGGTTGTATTAAATAGATACCGTAGTTCACGAGACTCCATTGTACGTACGTAGCGAACTCTGCAGTACTGTCAACAACGCTTACTTTCGCTTCTTAAATCTATAAATATTTCCTTATTCATCTTCGATTTCATCAACTGAAGTTTCACGCAAATCTTCATCAGATTCTGAGCTTGAATAAGACCTGCAATTTATGCAAGAAGTGATTAAAAAAGTAAAAAATAGAGGAATTAATATTTAAATTAATATAGAATCGTGTATTACTCGTCAATAACGCTTGTTCTCTTTTTCCTCAAATCTTATATTTTTGTTTCTGTCCATGATTTCATTAATAGCTCAAAGAGTTTTTTAAGGATCCCTCTCTCGAAAGAAACCCTTTTCAGTCTTGCATTCTTTGATGGTAACGGTCTTCAGATTAACGGTAACGTCTGTGATAAACACTTGATCAGCCACGGAATTTCTCGCGTGCCAATAATCCGTGCCGGGACTTGTGAGTGGAACGTAGATCTCTGACTTTGGAATCTCGGTTTGCTTGACGTTTGAACTAGTATTATTATTATTGTTGTTATTATTGTTATTGTTATTATTGTTATTGTTTATTATAAGCCTGTACACCAGATTCTGAGCTTGAACGGGACTTGCAAATTTACACAGAAGTAGAAAATGAATTGCAATAATGGTTAGTATATCAATTGTTATACACGTCATTAACCCTTGAAGTGCATACGTTTTTTCGGTACCTTCTAAGTGCATACGTGGATCTGTCACGTTCAACGTTATTTTTCCCTACCTTAAGCCATTTCAAAACATCTAAAAAAATTCATATAACATTTGTCTACATTGTAGTTGACGATTTTATAGTCATTTTGATATATTAACATCGTTTATTTAATATCTTCTAACAGGTTTGCAAGTTTTACAGTTACGAGCAGATATCTTTGGCTCGAACACCGTAAACTCACGTATGCACCTTAAGGGTTAAGCATATTATTCAATTATTAGGCCAAAAGATTTATTTTTAGAATTTAAATTCTTTCAATGGTGAGTTTTATCAATACTTAAATTTAGTATTTTCAGTATAATAATATTTACATTTATAATATATAAGTTTATATTTATGATATATTTGCGCCTTGTATGTACACGTAAAAATAAGTTTTTATAACTTATTGTTGAAAGATAAGGTATACTGTATAATGCAAATCACTTAACGGTTTTTTCTTATTTTATCGTAAAATATAAAAATAAGTATTTACTTTAGGACACTATAATAATATGATGAAATTTACAAAGTATGTACAGATTATTTAATAATTAAATCGCGCGTGTGGGTAGGTAGAGCGGAATAAACTAAATAAAAATGTTCTCTAGCAGTTTTTTTTTTTCTCAATAATTAATGAAAAATTATTTAATAAAGATCTATGAATGCGCATGCATCGCCGCAATTCAGTGGCGAATGTAAATGTGTTGCGAGGAAGAGTTAGTTCAGCTTTACGTGCCGATTGCAAATGTTGTATGCGCGGCAAGACATTGGTAGAAGAGCGCTTTTAATAACCGTCAATGAAGCATAGATTGTCTCACTCGCAGATCTCTATTAATTTATTTTTAAATTAATTATTGTATTATAAAAATCGCAAAATGGTATAAAATTTTTTTACTCAGTTTAATCCATTCTATTCTCCCTGTCCACGAACTGTGTTACACTTAATATCTCAGACGCCATATTTTAATTTTTTAAATAATAATTCAGATATATGTATATAATATAATTATATAAATATAAGTGAAATTATAATATAAAGAATTGTATATAGTTTCTCGGATATCTATGGATTTGATAGCGAATAGTAAATCACAGAAAAAAAGATTAATCACAAATAAATATGTTTTGTGGGCACATTAGGCGCCAAAATTGATCGCATACATAAAGTAATTTACGTTGATATATTATAGTGTTTGAGTCTATTTAATTTGTAAGATTTTATTACGGTTTATAATTTAAGCATAGTGTATAATTACTCGTCACTTCTCTCTATTTCCTCTCCCTCTTGCCCAAGTAGCGGTATGCTTGTTCGTATTGTACTTTCGCTTTGTGGCTTATTCAAAGGGAAACTGCTGTCTCTCATTGAGCTTGAAGAAGTTGGTGCATGTCTGTATATATACGACAAATTTAATTAATGATGTATAGAAAAAGATAAAGTGAATATATATATGTATAAGCATATGCGCCTTTTTATATATTTGTCAAAATATATAGAAAATTGATTTTGTATTGTTTCAAGGAATTACACATTACTATATATGTGTGCCGTGATATTTACATTTTTATTTATTTATTACTTCATTATTGTGTACCTACTTTTCATTCATCAATATTTTATACGTTCTTAGATGAATACTTACTTACAAGCTCGCAATAAGTGTTTCCGTAATCTGGTTACATCATTGTGATGTTTTATAACCTTCTTACACGTTTTTCTCGTTGCATCTCTGCCTTTTACATCGAACTTGTTCCATGTTTTTGATCTTCTTATCACATTTCTACAAATAAAATTACATTTATCGGGTGATAAATTTTCAATTAAATGTCTTATTAAAACGTGCACGCCACATTTAAAAATTATTAATGTTTTGCAATAATTGTATGTCGCTGTTTGTCTCTGTAATTTTCTATAATACGTTGTCGGGTTTTGAATATATATACATATTTATCAGCATGCGCTCTTTTATTTATTTGTCCAAACATGGAGAAAATTTATTTTGTATTGTTTTGAAAAATCATTAAATAATTCAAAACCACACATGGACAATTGCAGTTTCAGTCAATATTGCATATAATTATTATATATGTGCCGTGATAAACCAGAAATTTACATTTTCATTTATTTATTATTTTATTACTGTACACCAACTTTTCATTCATCAATATTTTATACGTTCTTAAATGAATACTTACTCACAACCTCGCAATAAGTGCTGTTTTAATATGTGTGTATCACTGTGATTTTTTATAGTTGTATTACACGTTTTGCACGTCGCAACATTGCCTTTTACATCGAACTTGTTCCATATTTTTGATCTTCTTATCACATTTCTATAAATAAAATTACATTTATCGGGTGATAAATTTTCAATTAAATGTTTTATTAAAACGTACACGCCTCATTTAAAAATTATTAATGTTTTGCAATAAATGTATGTCGCTGTTTGTCTCTGTAATTTTCTAATACGTTGTCGGGTTTTGAATGTTTGTTTTGATCTGTTATGTTATATATGTCTATAAGTAGTATTTTAACTCTTGTTTTGGACCGATTAGAGAAAACTTTTTTACAATGACTACACACATCGCGTAATTGGTAATCAAGTCATACTTATGCTTTATTACAAATCTGTACTATAACATAGACAATATTTAGTATTAGAAAACACTAAAATCTGTGTAACATTATTAAAATCTTATTAAATACATATTTATCAGCATGCGCTCTTTTATTTATTTGTCCAAACATGCAGACAATTTATTTTATATTATTGTTTCGAAAAATCATTTAATAATTTAAAACCACACATGGACAATTGCAGTTTTAGTCAATATTGCATATAATTATTATATATGTGCCGTGATAAACCAGATATTTACAGTTTCATTGATTTATTATTTCATTACTGTACCTACTTTTTATTCATCAATATTTTATACGTTCTTTTAAATGAATACTTACTCACAAGCTCGCAATAAGTGTCGTTTTAACATGTGACTATTACTGCAATGTTTTATTATTGTATTACACGTTTTGCACGTCGCAACATTGCCTTTTACATCAAACTTGTTCCATATTTTTGATTTTTTTATCACATTTCTATAAATAAAATTACATTTATCAGGTGATCAATTTTCAATTAAATGTCTTATTAAATTGTACATGTCTCATTTAAAAATTATTAATGTTTTGCAATAATTGTATGTCGCTGTTTGTCTCTGTAATTTTCTAATACGTTGTCGGGTTTTGAATGTTTGTCTTGATCTGTTATGCTATATATGTCCGTAAGTAGTAATTTAATTCTTGTTTTGGACCGATTAGAGAAAACTTTTTTACAATGACTACACACATCGCGCAATTGATAATCAAGTCATACTTATGCTTTATTACAAATCTGTACTATATAATATAAACAATATTTAGTATTACAAAACACTAAAATTTGTGTAACATTATTAAAATCTTATTAAATACATATTTATCAGCATGCGCTCTTTTATTTAATTGTCCAAACATGCAGAAAATTTATTTTGTATTGTTTCGAAAAATTATTTAATAATCTAAAACCACACATGGACAATTGCAGTTTCAGTCAATATTGCATATAATTATTATATATGTGCCGTGATAAACCAGATATTTACATTTTCATTGATTTATTATTTCATTACTGTACCTACTTTTTATTCATCAATATTTTATACGTTCTTATATAGATGAATACTTACTTACAAGCTCGCAATAAGTGTAGTTTTAATATGTGTATATCACTGCGATGTTTTAGAGTTGTATTACACGTTTTGCACGTCGCAACTTTGCCTTTTACATCGAACTTGTTCCACACGTCTGCTCTTTTTCTAACTTTTTGTCTTGTATTCATAGATTTACATTTATCAGAGTGAAAACGTTTTAAGTGTTTTATTAGCAAGTGCACGCCTTTTTTAAAATTTATTGTTTTATTATTGCAATGATTATTGCATGTTCCTTCGTATTTTGATACTATGTAATTTTTTAATAAGATGCCACGTTTTGGATGTGTGTCTAGTTCGGTTATGTTATGTTTATCGCATAAATGATCTTTTAACTTTTGCCTTCGATCAGGATGGGAAAAAACTTCTTCACAACTTACACTTACATTACACTTTACTGAATCAGAATTTTCTTCTAGTATGCAATATTTCGCCAACCATCCTCGAAGTTTCCCCATTTTAACAGTTCTATATCGCAAAGCGCTTAAACACTAAATGAGATCACTTCATGTTATCGTTTGAAGAAGAGCTTACAAAATTGGTCATAGAAGGTCGAGAAGAGAAATATGTTTCCCCTTCCCACACAAAACAAAATTCAATAAATACTTTTCGAAGACCTTTTCAAAGCGTTTCAAAATATAAATCTCACAACACGGCAATTCAAGTGTTATTTTTACAGGTATGAAGTATTTGATGACTTAATTGTTTGCGATAAAATGTCCGCTTTACGCGGACAATTCGTAAAGCCACGGAAACATTTGTTCATAAAAAAAAAAATACTTTTATAACATATTTAAAATAAAATTGGGAAAAATACTTTCACAATATTTTTAAATGAAAGAGATTTAAATAATAATGAAACAAATGTGTCATATTTCACGATGTTCGTGACGTTCGTGTATACACTTTTGCAGAATTTTTAAGTACAATTTAATGTATGACAAGAAATTATTACTATTCAAGTGCATGTCAATGAATATGGAATACCGCGGGCGTAATTGTAAGTAATTTTATTCTTTTTATCGCTGCCTACTTGATTTTTGGCAGCTTCCTCTCAACTCAAAATCATATTAGCTATTTTTTCATCGCATCAAGGACCTGTTGTCGTTGCGTTCATCGGTGCCGTCAACGCAGGCTTTAATACTTAAATGGAGATGTTATCTTGGATGACGATGGATGCGTTACACTCGTTATGCATTGTGTTCCACGTGTCGATTGCGTTGTAGATTGCGTCGTCGTCGTCTTAAGTTGCGTTGAAGGTATTGTAGGGTTTCTATCTTTCGTGATCGTTTTTTCAGACGTCGGCGACGTCGATCTCGTAGACGATGTTGTTGTCATCATCGTTGTTCTGGTCGTTGCACTCGATTCTGTTAGTACCGTCGTGATCATAAGAGCTGTTGTATAGTCATAGTCCGTTTGCGAAGTTTTTTCTCCCGTAGAATTTTGCGACGGTATTGCTATGGACGTATAGCTGTTACTGTCGTTGAACCCGTCGTTATATTTGCGGAAACTGTTGCAGTCTTCGTCTTATTCATTTCTCGATTATTAAGTGTGATACCTTTATTTGCCTGAGTTGTGCATACTATCTAACTGTTATAGAAATGATTCCGTGTAAAAAAATAAATGCCAAATATAGAAGAAATGTTTACGATTGATTGAATCATTTTGATATATAAAACTATTTTTCTTGAAGACTACACAACGAATAGAAAATAATTTATTACATATTTTTTTTTACAAAGAATCTTTTTCTTGTCGATTATACTAGATTTAATTTTACATTTTTTTCAAAGAAAATTCATTAGATTGACTATAAGATTAAGATATCAATTATCATAAAATTATGGCTAATAGAGTTACCTAACTGGGTAAAACAATAAAATTTCAATTCCGATTAACGAAATCACTATTCCGATCAATACTGCCACATCTTGTGTTGCTTCATATTTTATTTCTAATATTTTTCGATTTAAGATTCCATCAACACATATGCACCGCTATTTTACCGTATCTGCTATGATTAATGATATATAGCGTTTAATGGCAAGTAGGCTTGTGTGTCATCAGAAAATCTTAAAAAAAGGTAACTGTAACACAACACGCATGCAATGGTCACAGGAAGAGAATATCAGTTCACCTTGTTTCCTGGAAGGACAGAATTATCCGGTCGTTCGCGCGACAAGAGTTAATATAGACAATGAATATCCCTACCTCAACAATACTAGCATTTCTGTTAGTCTTATCATTTTGTTTTCGGCCAGACGGTGCGATAAAGATACCTTTAATCCTATCGTCTCCTGCTAGTCAATCGATACGTTGTATTTGTGGTACCGTAATTATCTTGGACAATAATTTTTAAAAATTTCTGTTTTTCCTTAAAGTTCTTTAAATCTCTAAAGTTTAGAAAACATAATTTTTATCTTCACTTTAACTTATTAAGTCGTAGGAGGCCCTTTTTGTTTTAAATCCGTGTAACTTCCGGATCCTAATCAAAATTTTTAAACTGCAATTGGTATTTAGGGGCAAAAGAGTTGCTCTTTTTGAAAACCTAAGTCGGCGACGGCATGGGATATCTGGGGAAAAAAAAAAGAAAAAAAGGATATAAAATTTGAAAATAAAGATTTAAAAAAGTAAATGACCCTGCCTTTTACTGACAAAATATTCAACTATTAAATAATGTTGTTTATCTCTTTGAGTAGAAATCGATATCCATAATTATTATTCGAGTTATATAGCAAAAATTATGCTCAAAAAATAGAAGGAATCATTTATTAATTGAACATTTGTCTGTAAAAAGGCAGGGCTTACTTAATTTTTGTCTCCATTTTTATATTTTATATTCTTTTCTTTTAGATAGTTTATTGCCGATTAAATTTTTGGAAAAAGTAATTTTCTTTATCCCTAAATGTCAATTTCTAAAAATTTTTATTACGACCCGAGAAGAAGAAAAAAACAGAAAAACGTGTAAGGCCTCCTAGGATTTAATGGGTTAAAACAGTTCGGGGGGAAACAAGCTTTTCGATTAACAATCGCGTGCATTCAGCATTAAAAAATGGACATTATTTTCAACGGCATTACATATATATATATATATATATATATATATATTATTATAGCGCATAATCACATATCGAATAACATGGCAAACGCGCTGTAACAATTAACGGATCATGCACAAATGCACCCCTTTCCGTCGTATATTGCTTGCACCACACCGGACATTATTCGGTTTTCCGTTTCCGCCGTATTATTATCTTCTTTGTTGGCGATTCGTGTGCCGGTGCGCGCTGCAATCGAAGCCGGCGAAACAAATCCGGTCTCCTTTTACCCTCCCGCGCGAGCCACCCCTTTTCCAATTTCGTTGACTCGCGAGTAACTGCGGTTTCAGCTATTATCTCGACATGCAGCACGCGATGGTGGAAAAACGCAGCGAGTATTGTCGTTACGAAAAATCGCGTTCGACGTGGTTGCGCGACACACCCGCCGGTCATTAATCACGCATTAAGCCCGCACCGATCGTTGATCCCGCTTTCTAACACAACCATTATTCTTTCAGCTGTCTAATTCGCGGTTTCGCCTGGCTTTTTCGTCCGTCGATTTACTGCGTCGCTGAAATTGCGTTGGGTTTGGTTTTAACTATCACCGCAGATTGTCCTAGGTAGACGACGAAGTTGGCGCGTTGAACGTTGTGTAACTTATTCATTATTTAATTTATATAATTAATGTCCTAGGTATAAATTTCTGTTCCAAGTATCTTTCTAGAAATATTTCTCGAGTTCTGAAAATATTAACAGTTTTTTTCAACATTTCTGAATAATTTAGGTATAATATTTAAAATACTTACAAAAACCAAGATATTGTCTTATATCACGAAATGTATAGAAATATGTCGAAAATAGACGATAATGACGATAATGACGATAACTTTCGACATAACTTTTTGTGCTGATTATTCTTGTTCCGTCGACCGTAATTTTCAGCTTGACCGAGAAAAATTTGTTCGGTCACAGACGATATCACTCTATGGAAATAATTATCGTGTGTTTTTCCTGTTTAGGATTTTCCTGTATCGAATAATTTAAAACTTTAAGCTTGAATGTTATATTAGCCGGATTTTTAAAATCATTTACAATTAGATCCAAGGATATATTGAGAAGGGGATTATAGTATTTCTAACAAATTAAAACTGGGCAATAACAGTGCACTGCGAGAAGAAAACAAACATAAATGGTTATTCTTGCTTACAACGAATATTATTTTCGAAATTTTTGTGCGTTTTTTCAAACGCTCTGTTATTGGAACTTTTTGTACGTACACTGTATTTTTTTGTCGACAATATATTTCTTGCAACGATCTTTTTCTTTCGTAAATTCAGTAAATGTCGATACGGGTGAACGACGTAGCTAAACGTTAGAAAAGTTCCAAAAAACGACCTACGACGTTTCGAGTTTCGGAGCATCTGCTCGGTCATGAAACCCTTCGGTCTTTATCGGAGCGATCTTTGCCTAACGAAATCATTGGGCAATTCTCTTTTTTCTCTGGTTAGACAGGGCTCAGTCGACGCGCTATCGTGATTAAGCTTTAAGGATCTATTCGAGCCGTCTAATTTATCGAAAATATACGAGGTGGTGCAAACACCGAGGCGCAATATCGCAAACGCGTTAGACGAGAACATCTGCTGTGCTATACGAAACCCTTCGGCGTTTATCAGTCGATCATGTCGAAATTGTTAAAAATAACATCGGGAGTCGGCCGGGCGCCCCCGCGGTGACACAACGTCGAGATTTCGATAGAACCAAATCGGAGATCGATCGATTTTGTTCAATCGACCATCTGCCGTGTCGAAGGGTTGTTTGTGCCCACCCCTTTCTTGGACCTTTGGACCTTTACGTGCGAGTGGTTACCCACAATACACGTCGAAAGGTGCACCAACAATACAAACAATTGATTATTTCGATTGCTTCATTCGTGTCACGAATATTTCGTGAACAATGCCGACTGTAGCACTTAGTTAAAATAATTTATTGATCTTTTGTACGATTCACACACAAAATAATCTTAGAAAACTGACGACTGGCTCACATTACCTGTCATAATAATTCGTTTTTGCGATTAAATAATTAGTATTTTATAACGGTGCCAAAAGTATAATATAATAGGAAAGTTTATAGCACAATAATATTTTAGTCAATTTTTTTAATTTAAGAAAAATTTAATCTAAATTTTTCCTTTTGAACTTAATTAAAACTATATTATTGATGATTAATTTTGTTGTTAGCTTTTGATTGTAAGATATCCTTTGTGTCTCTGATGAATGCTTTGAAAATATATACGTTTTTGTAAGACATATAGCTGTAATTCTATCTTTATATAAAAGCACGTTTTTAAGTTCGTTATCGCATGTGTAAACAAACAGAATTGAGCTGTGATTTTTATGAGAACTGGGAACCGGAAATGGTTTAATTAATGGTTTTGTCGTTGGTTCGATAATGTATGTGGGTACGTGTATAGGATATAGAAATTCCCACAAAAACTTGTATTGGCGTTTTTACCCCCGAGAGAGAGAGAGAGAGAGAGAGAGAGAGGGAGAGGGAGAGGGAGAGGGAGAGAGAGAGAGAGAGTTTCCCATAGAGGTATTCCCAACGATAAATAATGCATGTCGATTTGCTCCGGTTCGTGACGGTTTTACGCGGAGCGTGACAGTGAAACGAGACAACTGGACAAAAGAAGGATTTACATAAATTCCGCTTTCATATTCATCATACCAATTCAGCATTTTTTGAGATTGGTGCTATTGGCAAAGTTCCTCCTGCTTTTACGAGAACACTGATGAGAAAATTAATATTGAGGGAAACTGGAAGGGTTCGCTAATGAATGTGAATATCGCACGATTATCTCCGCGCGATGTTTCATTAAGTACATTCGCATATGTATCCAGATATTCACTATTATTATTGTCGAAGAGGATTAGATTAAGTAATAGAATCAAAAAAGAATTTATTACATAGATCTGCATATCGCTATATAGGCAAATTTATAATACTTTATAATTGCTGCGTATTACTGATTACTACCCGCGATAGCCAATGGAAAATTCAGTGAAACAAGAAATATATTAAATAATATCATTATGTTGTACTGCATTTCTTTTTTGCGTCAACCGTGAAATATCTATATAAAAGTACACGTCTTATATGATGATTATATTTAGAAAAAAATAGCTCCTCCGAAATTTTCTTTTTCAATATTAAAAGTTTATATATCCTCGATTAACAAGTCCCTGAATTTTAAACGATCGTTGATAAGAAACTTGGAGTCGGCCTCGAAAACGCCTTTTACCGTTTAATAAGGAATTATACTTTCTCGCGCAAGTGTATAAGTGTGCGTGCTTATTCGACACGCATCGCGGAGTGGCCAATTTTTGTTCGACTCGGCATATAATTGCGGGGGCATTAACTCGCACGTTAACTCAATTTCGCCACCCTTCCGTCGCGTTGGCGCGTCGCAGATTAACGTACGGCCCGGCGAGTGCCGATATACACGGCGTGCGACTTTTGTGCGCGCGAAGGTTTCGCGAAGGACACCTGCAACCTGCAAAGACGGACCTACGCGAACGGAGAGAGTCCACGGTTCCACGCGTAAAATTTATGTTGCGTGAAGCAACCGTCCTCGCAGAATAAGCGCTTTTTCCCTCGTGGAGAAACGGCTGCGACGGCGATCGTCCGTAACACGTCGAAGCGTAAAAAGTTTTACGAGATAATTGTAATATCCGTAAATAACACGGAGGTATACTAACGATTGCGCTCGCAGCGAACTCGAAGAAACGGGCGTAACGTCTGTTACTGAAACTCAACCCTTTACCTGCAACTTGGCGTGGCGAGCAACACTGTTAAATCAGAGTGGATGAAAGACTGAAGAAAGACGAAAGCTTAATCATATTTGAATTTAATAATATATGTTAATTAAGAAATCTCTCAAAATATTTTTATCTTAACAATTTTGTCATAATCTCACAGCTATATAAAATAACGTAACGTATGTTACATTTCTTTCATCAAAATTGTTGTTTTTTTTGCACTACACCTCGATATTATTCACTCGCGCAATTCGCTGCTTTATTATGTATCGCTCAGTATTATAGCTGTAATTTTGACCATTTTATATGTTTCGTAATTGCATACATGTAACATCATTCACCGCTTTCTGATATACTTTCTACCATTCCTTAAAAGTGCATCCGCGGCTTCGTAATCCCGGGACAAGTGGCAGCCGATGCTTATTATGCGTTTCATAAAAATTAAAAATTTCCGTTGGTGCGTTTACAGGAAACGGTCGGCCGACAGAATCCTTTGAAGGTATTTCCTTTCGAAAGCATCGACTTCCGGATTGGAGAGCCCATCGCGACGAAATTGAAATCGTGACGGGGGGGATTGTGGAGGAGGAGGGGGAATGCGCTTCCTGTGTCGATATGACTTCCCATAATCGCACAGTCATTGATATTAATTTAACACATTATTGAATAATCGATTTGATATAACAAGAAAAAACTCTAAAAGTATCAAAAATGAACATTTCAAGATAGTTATATTTTGTATTTAAGATTTTAATTAATTGGGGCAAAGCGCACGCATTTCTCATTGTCACCGTACAATTATTACAATTATTATTTTCCAATTAACAATTATATAATTTACTACTTCTTATTCTATCTAATTTATAATCAAAATGATGTATAGTTTGTCCGTTTTTCTCACGAATGGTTTTATCTTTCTCTCGATGAGGAATCGATTCGACTTATTATTAAGAGAAATGACAATGGTCACGATAACATATCAATAGACCTTCACAATGAAACAAAGAGAATAGTAAATTTCGTCAAATGCTAATATGCCTATTGATTTTGTGCAAATTTCATTGGACGAGCCTCATTTCGTTTGCAACACGTAGAAAATTATCCATCATTGGCACGGTTAAGAAGACTTTAGTGTCTTAATTAAACCTCACGATTTAATTATATGTCAGATAATTGACTTAATCCAGAATAATTATTTTTGACTATAGAAGATATGTGAGAAAAAGGATCTCGAAAATTTATAATTTTATTTTATTTTAATCTCCTGAAAGAACTGTGTGTGTTTATGTAATTTTTGTTTTAAATTAAGTTTCTGCTGCAGTATTGATCGAATGGTTGTTGAAATTGTTTAATGGGATCGTATTTTCCCTAACATCTGCGCTGTATATCAGCTTTCGAAACGTAAGAACAGAGCGTGATCGCTGTTTAAGGTCTTCTTTATGTAACCATGACCCATTACTTCCATGCTGGGGGCACGTGAACCATATGGTTCGTGTGATCGATCATGCACGTGTTGACGATCAAGCTATCAAATTCCGCGAAACTTAAACTTTGCACGCGCGAGCAGTTCCTCCGTCATACTTGAATGGCTTCGTGGGAAACGAATTGTACATTACGCCTTTATCACGCCTTCGTGACGCTTTTTTTTTTTAGCTTCATGTCGTTTCAGTTAGAATAAATTCCGCGAAAATATTAATTGCACGTACCAAGAACACTTTGAAAATAAAATTAATTTTGTGACAAAGCTATTTAAAGATATGTTAAAATTATATCATGATAATAATTTGCAAAATATTATGAATATATATGTAATAAGATATTATATTTATTATACGATTTATTAATTTTTGGAAGCTATTTATTTCATGAACTTCTTTATTTCTGTAAAATGTGATTTGAGCGATAGAAAGAAAGAGAGAGAGAGAAAAAGAATATCCGTAAAATGTATAATACTAAATTAATGAAACAAGCATATACTAATCGCGCTATTTTATACCACAATAATAATGCATTGGTATATATACATATATTCCATCAGAAATACAAAAATGAAAAAGAGCCATTGCACAGCAGCAGGCTACATGTGTCAATTATAATGCCTAATTATAAGATCAATTTGTGAAAATTAAATTAATTTGCGGTGCTAGGATAAAGTAAAAATTACCGTTTCGCTCGCAGACTCGAAAACGAGAACGTTTCGCGAAAATCGTAATTTGCATAAACTGCATTCGCATAATTTACGAACTCGTTCGAAGTGTTCGAGCATTGTTCATTGTGTGACAAGCTGATGCACCTGCGGTTTTACGATTGTAAAAGCGGAAGAACTCCCCCACGTGCATGCTTCACCTGTGCTTTTCTGCTCTCGGACGTGCGCGGGGCGTGATAAAAGAACAATGAAATGTATGTCAGAAATGGCATTTATCAGCATAAAGATCGACTGCGTGAATATAGACGTTTAAAACGTTTTATGTAGTTTATGATGTAGATTGGTCAAATGATTAACATTATTGTAGAATAGAGCATGAATGGCAACATAGATATCGTAATTACATTTTTTTATAAAAATTAAATTATAACTAATTTGAATATTATTTTTTAATAAATTTAATTCAAACGATTTTTTGCCAGAAATGTTTTTTTACGTAGATAGATTTAGATTATATACATATATTTAAGAGATAATAGATTAGTATATATATATATATTTATGTATATATACAATTATACTTTATTTTGTATATTTTATATATAAAGTTTTTTGAAATTAGTTTTTTAATAATTCTTAATATTGTCATTACATTTTAAAATAGTATATATTATTTTAGAATGTGTGACAATATTGAGAATTATTAAAAAGCTAATTTCGAAAAACTTTTTATTAATAAACCGTATATGTATCATCAACATAAGATATATATATATAACGTTATGCAGATTTCACTGTAGTATCTTCTTCTGATAATACTGAATAATACTGCTCCTTTGATAAAAATATCCTCTGACTTATCCAACTCTTTTATATCTCTCGCAAGATGTCACTACAATATGGTTTCCTAATTTTTCAAGTTGGTCGTACGAGAGAAACTCCACCTTTGTATTTTTCATAATAATAAAAAAGAGAATTCCTCAAGTAAGAGTTTTGACACCGTCCACTATTTTCGGACTAATTATGATGCGCTTTCCAAAACATTCAAATCAATTTAATATCTATGCAGTTTATATAATAATAATAGAAACATGAATTTAATTCTAAGCAAATATTAAACTAGTGTGTTTATATGTATATTATTATTGTTATATAATAAATAAATTTGTAAAAAATAAATTTATATAAAATATAAATTCTAAAAAGCTAAAATAACAGATCTTATGACATTATAGACACATACACACACACACACTACACGTCCCTGGCAGGGGTGATTGAACCACACAATCACTTGGGTTTATATTGTTAGCAAACTCACGAGACCAGAGCTCGAATACTATAGACACTTACACATATATTTGCATTATACGCATTCACATTACATGTTTTTACAATAATTCTATAAACGCTTAAGAAAAGGTGGAAGCAACGTATGTACAACTTACTATACCGTACTAATCTGAAATAAAAAATAAGAATAATAAGAATAAAAACAATTTGATATAAATCGGGCAGTTACAATTCATTTCTATTGTTCTAAAAAAAATACGTATACGTATAACACATTTTATATTTATTATAAAATAAGTTTTTTAATAGAGGTTATTATTTTTTTCGGATTAAGGAAAAATACGATTTTGTCGTATTCTATGAAAATCATGATCCGCGAATATTGAGACTTCCATTTGAATTTGTTGTATCATCTAGAATCGATTTTAATATTAACTAATAACGCTACATAATTCGATTGTTACTAGCTAATTGTTCGATTCCCGAGACAATGGAAAGTCGATTGGTCCAATTGCATTATTATCTGACTGATCAGTATTTTCGACACATGGTATCGTCTCGAAAGTTTCCTTGGCTGGGTGAAAGTCGCCGTTTCATACAACAAAAAAAGATATCTGTTTTAACAACAAAGCTCCGGTTTTTAAAACATTAAATATTCTTATACTCTAAAAACTAATAAATAAAATACATAACAATATTACATGTATCATCCTTGTTACAGTTAATATTTAAAGATGCAACTTTTTATTATTATTAAATATTACTTACATAAAAATATATACAAGATCATATTTAAAGATAATATTGTAGCGTCTGTTAAGTGATTATATTTTTTAAATAATTTTTTAAGATTCTTACTGAATGACTTAGCGTTAGAAATGAAGTAGCTTTCTGAATAGTTGCGCAAAATTGCGAGATATCAAAGTTTCACGTTTTGCGCTGTAGAATTGCAAAACTATTTGCAATTGTGATGTATAGATACCAAAGTGGAGGACAGCACCCACTACTACTGATAAATTTATCATTCGCGTCTATTTACAACGGAATCAATAATCGATGCCTTAGGTGCACCTCGCGTGTATAGACGTAATCATGTACCCGCATTGCGGAAACGTGACTCTAAGGTGTTTTTCATTGTCTCGTCTATTCAATTTTCAATTTTCATATCGGACGTTTCATGCAAATATCGACTGTCCTTAAGAACTGCTCGTAAGGACAAAGCTAAAAATATTTTTAATAATCTTTACTTGAAAGATTGAAAAAGCACTTAAGGTAAAGGTACCAATACCCGGACATGTACCTATATCCGGACACCTTTATTATTTATAAGTATAAACCAAATTAAAATCAAAGATAAAAGTATTTTTTCTTGTAGTTTGAAACTTTAATTATAATATCCAAACGTTTATTTTCATAAATTTATATTTTTTTAAAGGTATCCAGACACAGATACGTGTCCAGGTATTGGTACATTTCCTATGCTTAAGTGTCCGGGTATTGGTACCTTTTTACCTTAGCTGCGAATGACATTCAACAAGCATCATCGGGATATTTGTAAGAGAGGCAGGTAAAATTTTAAGTGAATAATCAATTAATGCTTTTTTCAGTGTAATTTTCTCCGAGTATTTCGAAAAGGAAAGAAAAATAACTGTACACTGAGAGAAATAACTATTTTTTTTTTTAAATTTTGTTGATTTAATAAAACCGGGAGATTGTATGTTGCCAAGCAGATGATATTGGCTTAACAAAATATTTGTACAAAATATTTTGTTCTTTTTGTTTTTTTTTTACTTTTGTTTGTTGAATATTGATTTGTTCTTTTTAATTAAATATTTTATACTATCAATTAATACATAATATAACATTAACTAAATATTTTTTTAAATAAATTTACTATTTTTAAAAACGTTAATGTTCTTGGTTCAACAAAATTATTTTATTGAGTTAACAAAATTGATCATTAACTAAAAAAAAAAAGATTTTGTATGATACCATTTTCAGAATTCAATTATTTCATTTTGTTCAAATAATAGACGTGTACTTAATTCAATAAAATAAATAATTGGATCAATAAATTGAAAAATCAACAAAATTGTTTTGTTGATTCTACAATATTTTTCCCTCAGTGTACCAATATTAATACATAATCTTTAAACATATACGTATTACATAATTGAAGGGATTGCATAAATTATTATTGACATAAAACGATTTAAGTATATAAGTATCTGAAAGTACAATGGTCATTATCGTTAATAAGTTATGCATAATTGCCAGTCACGCTTTAATAAAAAATGTTTTTCTTCGTTATCATAGCAAGTTATATATATAGTCTGTGAACACGTTTAAATAATTAAATATTTTGGACTTTGTATTCCCTCTTTTTCTCTTCTCTTTTCTCTTTCTCTGTTAATCTCTTTTTTGTGACCTGGCGAACGTGTAATACGACTTGAATCCATGCACATGTTATTAACTGGACGTTGCTGATTGCAAAGCAACAGATAAACAATATATGCCGTATATACATATCCGTCTTTAAGATTATGATCGGGACGACCGAGAGGGTCACTATTTCCGTGCCAGTCATGAATACACACATGTACACATATATTTGAATAAATATATATATATGTAAACACATATTTATAATATATATGTACAATATGTATACACTGTAAAAAAATTTAATGTCAATGAAAGTACACTCTAAATTTTGTGTTAAAATAACTCATTCATCGTGTTATGTTTTACATTTAGAAATGTTATATCGACTAAAAAATTTCGATATAACATTTCTAAATGTAAAAAATAACGCACGATCAATGAGTTATTTTAACACAAAATTTAGAGTGGACTTTCATTGACATTAAATTTTTTACTGTGTACATATAAATATATAATATGTACATATTTATAATATTTATGTATATACCTCGCTCTTACATATATTTTTATACATACGCATGTATAAAATAACCCATTCCTGTTTATTATTCATCGAACGCGTATTCTGATGTTATACAAATATCTCGATTTATTGAATTGCATTGAAAATATATTATTTACATTCGATATGATGTTTGGCAATGGAAAATTGGGACGTTTGCACTTGCGATATGCAATTCGCTTGTTTTTAACTGCAATATGTTTGGCATGCGGGATGGAAAATAATCTAGTAATAATTAATAATTATAACTCTTTGTCAGCAATTTGGGTCTTTTAAGATATTCCTTTCATGACACCAAAGTCTTAAGAATTAACTGATTTTTTGGTACGAGAAAGTTAAAATGCATATTTTTACGCCAGAAAGAAAATTAAACCACATTACCGAACATATAAAGAAGAATTATGACTTTGAAAATTCGATATTTTATATGTGACGTTATCGAAAAAGTCTATTTTCCACATTTCAATGTAATAATTTGTTTATCAAATATCTTAAGACATTAAATATTAACTGCGCTACATATTCGCTAAACTCTACACTGAGAAAAAAATGTTCTTCCTTTTAGTAAATATTAGTTTGCATACAACTGTGACTGCATTTACTAAAATAAAGAAAATTTTCCTTTTTATTAGTATATTTTTTTCTCAATAAATTGAATAAATACACATATATTAATAAAAAGGAAAATTTTCTTTATTTAAGTAAATGGAGTCACAGTTGTTTGCAAACTAATATTTACTAAAATGCAGAAAATACAGAGTCACCGAATATTTAAACAAAATATTTATGTTAAAAGTTGACTTGAAATGTGGTTTATATAATAGGTAGATGAATATTTTTAATGGCGACTTTCAAGGAATTATTTGGCAACGCTGCAAGCTGTGCGCTCATGTCACACTTCAGTTCATCACGTACGGTTTATTTTATTATCAACTTTACATTTTACAATCGGCGCCCTGAAAAGCGCAGCGTTGCCATATTGTTCTGACAGTAAAATTTACCGAAAAATGAAAAATTTCTAAATACGCACATAATATTTTCACTTTTTTCTTATAATTAAACATAATAATCAATTATAACTTGATTTTATATAAGTTTAATGCAATATACAAGAGTTTGCTGAGGCCCTGCTTAAGCGCCTACAAAATACGCTCCTCTGTGAAAGGAATACCTTAAGGTGATCCTAAAGCTGTCTGTAATACCTACACTCGTTTTTAACAATATTTGTTTTGTATAAAAATTCTACAACTTGATGTTACAAAATGAGGGTGCATGTCCATTCAGTAGACATCAAGGAATATCATATACCGTTTGTAGAATTAGGCTGAGACTCCAAACAAAAAAGTTAAGCGAAAAGTACGATAATGTACGTACATTACGTTCACGTAATCGTATACTTTTCGCTTAACTTTTTTGTTTGAAGTCTCAGCCTAATTCTACAAACGCGGTATGATATTTCTTGATGTCTATTGAATGGACCTGCACCCTCATTTTGTAACATCAAGTTGTAGAATTTTTATACGAAGCAAATATTGTTAAAAACGAGTGTAGGTATTACAGACAGCTTTAGGATCACCTTAAGACCTAAGCGAAATTTCTTTCTTGAATTTCCTAAAAAAAAAAGTTTATAATAGAGGGGTTTTGCTGCCGCCGCCGTCGTGGCACTGGTCAATGTGTGTTCGAGCAACGACCAGGCAAAATTAAGTCTGCAAACTCAGAAATTTTTTGAATTTTTTGAATTTTTTGAAAGCCTAGAATATATAAAGCTTAAAACATAAAAATAATATAGAACTTAATCAATAGGGGTATTCAAATAAGTTAAAGTTTAACGGTTTGACAGGTTATGTCGGGTTAAAGTCGAGTAAAAAGTTAATTAATTAACTTTGGGCGCGCTACTCTTTAAGGTTATGCAAAATACATAAGTGACTCATTAACCTATCGCGTTAATTTTTGGGTTAAAAGTTTAAAAATTAACTTTTTACCCGACTTTAACCCGACATAACCTGTCAAACCGTTGAACTTTAACTTATTTGAATACCCCATGTAAAAGACTGTGATGCGACCAAAGATTGGTTTAAGGATTTAGGTATAAGAATTATAAAGAAATAATTGATAGGATATGGAATGATGAGATGGATAGTACAAAATATAGGACTGAGGGAGCTCTGAAAGGAGAAAGAGATAATAAAGGAAAGGAGAGTAAGACAGAGATAAGATTAAGTCTAAAATAGCCTTAAAGGAATGAATGAGAGAGCGGAATGTATGTGCGTGCGGTAATATATAATTTTAAACCATGTCCACTTCTTGGCAAAAAAAAAAGCTGAAGTTATAAATAAATTATTATTATAGGATGGACTCAAAAGCCCCAGTTTGCTGACGGCGTTAGTAAAAAAATGATTGCTGACGAAGTAAAACGCGGTGCCAGAATTCAATATTAAAACTGAATATTTCTAAACTAAATTTAAGTCTGTAAAATGAAACGTTTGTTTGCAATAAAATTTGACTCAGGTAAAAACTAGTGAACATGAGATCCCCTTTATCTGTTTTCGAAACAGATGTTCACAAACTGTCTAAACATCTTCAACTTGATTTATATAGTTGTATTGTCTGTCGGTTTACTGTGTGCGCATCAAATACATTTTTCGCAAAACAAAAAGAAAAATATCTTGTAGTTTTATATAAGTAAAAAAATAATCTGAAAAAATAATTTTTTTAAAATAACAAATAATTTTTGAAAAATCAATATTTAATGTTTTGAAAAGTTAATATTTATTCTTAAAAATTACATTTATTAAGACATTTATCAGGATTGCAATTTTTCTCTCAGGTTTTTATTTATGTGTGTGTGTGGGTATAATATTGATTTCGCAAATATTTCCTATATATATTGCATATATTAAGTTGTAAATAGTATTTCATAAAATTTTTATCCATCACGAATTATAAATGGTGCAAAATGGACTTCCTGTTTCTTTATTTATAATTTTAATTACACTGTCCCTCGGCCAGCAAAAATCATTTACATATTGTTGATTGTCGCATTGTACCACATGAAACTATTCATCGAAAAATGCCACTTTTCTTCTCGCAGTGAGCGATTGATAAATTGATTAAAAGCAAGATGCGCTTGTTATTAAAGCGTTTCCGCGCAAAACATTACGCTTGTTCGCAATGATAAACGACATGTATAAGCGATATCGTTAATCATTCGTGATCATAGTACCGGGGCATATTTCGTGACGTGCGTATATGCTAATACTTCGCGTAGAATCACATGCGGATATCCTTAATTTCCGTGAACCTTTAAAATAAAATGAATAATTTTTCTATGTATTGCTAATTTAGAAGGCTTAGTTCTTGAACAAATTTCAAAAATAGCATGTGTTTGAGAAAATCTTACAGGTATGGAGAAAATCTTACAAAAATGACCTGCTCATCAGTCCTTTCCACCTCTCCGTTTTCTCTGCATTGTTCCTGACAAAGACACACTGCTTAAAAAATTTCTTTTACCTATACCTTCGAAGGATTAGGGACTAGGGATGCTACATCGGTATCAGTGTTCGTTCGACTGTCGCAGCGAATGGTGCACTTGAAATTTCAGTTTGGCGAGATTCAAGAATTAAAATCGTATTCTTGATCGTCCTTGTACTGAATTCTTTTACTTGCTTCAAATTGTGGATACGTATAAATAACAATAAAAAAATAGCTCAAAGAAATAGTGCAAAAAAAACTGTAAAAAATAACAATTATTGCAGTGTAGTGAGTGTTTTACGTCATATTGTTAAAAATAAGCTTCGACTATCAATCAAAGACATTGATAGAAACTTGACCAGCGAATAGTGCATTTGAATCTTCAGTTCGGTGAAATCCAAGAATTAGGATAATATTCTTGTGTGTGTTTTTACTAAACTCTTACTAACTTATTTCAAGTACTGAATACAAGTGAAATAGTGTGAGAAATAATAATTATGCTGCAGTACGGTGAATGCAATATAGTGTTACACTGCATCGTTAAAAAAAAGCTTAATTATCGGCTAGTAATGATTATTTATGAAAAATATGGAATTTAAAAAAAATATGGGAGGCTTACGTTTCTGTTTATCCTCTCCCGCATATGACGATTGGACGATTGGGTTAAGCGCACAGGCCAATGTAACAGCCCATATTCACCAATTTGCCTAAGTAGTATACATTCCGATTTGACGGCCAATGAAAATAAATGCAAAACAAGTAAAAGTTGTCCGAATAATCGGAATAATGAAATAATAGTAGCCAGGATTTCGGAAGAGTCCTGGCAAAATATAGTATAAGGAATTCCAAAATCAATAGAGTGGCATTACCAGCTAGGACTATTAAAATGCCGCGGCGCTGTTTGTTGAGCCCTCTTTTTATAGAATATGAAGAAGTGAAGAAAAGTGACTTGTTAAGATCATATCTGGCATCGAGAAGTTCAGGGGAGAGAAAACGTGCTACGCGAGGCGGACACATCAAAGATATATTCATCAATGTAGAGTCAAAGAATATACCAGAATGGACAGCACAGAATCAAAAAAATGCCACGGCAGGCGAATCTTTTACGTCAGAGCCCGCACCGAGATCTTTATGGAAGAGAGAAAATCCTACGCGGAGCGAACATTCTAAGTGGAAATGCGTATCATCCGTCGATCCGTTAATATTGGGAGATCGTACTTTGGAACTTTTGTCCAAGGATGAAAGTACGGAAAGTACCATGAGCGTAAAACCTTCGATATTAGGACCACGTGCTTTGGAACTTTTGTCCAGGAATGAAAATTCCACGGGTGACAAATTTTCAATATTAGGACCGTCTGCTTTGGAACTCATGTCCAGAAGTGAAAGTTACAGACCTTTAACATCAGGGCTGAAATTTACGTCAAATTTTTGTGTCGAGAAAATAATGGCTCGAGAGACGCATGTGAGCGACGACGATTCCGATGATTGTTCTATCATAGACCTGGAGCGATGTACGTCGTTTGAAAATCGGTCCAATTCCAGAATCGTGAAATATGAGACTCAGAAGAATGTCTCTAGGAATGATAATTCTTCTTCGGTAAGAGAAACACCAATTTAATTTAATATTATTTTACGAACTTTTTATTTGCATCTATACATTTATGCCATTTTATATTTATATTTAATATAAATATCGTTCGCGTGTGGTTGATCGTAGTATGACGACGATGAAGAAGAAGGAATGTATGATTGGATAAAACTCGTAGAGAGTCGCATGATACTATGAGTCTCCACAAGTATATATGCCCGCCTTGCTCTTGTTGTCGATTGGGGCAATGAATATTACTGTTGAATTTGTTTATATATTTAAGTCGGCGCGGCCGGGCGCTCGCGAAAAAGCGCGTTTTTACCTGAGCGCGGTTAATTATTGCCATTTTAGTAGGGGCACACCATCATATAATATACCTATATAATATAATAATAAGTCTCATATAAAAATCAGAAAAATCTAGATTCGAAAATATTCCAACGGGCCGTTATGACAAACAAGGGGTGATAGCAAACAAATAAGCATACGATTTACGTATATGTAATCAGAGTTTGATGAAAAATATTCTTATTTTGTATAAACCGACAATCACGCATTCGTTACGTGCGCACGCGACTGCCGAGAAATTAATCGACATAAGCTGCGGTCCACTTGACGCTACAAATGTTTCGAAGCATTCTTCTTCTCTTTTCTTTCAATATGAAGAAAGAAGGAGAAAAAGAACGCTCCAAAGCATTTGTATAGCGTCAAGTGGACCGCAGCCATAGAGAAGGAAAAAGTGACGCGATTCGAAAGCCGCATAATGTAAAAATACAATACTCGCGAGGAAACAGATAAATGACTTCCCGTCTTATGAAGCGCGGAAACCTCGACAATCGTCAAGGCAAAAAGTATAAAAAATATATGAGTATATTTATTATATAAAGAAAAGTTAGGAGAACGAGAACGAGGTGGACTAATTCGGCCACCTCTATCCTAATGACGCACTAACGGATAATATAGAAATATAATCCGGTCGAGAAGAGGTGGAGTGACGGAGCGAAGGAGAAACGGTCTCGAGAGAGAGAGAGAGAGGACCGTTGACACGTGTGATCACAAGGGTGGGGGGAGGGGCCGATAAAAGGAAACGATAACAAAAATTTGTATAGAGGGTCGAGGCCAAGAAGCAATATTTAGACTAACGAATACAACGACGAAAAAAATAAAGACGAAAAGAAACACGTTTACCTAACAAACACATTCTTATTCGTCTGTTTTTTTATTGTTGATTCTTTTATTGCTCTGTCGTTGGAATCGACATTTGTCGAGTGCGAAAAAAAGCTTCTCTTTTTATCCATTCTAATTCTTTTTTTCTCTGCATGATTTTTCAAAGTATACGCTACACTCTTTTGGCGAAGCTCTTTTCTCAGTGAACGGTCCAGGGCCATTCGAGAAGTAAACCTTCGAGTAAAACAACTTTCAGAGCCCGCAGTAATGTACTTTCACATTTGCGAGACCCAAGGCATTGAATCGCTGGAAACTCGTTTCGTATTACGAGAAAGGGAAAGGGGGGGGAAAGAGAAAGAGAGAAGGGAAGAGAAAGGAGACGAAGAGCAAACGGAATGAGGATCGAGAGGAAGAAATATAGTGGGATAGGAAAGTAGGAACAGAGGAGGAGAGGAAGTGTTTTGGGTTGACCGTGTTTTTCGTGCATCGCAACGATATGTAGATTTCCCGTTGAGAATACCGAGAGTACCGAAAACAAATCGCCTAGATTATCCGCGCCGAACATAGCGCGAGATAGCGACGATTCTCCTCCGGACGAATGCCGTTTCACACCGAATCGAGGATTTGCCGGATTTACGAGCGAAATCGCACTATTTCGTGCCCGATCTTCCTCGGTTGATACCGACGCCGCGCTACTAGCAGTACATATACTAGCTGTTGCATGCCGCAACTACTGTTATAATTTTTTTTAAGATTATTAATATTCTCTTTCTCTAACAAAAAGTCTTTACAAAAGAAAAAAGTAAAACGACGTGACAAAATCGTGAGAGGAAACAGTTAAAAGTTTTATGGCTATTAATTGATTGTTGTTACAAAAAGAGTGTTCGCAGTATTTTACAAATGTGCTGAATTAATCACAAGTGTCATTTTTATAAATATATCCTTTTATTTCAATGCTACAAGAATTTTACATTTTTGTATGTACCTAATGCTGATGCAAGCACTCGATACTAAAAGTATTGTACTAAATATTGGAACTTCTCTCCAGATAAACTTAGTAGTACCGTGTTGTGATGACATGATAAATATAGCCATAATGAACATATAGTGACATTTTTTATGTACTTGACATCGCCGTATCACTTGAGTCTCGGAATTTCTTCAGATGATTCACTAACAAACAATATCTTATGATATCATATCAGGACACGTCGCGTCGTGTTATTTGGATATGATTATTTTAATAAAAATTAACAAAGAATCGCCTTGCTTAAAGCGAAGATCTGCATTCAGGTTCGGTTCTCGTCAGTTGCTCGTAACGAAAGAATCTTCGACTCAACATATTATAATACATGATAGTCTCGCTTGTCTATCATCGTCCGAATAAAGCCTGGTCAAGAGGCAATGTTTTACCCTTCTCGATACTTAAAAATATTACGATGCATCTCACTCGTAACTCGTAACAGAGCTCGCTACGTTCCTGGCCGCACTTTGGGAACGACGCGACGGCCGCTGAACGGCGACCGCCAGCGAACTTCGATATTTAGAGAGCGATCTGTATTCAACGTCCTCGCGTATACAGGACACCGGGTACGGTGACCTAGTGACACGCGGAAAATCTTAGCGTCGCGTCGCGCCGCACCACGTAATTATCACTGGCCGAGCATCAGAATAGGGAATTTGCGTGATTTTTTTTAAAAATTGCATTAAATAATTTGTATGTTCTTTTAATTGTCTTTTTTTTCGTAATTTTTTAACGCAAAATAACCGAGAAAATAAATAATAAAATATTGCATTATTTGAAATGCCGAAAACGGTCCGGAAACGACCGAGTCTCTTCCCGAACGCCGTGTGACGTCACACCGCAGTAAAGTAATACTTTTAACCATTGAAACAATCATTTATTTTAAAAAATGAGTAAAGCAAAGACACACATAAAACGTGTTTTGTACCTTTATGTAAAAATACTGTTATTAGAACACCAGGTGAACTGTTTTTTTTTATGTACCTCAAGATAAAAACGTGAGAATACAAATAGAATCTTCCCGTTTGACGCTGACATAACCTATAACTCGCTGAGATAGAAAGAGAAGGGAGTATACTCGTGTGCACTCGGGTGACGTTTCCAAACGCAGCCTAGCAGACGGAGAGTTGAGACTATTGCAATGTGACGTCATGCACTTGTCAGCCAATCAAAATTGTTTTCTCATACAGCACAGAAAATTTCAAATATTATTAAAATTTAATTTCATTTTTGAATACCCATTTATTGATTAAAATTGAAAATTTTGTTGTAAATAAATTTATAATAATGTATTACAAACAAAAAAAAATGTAATATTTTTTTCATGCAAATTCCCTATTGTCTTGTGATTGAAAAGTTGCAAAGGCGGACGCGCGCGCCGATGAGTTTGTGGGCTAACTTGGACGACGATCGAAGGAGAGAAAGATCGAGAGAGATGAACGGCATCTCCTTTGGCATAACGCTTTTTTTTTAGCTGAAAGAAATCCGCGTAACTAATATCGACAGTCATGCTCTTGATGTCGATATTAGGTCTCGACTCCGCAGGCAAAAATACTCACGCGTTCTGACATACGTTTGAAATGTATCATTAAATGTAAGTATCGCGCGCTTTTTGTAAACATATTGACTTGCCTCTTGCGCGACAGAATCTTACGACGATAAAATACAGACACGAGAGATAGCGATATCTCGGAGCGCGATTAAATATGCATTGATCGATGCAAATAGCGCCCGAAATGCAATTTTCTTCGAATGTAAGAGATTTCTGCGTACCGACGAACAGTAATGTCCTACGATGAAAGTTTCAACTTTCTGAGGAATTCCATTATATATAATTTCTTAAAAATCGACAATAGGTCCGAAAATAAAAGAAGATGAATGGCCGAAAATAAAGTAAAAATGAAAGTTTTTCAGCTCTGATTTTATGACATGCAGATATTCGACGAAACTTTGTCGCATTTAACTTTACTTTTTAACTATTAAAAGCGACAATAGCCAGGTGCTATAGTGACTATAATGACTATGCATATTTGTGCCTTATGAAAATTTGACTTCAAACGTTGCCGTCGACAACGTACTGATTCAAAGTCCATTCGTATATCCATTGCAGTAATGTTTGTTTAAAAAAAAAAAAATTTTTTTCCATAAAAATGCAATGTGAGCAAGGATGACTGGGAAATACAAGAATAGCTATAGCCTCATTTATCTTAAAAGTACGTTGTAATTAATATTATAGTATATATATATATATATAATCCGATTCTCTCCAGTTTTGACACAAAAACTTTCGGATTAGGGTAGGGTTCGTAGAAAGTCTCTTTGTTCAGATATTTCCAGGAAACACTGGGAGAAACGAAGGAAAAGGTTTTAAGGTTTACAGCGTTTAGGTTATTATATTATTTCTATATCCATTCCGCGTATAGCAAAAAAGAAAAATAGCATTCTCGTTATTTTTACCTGTGTCGAAATTTTTAAAATTTGACTTTAGATTCTTCGTCAGTTTCTCCATTAGTGATGGCCGTTTAGTCAACGTCAGGTAACAAATTTGATTCAGGAATCGTCGTCGTCGTCGTGGCTGAGATACAACTATTGCGGATTATTGTTAAAGATGGGGCTCGCGGTTTATCGCCTAAAATTATTCGCGGGCGGGATCGGAGAGTCCCCGCACTCGCACGGTTTCGGCGTGCACAGAATTAGAAGTATTTCGCGCGGGCTGTCTTTATATTGGCACTGACACGCCGCGTGCTCTCGAAGATCCGGTTTCACTTGGCTCGCAGGCGGGAAAGATATTCCGCGACGCGGGTGCGAAGCCGATTCGAGATTTCTTATTATATTGTCACTTCTCACGGCGCGTAACGTGGCGGCAAGTTATACGCGGGCGTATATAACGAGATATGAAATTACGCCAGTACCGAAAAGATAATCTCGGATAAGCTAGAAAAAGTCCCTGAGCCACTCGAAAGTCAAACCGATCAATCAAATTTCTTTTTCCAACGTGCTTTTTCTAAATTTATTAATTTTAATACCAAAGCATGCGATTTACAATTTCATTAGTGTTTTCTGCTTTTTATTTAATGGTCGATCTCACAGAGTACGTTAGGGTTTAGCTATACACATACTTGCCGAGCAAAAGAATCGTTGATTGTGCGGGGAAGAGAGTAATAAGAACAGTTAGGTATCCTTTATCGCTGTCCTGTATATGCTTTCAAAAGATACGGATCCTGATAGGGCTTTATGTTTCTTGAGCTAAGAATCTAAGAAGAAAAGAGGAGGAGTCTCATAAGCCTGCTACAAACACTGGGCTGGAATTGACTTACAAGTTTCGAAAACCAGCGGAGTCACAGAGCAAACATGGTTAAAATTTTATTCGAACAATAGATAACAAATAGAAGAGTCAAAGCATAATTCATTCGTAAATGACAAGTAAATTCTTTTTCGGTTAGCAATTTAATCGATTAAACAATAATTTAAATAAATTTTTATCTAAATAATTATTTGAGAGAAAGAGAGAGAGAATAATATATAAATACTTGTTACCTATTTATATGGATAATATCACCGTACCGAATAACATTATATGTTATAATATTGTCATATTAAAAGATATTGTCAAATAATATAATAAATCAAACGAATGACGATTATTTATATATTATCTACTAATAGTAATATCTATTAATAAAGTTATTGCAATTTTTGTCAGAAATGTTTTCTTTTCAAAACATATTAGAAAATATGTTTGACAAAAAAAGCAAAGCAAATTCAATATATAATCGTCAGAAAATTAAATCACATACTTATATTAATGCTCATAAAGGATCTTTTCATGCAATTAACACGCGCGCGAGAATAACGAATAATATAGAATAAATAATACAAATAAAATTGTAATAAAATATATAAAATTGCAATAAAATAACGAACTAAATAAAATTTTATTAGAATAATGCCATCTCTATCACAGAGAAATTTCTAGGAGCTGACGTTAGGGACTGACTTATTGTCAGAGTTTTACCCGCCATATAGCTAATTACTGTTACTATTGTTACTAACGGTGCCGATCGATTTTCTTCTGAGAAGTTCGTATAAGATACATCGATTGTATTATAATTGTATAGAAATGAAACACTAATAATTCCAAGAATTAATTTTCATTCCGTACAATGATGGACAATATGTAACAAACGAATATTATAGATATATTTTCACACGACATATTTATTATTTTTTCTATGCACGTTTAATATATGTGGCTTTTCATGCAAGATCTAGATATTGTATATTTATTTATTTATTTATTGCCATCTCGTTGGCTTCTCTTTTTATGAGTATCGAGGCAAATGGAATCTTTTCGACTCGTGTCGATCGATTGCTTCTGTTCAATTTAGTATTACACGCTAAATCGCGCGAAGGCTGTTTTTAAATATACCGTACGTCGCGCAGCAAGAAAAAAGTTTTTCACGAAAGAACTCCCGGGAGAATTAACGTCATATACATTATTATATAAATCACGTCGCTAGAGCGGGGATAAAAACCGTATGTCCGTTATATTTAGCCGAACATATTTGCACCCGACTCTCGAAGAGACCAAGAGACACGCTTGCTCGTCGGCACGTTTTATATTGTTTAAACCCAGTTTTTAAATCGCGATCGAGTCTGACGCAATCGCGTGAAAGTGCTTAGGCGCACGCTTGAAATTTTACTCGTCCTCGCTCCGGTCTCACAAGCGCGATTATAAATCGCCGCTCCGGCCCCCTGGCGTAGTATAGGCCTATTGTTTTCGTAAGTACTTTTTCGTATGAGAATCAGCTCGACACGGCCGCGGCGCGGGCGCGGGCGCGTCGCGGTACGGCGCGGCACGGCGCGGCGCGCGGCGCGAAAGGAGAATGGAAACCACCGACGGTGGAAAAACTGTTACGCTCGTGCTCTATATAGCGACGTCGAAGCCAGCATTGCGAAAACTCGACACACAACGTTGATGAGCGAACCGTGAAAACGCAGAGTTTTAAATTATCTATATTTTCCGAGAGGAGTAACGCCCGGTAAATTTCGAATCGACGTACGCTTTTCTCTCCCGCGAAACTTTGGAGTTTCCAAGAATCGAGCTGTCAAAATATCGCCGTTTTGTCACGTCCGCGCAATCTTGATGCGAGGTATACGCGTTTAGTTGTTTTTCAGAGTAGTCGAGGACGAGCTCCGTTCGACGGAAATATAGATCGAAAGATGTCGACGTGTTGAAAACGGAGAGCGGTGATAAAAGATAAGGCGTGGATTTTGACCGAATCGATAATAGATAATCCACGGATTTCTCTTTTGTTATATCCTTAAGCGTTTTTGTGACTGAGAGAACATATATATATATATATATATAAAGATGCGATAAATCGGAGATTACGAGATATAAAACATCTGAAAAATTTCTTACGCGTGGGCTCGAGAAATTCAACGAAAAAATTTCCGGATTCCCATTCAAATAAACAAGCTGTAAAATTAAAGTTATTTATCGCACGGGCATAAACGTATACGACTCGGTTATAAAAAGTCTTGTTTACGCGCGAGGCGAATTTCGGGCGGAAGTCATCAGTCTCGGATCGGCTCGCCGATCCGCGAACGGAGAGGGGAAATAAAATAGAAATCTACCGCGCGAGAGCGAAGAAAAGTCGCGGGTTTCCCCCGCGACTTTCGAATCGAGGAAATCCAATCGTCGCGAAATAGAGAACGCCCGGACGCGCGCGCGTCTGATTGCGAAACGCGATCGTTTTGCTGTCCTGCCGCAAAGAAGACGAGGCGAGTCGCGATCGCGCGGCTTTCGATAGAGGGGGTGCCGCGGACGCCCGCGGTTGATCCGGCACTGCCGGCGGATTCGCGCTTCGGGCGGCGACGGAAATTGCCGACTGCGTCCCGTCCCGTCGGTCCCGTCCCTTCACGCGGCAGTCAGTTGACGACTCCATGGCCTGATCCCCAGCTCCCAGGCTCCCAGCCCGATCGCGGTCGCCCGTCGCGGTAGTGCGACTAGTGCGTGGTGGAGCGCGATTTGCAACGGATTGTCAAGCAGTGGCGACTGCGTCGCGACGTATACTCGTATAATAAGCGGTAGGGGGACGAGAGGAAAACGCGAGAAAGAGCGGGCGCGCGCGCGCGCGCGTGTGTGTGTATGTGTGCGTATACGAAGGAAAGAAAGGGACTCAGAGGTTACGTCGGGACGAGATCGTACGCCGTCGGGGCCGATCGAGACAGCTCGCCGCGAAAATAGGACGACGTGGAGCGGCCTCGCGAACGTACGACGGCACCGCTCGCTGCGTGGAACGATGTACGTGACAGGGATGGAACGTGCGGAAAGGTGGCGAAAACCGTAAAGGTGGTGGCGCAGTGCCGTGCACGTCGGTGGCGATAGTAGGCCGTAGCGGCGGCGGCGGCAGCGGCGGGGGCGGCGACGACGACGGCGACGGCGACGGCGACGGCGGCGACGGCGAGGACGGGAACGGCAGTGGTGGTAAACGGTGACAGTGACGGTTGTGGCGCGGTGACGGCGCGGAAGCGCTCCGATGGTACTTCGGTGAGCGGCCGCGTGGCGGTAGAGGAGCGGAGGTACGCGACGCTGCGTGTTGCGTGCACGCCGGCCCGGCGGCGGCGGCAGTGGTGCTGTGCGCGCGTGTTGGTGCGACACGCGCTTGCTCGGCGGGGCCGCGTCTCGTCCTCGTCGCCGTCGTCGTCGTCTCGCTCCGTCCTACTGACCGCGCGTCGTCATCGGGCGGCGCGGTCGTCGTCGTCGTCGTCGGCTTCGTCGTCGTTTCTCGCTCGCACGCCCGCCCGCGACGAGCACGAGCCGCCCGACGGCAGCAGCGGCTCCTGTCCCCCACCGCAACGCGCCGCCGCCGTCGTCGTCGTCGTCGCCGTCGCTGTCGCTGTCGCTCCTCTCTCAGTCGCTCTCGCCGGGGGCCACCGCACCGAAGGCGTCCGCGCGACGAGCCAGACCAGCCGCTACGCAAGATGGCTGTATGTCGCTGACGGGAGGCCGACAAACCGGACAGGGGTACAGACAGCCCGCGGATAAGCGGAACATGCGGCTACGTGACCGTCGGGCCCGTCCCTGAAGAGAGAGACACTGGCCAAGAAGCGAGAGGTGAGCGAGGGAGTGTGTCCCTCTGTGTGTGTGTGTGTGTGTGTACGCCAATGTTTGCGCGCGAGTGAGTTTCTCTCCCGTTTCTCGCCCTCTCGCCGTCTGCCTTCTCGCACAAATGGATTTTCTTTTTACTTTTCGTGGGTCGCCCGTTTCCGTCGGCAGACAATTTTCCACGATCTATTCGTTCTCTCGCTCGCCCCGCTCCTTTTTCCGTCTCGTTCGCTTCTTCTTTTTTTTTCTTCTTGTCGGAGCCTACGCCGGAAAACGACCCTCGCCGAGTCGCGACAGTCTCTCGTCTCTCCTCGACGTGACAGGTCGAATAAACGGAATGAACGGAGTAAAACGTCCGTTCCTGGCCCCCTATATACGGGCGACGAGCGAGCGAGCCATACGTGGACTCTACCGAGCGGCGCGACGAGCAAAAATACACGGACACGTACACGTATTACGCACCCCGTCGCCGCGCATACGAAAAGTGTAAACAAGTTAAGAGTCTCTCCTCCTCGTCCTGGGTATCTTCTTCTTCAATGACGTCGGCCGCGCCGCTGCGCTGGTCTTCACAACTTGGCGATAACAACGTATCGCGCTTTCTCTTTCTCTCTCTCTCTCTGTCTTTCTCGCGCGAAGCTGTCCGTGCTTTCCTCCTCCCTCCCCCCTCTCTCTCTCTCTCTCTCCAGGGTCGAAAATTCGCTCATCATTGGGTATCTTCCACGACGACGTGGAATTACGACCGCGTACGTGCTCGTATCTCCGCGAGGTTCTCGCGCATCGATAACGAGACCTGTCCCGCTGTCTCTTCTCCTTTCTCCCTTATCCCCGTTACCATTTCTCTCGCATCCGCAAATACCCTGCTCGTCCCCTCTGGGGCCCCCGTTCTCGTCGCTCTATCTCTCTTTCTCTCTCTGCCCGGCGTACGACCGGTCTGCGTGGCTATGGCCAGCGGTCTATCAGTGTCCGCACTTTGTCGGGGTCCGCACTTTCCCCCGTACCAGGCTCCGTCCCGTCGATTGAATGGCTCCTACTGTGGCTCCCATTCTATATACGTGCGTGCCGTACAATCGCGGAATGGGAAACCGAGACCCTGGAAACATCTGTCGCGCGCGGTCGATCGGAGGCCGGACCTAACCTCCAAAACTCGCGAGACAGAGAGAGAGAGAGAGAGAGAGAGAGACCCATTATCGTCGCCGTCGCCGACGTGTGCGTCTTATTTTTGAATCGCCGTCCGCGAGCGGCCCGAAAAGCGTCGCGACGCGTTATAACTCACTTGGAACGGAGAACCGTCCGCGCGAACGATTTTTAAGCTGCGCATTCTCGCGACAAGTTTAGCTTCGTCGAAAGGAGTTTCTCGCTCTCATTGTCAGTCGTCTCCTCGGAATAAATCGACTCCCCGGGTCTCTCCGTTCTCCTGACGGCGCGCTTTCTCACGCCTCGTACCTCGCGCCGCTCGGAGGTACGCGAGAACGCGCGCGATAAACGGCGCGGCGAGGGGTGCGGAGCCACGAAAACGGCGCGTGTGGCTCCCGCGGAATGACCGGTGGGGCTCTCCCTCGTCGACGTCGATCGGTTCGACGTAATCTGGAAGAAATCGCGAGGGCGCGTCGCGGTGCCGAAATGGGCGTAACTGCGGTTAAGAAACTTATTCTGTCATTGGTATCGTGAATTATTCAGTTTTTGCCGCTGCCCTGCCTTCTCTCTCTCTCTCTCTCTCTCTCTTTCTCATTCATTCACTCGGAGATAATTATCAGAGATAAACGTGGGCTTTTACGGTTTCCCCTGCGTGAAAACGTATATATACGCGCGACGGAAGTGATTTCGAATACAGAACCTTTTCTCGGCGCGACATCGAATTTCAAATCGTTGCCGACGACGCCGTTCTCCATGCGCACGTCCCGCGCGTCCGCGCTCCTCCGCGCAACGCAGTTCCTTACACATAAATATTAACCGCGGATATCGACGGCGAGGCGCATGAATAACCCGATCGTGAATCGTGCAGCCGGAGCAGCGAGACTTATATGACTTTTTTTCCACGTAGATATGATTAGAGCCCGGCTTTAAAACGCGAGTCGTCGGCTGACGTATTCTCCTCCACCTTCGTCTTATATTCAATTTGCACCGCTGTATTCCGATCCGCGCGCGTAACCGATCGTTGCCTATAGCGCGTCGGGAGCATCGCGTGTAAAATCGCATAAACATACGTGTATCGCGAGCGTCCGGTATGGTATCACCTCGGTCGCGCGTTGCCGTCCTCCGCGGGGAAAATCCGATTACCGTGACGCTGTATACTTCGTCGTTTATAGGTGCGAATTCATGGGACGCTCGTTTCAGCGTATCGCGAGATCACGCGATTTCGAACTGACGCTAGCGTCAAGCAAAGAAAGCTGGATTTTCTCAGCTTTAAGCGTCAAAGCCAAAGCAGCGCGAAAACGTCGAAATTTTGACGCTGTTTTTCTTTTCATGAATTTCAATTGACGCCGGCGTCACGTGTGGTCATGCGACCTTCTTGCCGCTGAAAATGAGCGTTGAGCCGCGAGCGTCAGCATGAAAAGGCACCTTTACGCGTTCGCGTTTTTACGTTCGGTTAGGCCCGTCGAAACATCTGTCGCTCGCCGCCGCCGCCGGTCGGCGTATATAACCAGCCGCGTCGCGGTCACTTTCTGGATCGCGATTTTTCCTCTCGCCGGCCGTCACGCTATCGCTCGCGATTGCCGGCGGGCGCTCGGAACGTTGTCCTCGAGCCTCATCGTCGGGCCTCCACACACGTCCGTCGACGGTGGTTTGTTGAACCGAGCGTTGTATACGCGCGCACGTAAGCGACATGCACGTACAAACGCGCGTACGCCCGCACGAGCATCGAATTGGCGTGTCTGCGTATCCGGCTCCGAAGTTATAGTATCCTGGATAAAAATGTATCGAAACTCGCGCGATATGGATACATATATTCATATGTAACATTTATTCTCCTCACATGTATATGTACATACGTATGTACGCACCGAGGTATACGCACGTATGCGCGCTTATGTGTCTATACGCTCGAGATGGTTTCGTCATCGTCACGGGATAATCGAGAACGACCCTGCACTCTGCGATCGTCGGATGCTGGGCCGTGTGTATATATCGACGAGAAACCGCTCCACATATATCCCGACGTGTAACGCGTGTGTTGATTTTTGGGCACACCCCGTATATGCGCGCGGCTGGGTAGTTTCCATCGCGAGCACACACGGGCATTCAGTGCTCCGACCGTTCCGATGCGGGCATATCTCCCTGTACCTGGCCATTAGCATGGAGAGAGAGAGCCCCGTCGCCCGTCGTTTTCGGCGATGGCCATTGTCCTGGACGTAGTATAAACTCGGGGGTTTCGGGTCCAGTCTCCGTTGCTGCGCGCCGGAATGCGCTCGGGGATGAGTGCTCCCAGCCGAGCGCCGTAATTAGCAATTTTGCGAGGAGGCCAGGCCTGAATTCGGTAAGGGCTTATCGATTCGCTCGGCCGGCGCGGCGGCTTACGTTTAATTCGGGCGTAATTCGCCTCGGGTTTTGGCAGCTTTCGTCGTACCGTTGTTTCCTCCCTTACCCCTCCACCCTCGCGTTAAAACCGTGGGGGGAAAACAAAGTTGTTTCGCCAAATGTCGATCAGACCCTCCCGCCGCAGCGGCAAAGGAAACCCTGCAGAGAGCTTTTTATCGCGTCGCTTGTGATACCAATCGCTATTTATCGCCTTCTCGAGCCGTTCAAAAATTGAGCGAATATCTCCAATTGTGAACTGCGAAATCGCACAGACCATTGTATCTGCTTGTCGAGTCGATGATTGCTGAAACGGCTTTAATTGTACTCTTATTCGTTCAGTGGCACGTTTTACGACGTGATGGTATAACGATTCCGCGGAGTCGTGCGGCGAGATATACGATCGTGGCCAAAGCGCGGAATTTTTTATGTGTGCGTGTGCGGCACATTTCAAAACTGACTACGATGTTTGGAACGGCTCGCTGCGAACGTGCGTATTTCGCAAACGCAGCTCGCTCGAATGCGGCGCGTCAAGCCCCTTCGCCATTTGGAAAATGCGAATACACACGAGTGGCTTCTCGTGGAGAATCATCCGCGGGCTCGGACTCCTCTCTCTCTGAATTAAACCGTTTACGACGTATTTTGATATTTTACTTTGCATCGCGCTCGAAACGACCGGTAGCTTATTCGCCTCGCCTACTTTGCATATACACATGTTAATTTCCATAGCGACTGGCGACGACGTTGACCCTACGATCTATATATGGAGATCCTTCTTAATCCTAGAAATTTTCTCGGTCCTCCATGATCCTCGAGGAAAAGACAGATATGATAGAAAAAACCTGCGTACCTCCATGTTCCGAGCCGTATATGATTTTTTGTTGCCGCCTGACGGGCAGCGGGCACACAAAATTATAGCCGGGGGCCTTCTCTCGGGGCCCATTACCTGAAATCACAGGTAATAACCGAGTATTCAATTCAATATCTATTACACGGACAATGTTTTGAATACCCATTAGTTTGGCTGCACAAATGGGGAAAGTGCTTATTCGAATGATGACAGTACTCTATGAGTACTCTATACATCCTATGATCGTTCCACGCGAAATACAACAATGCATTACGTTATTTTATTTTACTTTTCAGATGCATACCCGTGAAGCACTGTTTCCTATATAGTTACTTTAGACCGCGTATTCGTGCGTAACATCTCAGCGACGATTAGGTATCTCACAATGTGAGCATAACACTTGTCAGCATAATATAATTACTAGCCAAAACTAATAACGGAGCATGCCAGTAAATTGAAGCAAATTAAAACATTTTACTTGCGAAGTTTCACCAATTGTGAGGTGAACAATTACTTTTTCGAACTGACGTTTTCTTCGCTAAAAGGTGGATCGTAAATAAATACGATGGAACGATATATACAAGGTTTTGTAGTCTCGACTAAAGTTTCTTTTTTCAGTTTGGCTTGGTCCTTTGCCCTCTCTTTCTCTCCATCTTTTCCTCTCTTTCGCGTTTTCTTTCTTTCTTTCTGTTGACCTTTTTCGTGCGAACCTCACTATACACGCGTTATACTATACATGCGCGGGCATTTCAGGCACACGTTGCCTGTCCGTTAGAGCATTTTTGTGCAGGCTGTTCTCCTTCACGGGGATATACACGTGTGAGTGCGTCGAACCTACGCACACTCGCGCATTTGTGTCGGAGTAACGTTGCACCGTGCACCGGCTGGTAAACCGGTGACACGTCACGTCGCCGAGGAATAAAATGCATTTTACCACGAATTTTAGCTGCATAAGTCTATCTGCTAAGAGATTGGCGACTGTCCAAACGTTAATAACGTCAATTTTGCTTCAACGCGCGTTGAAAAATGCACGTTCTCGTGAAAAATATAGAGATTTTTTTAGCTTGACGCGCCTAGCGTAATTACATTCGATTAAATTATATCAATTTAAGGTGCGGTGAAATCATCGATAACACTAATATTATCCCTATTCACTCCAAACCATGCTCTTTCGTGTCCCCACGAGTTTCTAACAATCGTTTTTTTGTGAAAAACTAATTATTGTGGGATAATTCCCCCCACGTCGGAAAAATAATTTTTTAAATAAAACGAGTCGTAATGTGTGTTTGTCAATATATAAATGTTGTAAAAAAATATTTAAATAAATGATTTCCAAATGTTATTTACATTGATTTTTAGTCGAAGGTACAAAGATATTATAATAATTTGTGGGGAATTTTTCAAAGCTATTAACATTATAGAAAACACGTGGGACTCGAAATTGCATGGTTGGAGAATTAAAGGAGCTGAAAAAACGTTGGCGTTGGAGTGAATAGGTTATTAACACTATGAGTAATCGTTTTATAAATTCCCGTTTCTAAAATACAGTTCGCCTTTTTTATACGCGAAAGCCCGGATTCCGATGTTTCGACTCCGTAAGTTTCGGTTTGCGAAAAAGAATTCTTTTGACAGACATCGAGATATCGAAAATGTTTCACAACACAGTAGTAGTGGTAAATTGTATCTTCGTATCCTCGATACGCCCTAGAAGCCCGCACCGGAAGAAAGGATATATCCTTTATTTTCGAACCGTAATGACGCACCCCGACGTAATGTTTCCCCTCCCATAATATTCCACGTTAACTTCATGCTCGGCTCCGCAGACCATTATTGCCGGGCGGAAGGTTTTCCTAACTTTCCCTCCTGTCCGCAATGATCCGTGCCGCCATCGTTCGAAATTCACCGCGGTAAATATACGTCGACGAAAGTGTCCTCTCCTGGGTTGTCAGGAGGTGGGGCTGTCTTTCCATCGTCCGAAGGAGTTTGATCGATATATATAAATATCGTTCGGTTGCGGGTGGGGTCTCGTCACAAAATCGCACGATGTAGCGTTCGCGATCGACGGGCACGCACACAGCGCGCACAGCGATGACGAGAATATGAAAACCGTAAGTAATAGGGAAGCGAGCAAATGTGGTTTTTTGTTTAAAAAAATATATAAATAAATATTTTTTTCTCAAGACATATGCGAATCCTCTCATATTTGTCGCTCGAATAGGAAGCGCGTATTTTTTTTCGGCAGGAGAAATTGACGTCATAAGGACGCGCGCGTGGCCTTCCTCATTGTGTGTTAATCCGTGTAACAATTGCTCAATCGCCACCGACTTGTTGGCGCTTCGCGTCTTTTCCACGAAAACCTGCAGGTTTGTGCCTCGGCGCGCGCACCTTGCGTAATAATAACGAGCCCGACGATTTATTCCGCGCGGCCGCACGTTTATTTGCGCAAGGGTGGGTTTACATAAAAATTATAATTAGATCCCGCGAAGACGATATATCGATGAATGCGAAACCTTTAACCGGCGTGCACGCGAACGCGAGACACAAAAATCGTTGCCGGCCGGCCGCCTCGCGACGCGCCGCGATATAACGATATCTGTTCGTTCACGCGAAACGGCTTTGATTAAGCTTTAATGAACGCGGTCGCTTTCTCAAAATAGAACGTTCGAATTACCGCAACTTGTTTCTCTGTTCTTCAGTCGGACGTTGAAATGTTTAATGATTAAGAAGACCTACAAGCTAGCTAGAAACCTCGAGCGTTACTCACCGAGGAAGAACCGAGAGCGCAAAGTTCTTTAAAGATATAATTAAAGTCGTTATCTCTAGACCGTTTTAAGCCCATATTTTTTCACGCGGATTACACACTGCAAAGTCCACGGCTTTCCGTATAGATAACGCGTATAATTTCTGTTTCTTAAAAAAGTACAAGCTTAAAAGACGATTTGGGATGTATATCATGGGCAACTGCGTCACCGATACGCAGATACGCGCGGGTCTTTATATCGGAAGACCCGGTAGAACCACAAGGGGATCGATTAACATTGCGCGCGGTCAAATTTGCAATGCATTTAGGCGCGACGCGTGACGTTTTGTATTTACGGCGCACTGTTCGCAGAAGGATTACATTCCGCTCCCCTCGATTGTTGGCCGATGCCGTTGCGCAAATGAAGCCTAACGCACCAAACGTCCAATTTGTCGGCGAAACTTTTGCCGCGCGGAAGATTGCCGGTTATAAATACGGTGCGTAACCGTCGGACGTTTATGGCCGCGATACTAGACGCTAAATTTACAACAGTCGTGACTTAAAGCCTCGCTTGGCGCGTATTAGCTCGAGGAATTAATGTAATATCGCGATTACAAGAGAGCCGCGGCGCGACTTTCCCGCCGCGTCACGTGTCTGCCCGAGCGATGCGTCGCGTCGCGTCGCGTCGCGTTGCGTTGCGTTGCGTTGCGTTGCGTTGCGTTGCGTTGCAATATCGATGTTTCCGTCGCGCGACGATACGCTTTTCCCATCGATATACTACGCTCCGCTCGGTCACTTTTAAAAGCGACTTCTCGCAGATGTGTCGCGGTACATATTGATTATGTGCTATCAACGTATACGCGGGGTGGATGCATCAGTGAATGACCGGTCACCGGTGCATGACCGCTGAATCTTTACGCTCACTTCTCTGGTGGTCACGTGAGATAACATGATTCCGTCTGTCCAAGATGCCAATACGATCGCTGCCGGTTGTTACTTGCTGTACGGGATGCGGACAAAATTTTGGGGTTACCGGAGAGAGAACGATTTTTTACGAACGAGTGGAAAGTATGAGATATATATCTTCTTTTTCTTATATACTTTTCGCGAATGCCGAATTGCCGAAGGAATATATATCCGCGTGCTTCTCGGAAATACGTAAATAAACGTGCGCGTACGCACGCGTTATTACGCACACGCCGCGAATACTGTATGAGGAGCGTATTCTCCCGCTGATTTTGCAGCGTCCTATATTAAGCACTTCCTACGCGTTCACGTAGCGCAGCAACCTAGAAAAGTGACATCTTTAAAAATGGATAACCTTTTTATCATATATCGTAGGCGGCGGTTTTTCCTAGCGATACCGCGGGTGTTTTTCTAAAGATAAACTCGGGTATTCTTTCAGTTTTCTCCCTGGTGTCTCTTTTTGCGATATTCATCGGAGTGCACTGCCGGGAATCCAAAGCCGCGACAAACGAGTTCCGACGGCGCAGTTCGGTATTGCTAAATATCGCTCTTGCTTGTAACGATTTTTTGAAAAATATTACCGTATACACTGTAAATCTGTCGTCGCGCCTAGAGAGATTAACGCATTATTTGTGTCCCGTTTGTATACGTTTTGATTCGCCATAAAGCGCAAGCAGCTGAACGTATATACATACAGGATGTTTTAAAAGTTCTACAAAATGAAAACAAAGCCTTTACAAACGTAAAGATAAATTTTGCCGTGAAAATTTGATGAGTAAATCAATTCAAATTATTTATTATTATTATATTTATTATAAAAAATTAAGAAGAAATTTCTGCCTCCGTTTTCTAATAATTTTAAGGAGACTTGGGGAAGGGAGAAATATGAGAGGGATAACGAAAATTGCACTCTCCTAAAAAATCGCCAGGTAGAACTGCCAGTAATCGACATAATCTTACCGTTGCGTCGCACTTACTTCTGCGTCACCTTGTATACGTCGTGAGTCCATCAAGACGGTCAGGACGCGCAACCGGTCACTCGGATTTCGCTGTTACTTTGGCTACCTCGCAATTTTGACACGAAAGTTTTCGTCGTTCGGTGAGCAAGCTCGGATTTCCCCGTTCATCAATCGATCGGCTTGACTCATCGCGCGGAATATAAGCGCGCGCGATGCGATGCATATATACCTAACATGTACCCCGATCGTACACGAACGCGCGGCATATACACGGATTACGGGAGGTGCGCGGGCCGCTACAGGGTGACGCAAAGTTTCGTTACTTTTACTCGAGGCTGAGTCACCGTGACGCGACCTGATGAATTACCCCGAACACACACATTTCCAACGAGTTCCACGGAGCGCTGCTTATTATTTCGCTGAAACGGATTACCGCGATTTCCATTTGTATTCGTATACACGTCCCGCATGCCCGCGCTTTATACAACGTTGAGCAAAATATACAGATAATATATCGTTATACGCCTCGTGTGTCAGTCTTGCTTTTTATTTTTTTAAAAGTTCATTATTCTGTACTTGAGAGTTGATTCTCCAAAGCAGCTAAACCAATTAGTAATTAAACAAAGTTCCACTGAATATATGAATGTGATACCGTTATTAATTTCTTCAATTAGTGTTTTAATACCAATGTTCGGCATTTTGATTAAGATTGGAGAACGCAAGGAGTATGCCTTTCTGCAACCCTTCGCTAAGATGCAATTGCTCTTTTTTTATATGGTTCGCCAGGCGAACCCGGCACGGTCGTACTATTTGTTCGCACCACTTTGTTAGAATCCGACGGGTGTCGAGCCGGTTAACTTAAACGTAACTGTACCTCGTGGTACCGTAGATCGTTCATAATGCCGACCAGCATTTCTGACAGTCAGCACTATAATTAGAGCACGTCGCGCACGCGGGTAAATGACGGCGAGAACGCTAGAGAGAGGGGGAGAGAGAATGAGATGTGTACCGATATATGAGATAGATTGAGGAAGAGAGGGCGAGCCCAAGAGGGTAGAATTGAAATCGCTTTGCGTTTCCGAGACATTGCGGGATTGCGATCGATCGGAAATGTTTTTGTACGCCCGGTATTATTCGGGCGGCAACTCTGACTATGAGTCATACATTGTGCAATACTACGTACTACGTACCTATCTGAGTGCGATCAGATGGAATTACCGTGTGTCGATGGCAAACGAGAAAAATGGTACCGCATGTCGCTGCAATTAAAAGGAACCTTGCGATATTAAATTATTAAACCACATTTAATTTGAATTTCATTTTTTATTTGACGTCAAATCGATTTAACGTCAATCAGGCGCTGAAAACGATAATAAAACGTTTTGGGTGATGCGTTTATTCTTTGTAGGTCATCTATTGCATGATACAGATACAGAGCTCATTTTCGCGTACGAGGCAATCATTTTCAATGTAAATCGCGGCAGCGCGTGTCTCACATCGCGAAATTTACGATTTTCCGCGATAGACTGAAGAGGCTACGAAATTCTTAAAATAGAGTCTTGAAACTGACAGGTTGTTTCGAAATGTAAATCGTTAATGTATCCGCATGATAAGAGCGGCTAATAGCCTAGAAACGAGTGATGAAAATTCTTAGCTACGATGACGACGTAGGTAGGAGAGGGTAAAAGACCAATCTCGGAGATGGGTTAAAACCGATAAGTTTCGTGGAAATTGTTTGCTCCTCGCAAACGAGCGGTCGTATTTATTGAAAAAAAAAAAAAAAAAAAAAAAATGGGAAACCGCTCCGACCGCGATGGCTGTTCGCGCGTAGATATATGATATCTGACGAAAGCTCTTTGAGAATCACTGTCCCAAACCGACGACGTGGACACACGTCGGCGAAGGAGGTTTTAAAATATTCATGGTCGTTGGCCTTACTTTTTGTGTTCTCCGCGGTATTTCTTTCCGCCACAGCGACTCACACTTTTGTGTTGAGGTGTCTTTCAAACGTCCGAGAAAATAGTGTCGCTACTCGAATATTTAACGCACCGATGTCGTTTTAATTTTCTGTGATACGAGAGGATGTTTGAACGCTATGTCACGCTCTTGACAATTGATCATTTCTATCTGATTGTGAGAAACAGAAATTGGACTTGGAGTAATAAGTGAATATAATAATAATCCACGCCGTAAAAAAATTAATGGACCGTCGCGTTCGACGTTAACGAGGTTGTTGCTTTCTGATTACAGGGAATGTGTGACATGTTCATCCAAACACAGCAGACGAGTAGCGTCAACGGCAGCAGCAGCAGCAGCAGCAGCAGCAGTAACAACACCGTTCACCACCACAGCAAGAAGCGCAAGTTGGATTACAACGTGAGCCAACCGGTGATCCAGCACGCATTGGTCCAATCGACCAGCGACTACCAATTGGACAATACCGGTCTACAACAACGGTACTCCGTGAACGGTGCTAATACCGCGTTTAGCTCGCTGCACAACAATAATGCGCTGCAGAAGAGTAGCCCGAACCAGCAGACCCTGGTACGAGCCTCGACGATCAAGCTCTTAGATACGTACCAGCGCTGTGGCCAGAAGGTTGGTTGATGCCGCTTCCTACATCTCTTTTGTCGTCACGCTTGTAATTGTCCGACGAACAATCCGTGTGCCCCCTTGTGTGCCCCCGCGGGTCTACGCGTTCAACGCGCTAAATCTGGCCCGCCGAATTCTACCTTGCATTCATTCATTATAAAGCTCGTTTGTAGCGTTGAATCGCGGGCTAAAGTTCAAAATTAGGGAATTGAAATTAGAGACTCGCATCTCGAGGTTGATCGCTACGCTTTTTCTAGAGTTTAACTTTTTAATGACGTTAATGATTGACTCCCCTCCACTTCTTCCCTTTTTTCCTTTTTTCAGCTGATTCGTCATTAATATTTGCCCATATTTCTCGTTAAACGCGCGGCTTTTGTATATTTTTCTTTCAATACGGCGCGTAATCCGCACAGTGAGCAAACAATTCGCAATGTCTCAATGTCAATTGTTTGCCGGCTTCGAGTTTCGCGGCAGCTTGTTATCGCTTCGCCATTGCTCGTATACCCTCTCGAGCGTACTGCTTATGCACGCTTACGTGTGTTATTACGAGAACGGGAGTAACTACAGTAGCGTTCCGTTCGTTAGTTTTCTGTATTCTCCCCTTATTGGAGTGCAGACGGGAGAAACTTTTCCCCCGCGGTCTTGTACGTGTCGCCGTCTTCAGCGCTTCGACAAATAAAACTTAATGACCGCTAACCGCTTATTGGCATACGGCGGCGCAGATCGAGAGTTAGGTCGTTTTAGCCGAGACCGCGTTTGGCAACGGAGTCGTGATACTTCTCGCTTCGCAACTGATGCCTCTTGCTGCAACCCGGGCGAAAGGGAAAGGCTCGATCTACGGATTGTAGCGAGAAGATACTGTACTGTCCGTCGTGTCGTTTCGACCGCTCTCGTCCGTTGTATCTTACCGATCTCTCGGCCGTTTCTCGATAGTCTCGTCACAACCGTTCAATGTAGGATCGCCCCGCGATTAATCAGCGATGAGGCTGAATCCCGATTCCGAGACCTTGCGAGGCTTGACGTGAATCTGTTTCTGGTGTGCGTGGCACGAGTTCGTTTAAACTTAACGTTTAAGAATCGCCCCTAATGTCTCATCCGATATACGATATCGTCCTACGTCCTCTCGCACTCGTTGTTCTATTTGTTCAGCAAAGTTTCGCGTCACGGTTTTGATGTCGATTCGGTAATATCGTACGGTTCGTACACGTCGCGATGTTTTCATTGATTCATTGTGCTCGCGATACGAGTGTCTCTTAAACATTCTTGCTCCATCGTTCGCGATACACAAACACGTCTCGTAATGTTGTCGTTGCGCCGCCGTCGTGTCGTTACGTCGCGCAACTCTTGCCGTCCCTGTTGCAACGCTGAGAGACTCGCGTGCATTGAGCTTTGGATTACCGAGGTTCTAAATCGACGCGCATCCGTCTAATCCGACATTCCTGACCGTTTAAATGGCACACAGTAGCCAGGGACCGAATCTATTTGGCATGCATGCCGATATCCCTGTGGATACTCCGCGCAACGATCGACGAGCGGTCGGTCCTCGGGTTGGTCCTCGAACGCGCGCGCATTCTCATCGTGCGCTTGATTTAGCGTTTGCAGCAAAATCGCCCCGCGTACGTCCGAGAGTTAACGAGCTTCTAATGACAAGGGAGGTATCACAATTTCCTTGACGCGCTCGTTAATTCCCCGATTCGCGACCGTACGGCGCAACGTCGTGGCAAAGTGATGACGTCTATTACCGGCAAACTAACTTTATGAATACCACTACAAACGAGCCCCGATATTTGCAGCGCTTTGTGCATCCATGCGTCATCCTCGCGCGTATACAACCTGCCGATCGATTCAAAAATCCTCGACGACCGAATCATAAGGTGCTCGTTACGCTGTTTTATTTATTAAGAGAAAGAAATATATTTGTCCTGGGACACAAGACTGCCCAGAGCGTCGAGACGGGCACAGCACGACGCATCCCGCACCCTAAAACGGAGTCGGGAGAGCCGGTTGCCACCCGGAAGCGGGTGTATCGGTATCGTTGACGGAGGAGGCTCGTGAAGGAAGAGGCCTCCGCGCGAATAATCCGATTCCTCGAAGCCGTAAAGATTCCTTCCACCTTCTCTCGCTCGGTCGCCCTCCGCCTTTTCCACCGCCCGAAACTCCGGCCTCCAGCCGGTCTTATTAACGGTCATACACCGCGTGTACTCGAAGTGCGCACCGCCGAGGATAATTACAGAGTTGTGGCGATCGTATTTCGGTCGTCTATCGTGCTGGCGGGGTGTGTTGCGAGCGCGTAGCCGTCGCGGCGTAGATAACGTTTCCGTATGGCGTAGTTAACTATCGATTGTGCTTTCAAGGCTTCCATTACATATTTCATATACCGACCATCGTGCGGATATCGCGAGACGCTAGCTGGAACGCGCACGTCCCGTCCGCGTGACGTCCGCGAAATTCTGTCGGATTCGCGATCATGCGCGACATCGCCGAGGATTGGCGATTCGCAAGAGATGGGGCGGACGATGGTTTCGCCGACGATCGAGACAGAGAGATCGTTTTCTCGATTCGCCCGCGATCAACGAGAGCGGGCGTTTGATTCATGGCGCCCGTTGTTCGCAGAACGCACGAATACGCGGGATGTACGCGATATATAACGTTCGCTCTCTCAGGCACGTATTCGTTAATTGATCTCCAACGACATGCGAATGCGAATCACGCAATCGGTGGCGATCGAAGCTCTCCGGCGCGTCGATACCGATGCGAGAAATCTCTATAGCTTCTGGGATCGTCCGTCACAGGTAGTACGTTGGGCGCATTTCTGCGTTTTTCGGAGGTGTCCGGAGTTGTGTGGTCGTCGAGAGGTTTATATAAAAGACGTATATTGTTCCTCGTCGCGATTGCTCTCGTTTTACCGTTCTCCCAATTACCCAACTTTGATGCCGCTTCTCCGCAATCTACTATCGACGGCAATCTCTTAACGCCCAAATATTTTTGTATAAGGTATATTCCCCCTACAGAGAAAAACTTGGTCGAGGGAAGGTAATGGTGACGACCTGGCAGTCCACTCCGCTCACGCGAATGTGGTGGGTTGTACTGTAGTGTCGCAGCACCATACCCAACAGCAACAGCAGCTGCAACAACAACAGCAGCAGCAGCATAGCAAGCAGGCAAGCATGACGGCGCATAGCAAGCAAGTGGCCAACGCGGCCAATGGCGGCGGCAGTAGCAATCCCCAGGGCGACGGGGATTATCACTTGGTGCAGCACGAAGTTCTCTACTCCATGACCAACCAGTATGAGGTTCTCGAATTTCTCGGCAGAGGTACTTTTGGGCAGGTAAGAACAGCCGCGTGATATGAATCCTTTTGTATTTTGAACCGCGCGATCGTCCATCCTTTCCCACGAGAGCGGAGCAGCTGCACAAATTGACAATTTGTTCTTTCGCAGGTCGTTAAATGTTGGAAAAAAGGAACAAGCGACATAGTAGCCATCAAAATTCTAAAGAACCATCCATCGTATGCGCGCCAAGGTCAGATTGAGGTACGCATTGCGATATTAATAAAAAGAGACGCGGAGACGCGTGAACGTCAATTGGATTATATCCTGTATTACTCCAGACAATTTATCACATTTAAATAACGTATTTGCAGGTCTCCATCCTGTCTCGACTTAGTCAGGAAAATGCAGATGAGTTCAATTTCGTGCGCGCCTACGAGTGCTTCCAGCACAAGTCACATACCTGCTTGGTATTCGAAATGCTAGAGCAAAACCTCTACGATTTTTTGAAACAGAATAAATTTTCACCCCTACCTCTCAAATACATCAGGCCCATTCTCCAGCAGGTATTGACTGCGCTATTGAAACTGAAGGTACAGTATCATTATAGTATGTCATCATAGTATGCGTGTGTCATTTGGTATTTGGATCAACATAGAGAACTAACGTGCAAATGCCTTTATCTTTGCAGCAATTAGGATTGATACACGCCGACTTGAAACCAGAGAATATTATGCTGGTTGATCCAATGCGTCAGCCGTATCGAGTGAAAGTCATCGATTTTGGATCTGCCTCGCACGTGTCAAAAGCCGTCTGTAACACCTACCTGCAATCACGATACTACCGCGCACCCGAGATCATACTGGGACTTCCGTATTGTGAAGCGATAGATATGTGGTCACTCGGCTGTGTGGTTGCAGAATTGTTTCTAGGATGGCCTTTATACCCTGGCAGCTCCGAGTACGACCAAATTCGATATATAAGTCAAACGCAAGGCCTACCGACGGAGCATATGCTGAACAATGCCAGCAAAACAACAAAATTCTTTTACCGGGATATGGACAGTGCGTAATTTGATACAAAACAACGATATCGAGTAGCGAGAACTTTTCTTACAATTTTCGCGCATACTTTTAGGTACATATCCATTTTGGCGATTGAAAACACCGGAAGAACACGAGGCAGAGACTGGTATCAAATCCAAGGAAGCAAGAAAATATATTTTTAATTGCCTTGACGATATCGGTCAGGTTAATGTACCGACTGACTTAGACGGTGGTCAACTCTTGCCAGAGAAAGCGGACAGGAGAGAGTTTATTGACCTTTTGAAGAGAATGCTCACAATGGACCAGGTAGTGACATCGGTAATATCTCTTTTTTTTTTTATTTACGGAGGAAACCTTTATAGGTCCCCGGGGAGAGACCAAGGAGTATGCCAGGGATTCTAATCGGCTAAAACTCCCCCGGGTGACCTACTTCAGGTGTTTGGGGGACACACCGGGAACTGGCATTTCCATTATTTCTGGTGTGCCCCCCTGCCCGTTCTTACTTTCTTCGCCGGGGCCCGCGCATGTCGAATGTTGTGGACATTTGCGGGACTCCGGTGTCTCAATTTGGGACGCCTTCTCTTTGCGGCGAGGAGGAATCATCACCCCCTCTCGGCGCACCCTCGAGTATTGATAGGGGCGCGGTCGGGGTCGGGGCCCAAGATTCCCCGCTTGAGCTCCGGCCCCCAAATATCGGTAATATTTAATCGATGCTCTTAATTATTAGAGCGAGATTTTTTTTGTGTATAACATGGAGTTTTTCTCATACAACTGTTGTTTTGTTTAAAGGAGCGCCGTATAACACCCGGCGAGGCACTGAACCACGCGTTTGTTACTCTATCACATCTAGTCGATTACGCGCATTGTAACAACGTCAAAGCTTCCGTCCAGATGATGGAGGTTTGCAGGCGCGCGGGAGATTTCACTGCGAGTCCTGCGCATCATCAGGCTCCGCCGGCGCCTCAGCCACCTCCACCAACGTCTTTAGTAGCCAATTTTGTACCGACTACTAACGGCAGTGCGGTGACTCTTACCTTCAACAATCAATTGTCTAATCAAGTGCAGCGATTAGTCAGAGAACACCGTACCGCGCAAACAGGATATGACAGTCTGGTATGTTTAGATAATCCTTTATCTTGTTATGTTTGCATGTATTAGTTTACTGTTCCCGAAATGGATTACACTCATGCTACAACAATATTATATTTTACTCAAAACTTTTTACTTAATAGTCAATGTCTTATGAATTGAGGTATATATGAGATGAATTTGGAATCGAATTTAAGATCTGCCTACGAGTTGACAGACTTTACATACTCCTCACTATGCTCACTTCGCTTTTATTTTAAGTTATTCAATATTTTATAAAAACTGTGTGTTGGCTCTACTTTATTTATTTTTCAATTTTAGTACCAAATATATAGCAACAGCAGTCGACGGGCGACACAATATAGCGGTTCGTCTAGTGGATCCAACAGCGGACGGAGTGGCGTGCACGATTTTCCGCATCAACTGGTACCCGGCATATTGTGTCCACCGCATGGCTATCAGACTATGCCAAGTCCTGCGAAGCACGTAGTTGTTGCTCAAGTAAGAAGAATAGTAATCGCATATGAGCAATTAGTTTATTACAGGAACAATTTATTTTACAGCCACCGCAACCGCAACAAGCACCTTTGCAGATACAATCGTCCATTATATCGCAACAAGCTGTGGCCGCGGCGGCTGCAGCTGCCCAGCAACAATATGCTGCAGTTCCCGTGTCTATGGTCGAGACTGGTCGGCAAATGTTGCTTACCGTAAGTAAAACAATGTTCACTTTGGAATGACCATATAATGGTCTGGTGTTTTGACGATCTGATACGTTTATGATCATCATAGAATGCTGTACAGACATCTTGGCCTGCTGGAAGCCGTCAGATGGCTGCGATAGTACCATCGTGGCAGCAGCTACCACCGCAGCATATTCAGCAACCACTGCTCAGCGATACTGGAGATTGGGGAAGGCCTCTTATCGTCGATAGTTCTGCTATTCTACAGGTAGTACTTACCAATAAACTATCTGTAATATTTAACGAAAAAATAAGGCTCTTATCAATATTTGCGAGTAATTTTTCTTTTTCATTTTGTGATATTTTATATTATTTATCGTTGCATTATCTATAAAGCATTCTTTTCATTTTATGCGTCGTAAAGTTAGAAACTTCTCAATAACAGTTTTTAACTAATCTCCCTTGTTTTGGGGAAGGATCAGCGGCCGGTATTTCCTGTCACGGAAGTTTATAATGCTAGTGCACTCGTCGAACATCCATCGCAGAGCTGGGGCAAGCGCACTGTCACCAAACATCACCAGCATCATGTGACGGTACCTCAGCAGACTCAGCATAGACATGAACACAAGAAAGAGACGCAACAACTGAGTCCAGTAAAGAAACGAGTCAAGGAGAGCACACCGCCAAGTAGCATGCGACGACACTCGCCGTCGAGCAGCCATTGGCAAGAGCAGCCGGTGCAGTCTCATCATCACAGTAGCAAACACAGTAGTAGTCATAACGTGGAACATCAGCCAGTCGCAACCGTGCGACAGCAGACCATTACGATTGATGATACGCCTTCGCCAGCCGTTTCTGTTATCACAATCAGTGATAGTGAAGATGAGGCACCTGGAAAATGGTGAGTGTTATGCCAAGTCTACATCACCAGTATTGTATATATTATAAATTCGTATACTAAAAATGCGAAAATTTTTAATGTAGTTTAGGATATATTTTTAATTTTTAATTTTTAGATTTTAGACTTTAATTTCAAGTAGAGATTGGAACAGATATAATTTCGTAGAGTTCAGATTTAGATATTATAGATACATGTAATGATTCTCATGTTTATTCATATAAAAAGTAATAACTCTGGTGTAAGATTTCTTTTTTTCATATCTATAGCATCAAAACTCGCATTTTTACCGAGATTGTATACAAATTTGCTTATCAATTTTCCCAATAGGCAAATCAAGAAAACGTTAAAAATATAAATATTAAAAATATTGACAGATTATATTTTTATTGACAGATTATCTTTTTTGTTGAAAAAAATATTTGGTTAAGCACGCATATATATTTCTTAGTGCATTATTAGTTGGTAGTAGAATCACGCATGGATATCATTGACAGCTGTGGAGATCGTCAGTGCAGCGCCTGTCAAAGTTTGGCAACTCGCCTGTCGGGCGACGGACGACCTGTCCGTGAAGAAGTCATACGAAGGTATATTAATGTAATATGACGGTGTTATGTGATTAACTATAATCAATTAGGTTTTGTTGAGAATATGCAGTTAACAGATTGAATGTCACAAAGCATTAAGATTGATTTCCTACTTTCCATTTTGATACTTTGCTACTAGTCATTCAAAATCAATTTCTACCTAATGTATCTTTTGCTTTGTAAACCTTGGAAAGAAAACTTAGTCTTTAGATTATATATGTATTTAGTATGTTCATGAAAGTTATATTTATATTACATCCTTAGCATAAATTATAATACATTTTATAAAATCTATTACTAGTTTTCAAAAATACGATTTACTTGCTTCACTTGGTTTTATCACGGGATAGATACGGGCTATTTAGGGATCTGGTTGCGGAGCTTGGTGTGAAACAACTGTCGACTAACACAAAGCCACATTACTTAATAAATAAATAAATAACTGTTGCAAATAATCTTTAGCATGCGATATTTCATGGATGCGGCGTTAACTTGCCAATGGTTGAAGCACGCGATGACGATTGCCTCGATGACTCTAAATAAAGAAGTTCTCCTCTCCTTGAATTTGCAGTACTCAATCGACGCCGCGCGTTGTACAGCCGATGCAACAGTCAGCACACACGAGCAGTCAGCATGCGAACGGGCACGTTACGACGCACAGCTCGTCGTCACATCGAACGCAACGCAAGAATGTCATTAGCTGTGTAACTGTTGGTGACAGTGACGGCGAAGCCAGCCCAAGTCGCTCTCATGCTCATTTATATCTGCCGCAACACCCGCAGCATCAGCAAACCACGCAGTTAATTAAGCATGAGCCGCAGCAACAACATCATGTTAGCAGGTGAGCGCTCAATAAATGACGATTTACGTGAGAGGAATCCGTTAATAACTTCTCAAAATCAACATATCTGGTTATTTTTTAGTCTTTTTTTATTCTGCTTAACTCTTGTATTAATTTCTAAAATGTGTATAATTGTTAAACTTTTTGATTAACTTTTCCTATCATTGTTACTACAGTAGCTCAGGATATTCCTCTCAGTCACAAAAGAAGCGGCTGTTGGCGAAGGTGCAGTCCGAATGTAATATGGTGAACGTCGCGACAAAACTGGAACCCGGTGTCGAGTACCTTGCTCCACATCCGTGTCACGCGCCAGCTTGCAAAGAGCCACCGACCTATCAGGTTAACTGAGATTTCTATCCGCCAGATTTCTATCACACCTTTCTTTATACATTTTTATTTCTAATTCTCTTGGAATACATGAACTATTTTATTTATTTAATACACTATAGAACACTCTCTCGATTAAGCGAGGAAAGAAGGGGAACAAGGCCGCGACAGTTTTATCTTTTTTTTTTTATATTTTCTTAGTAATTTCCTTTGGTTAATGTTTTTCTAGGATGACGTCTATGACATATATGACCACTGCTTGCAGTATGTGACCACGAGTAGTGCGCATCCTCACCTCCAAGAGCAGCATATTGTGTACACGACCGGCACGGACAAACGAGTGTCCTGGCCTGGGAAGCGAACCGAGTACAAGCATGAGTACGTTCAACCACCGGCTGCTCATTCGAGAGAACATCAAAAGTGGGTGGTGGCCAATCCTGTGCATCAATATAGGTGAGAATCGTCCTCCTAGGCATGATTGCCCGCGTTTTTTTTTTTTTTTTTAATCGGGGCATGTACCGTAATCATGAGACGAACTCTAGAGCGATTTTTGCGATACGATACATAGAGCATGTTCTCATTAAATAATCGGCCTGTTATATGCATGTAAGCAATGCTTTTTTTCAAAAAGAAACGAGCGAGCCAATCGTGGCAAGCAGCTAACACGATTCTAGGCAAGTAAACGGCATGTGAGTCTCTATCCGATAGAACAAAATTTTTTTATAAATTAGTTTTATAAATTTATTTCCTCTTTCGATTGTACGAGAGAGAACTGGAAGAAGAGTTTGCGAATCTGTTGAGTGTGCGCATCCGTTAAATCTTCTATCTCGTCCTTAAAGAGACATATTGCAGTAAGTAAACGAAGCATGTGGACCGCATAACGAAAGGGTGGATTTTGTTTTGCGTTTTGTAGGCAGAGCCAGGTCGTAGGTACGGCAGCCCATCCGGGCCATACCCACAGTCATCACGGACATCCGGCTCATCTAAGTCCCGGCGGCAGTGGCGGTGGTAGGAGTCCCGCCGGTGGGGCTGTCATAGGAAGCGCCCAGCATTTAGGACAGCCCCTCTACCAGGAATATGCTCACGTGCGCCCGAGAGCCCACGCGGTGCCGCCTCCTGTGTACGTTACCGCGGCACCATCGCAGGCTGCTACCGCTATCCAGCAACAAATGCCCACGTATCAAGGATTCACACCCGGGTGGGTAACTAGAGAACTAGTCGATGCATGCGTCTACCCATCTCTACATATTTGTTCTAGCGTTAAATTTATATCATATGTGACCCCAAAGTAGACTTGTGATTGCGAGTTTATTCTTTCGTAAACGTTACGTTTCGTGGCATGTATTAAATCGAAGCGCAAACTCGCAGGAAACCGATGTTTAGTTTTCACTTTCCGAAAGGCATTATATGGCTCGATTTTTGAAAGTAAGCCTTGATAAGTGTTCGCGGGAAAAAGTTATGTCAGGTACATCAAATTTTTTTTAGCTTATTTGTCAGTTATTCAAACTTAGCTGAAGGATATTTTTCTTCATTGTGTAATGTAAAATAAATTGTAAGGAAATAGAATTAACATTATAATAAGTGCAAAGAATTTATTTCATATCGTTTTTACTTGAACAAAATTTTGTCGATAATTTTTTTATCTGATGACAAACATCGAGATCCTGCCAACAGAAAATTTGTAACGTAGAATTTTGTCAAAGTTAATTGTCCTGAGTTTACCCTGAAATGCGTGTATACTATATTATAAGAAAAAACTTATAATTTTCTTTTTTTAGAGCTTTATGGAGACTTTCTAATGTGCGTTATCCCGTTTTTTACAGCTCGTCTCCATTAACGTTGTATGATTCTAGTCGAGCGTTGCCACCGCCAGCTCATCACAGCTCGGCCAGACCGTTACTGGCGAGTCACGCAGCACATCCGTTGCCTGCGCATATGCAGCCTGCAGCCGTTTATGGATTGGCCCCGCTTTCGCCAGCCAAACACCAATACCAACCTTCCAATTTATGGTTTACCGAGTAAATTATTCCTGTTGCGAGCCGTGGATTAGAGTTGTGTACGAACAAATAATTAACGAGTAAATTGTACGATTTTCTGGGAACTTACGAGCCGCCCGTGCCAATCAGCGAACATCGATCAAACGTAATGGAGAAAGAAAAATGTCGTGCGTATTTTCCCCGTTTTCGTGCAGGCCTGGCCAGTAAATGGAGCGGGTAGGGAGCGCCTGAACCGCTGCGATTGCGAGTATGATTAGTAGCACGATAACACAGATTCACGATCGAGCGAGTTTGCCGAAATGAGTAAAGAGCAGGAGTGTGTTAAGGCAAAAATTTTGACAATCCGTCCTATATATAAGCAGCGATCACTTCTTTTCGACCGTTCTCGTAGAAAAACGAGACACGAGATCACGGTCAATATAACTAGATCTCTCTTTGTATATGTTTATTACGTCTTTCTTATCTTGTCCGAAACAATTCCATCGTCTTACCGTGGCAATTTCACAAGGGGGAAAGAAATCGAGGGAGAAAGACTATCCTGCTTTGACATGCGATTGTACGTGAGCTGATTTCTCACGAGATTTATCATCTGGCACATTTCTTTCTTTTTTTTTTTCTTCAACTTCGAGTGACACGTGTATCTTGACGTATGCGGCATGCTTTAAATTTCGTAAGTTTCCAGAGACACCGATGTTTTATTACGGAAACGGTAGAGTTTATAAGGACATTGTACAGACCAAAATTTTCTATCGAATTGTCCCGATCTGTTTAAGGCTCATACGTATGGTTTCTCTCTCTCTATTGTACATACATATATATACATATATATGGAACTGATATGTGACTTAAACAGATCGGGAACGTTAATATCGATGATAGACGAGATACGCACTATAGCGACAGTGCCGATCCACGTGTGCGTGGAACTGTTATTAACGAACATCCTTCATATGCGATAGTAGCAATTTAATTTAAATGCGTATGAGTCTGCATTTCTTTATGATATGTCGCAGGACATATCGCGCGCGAGTATCTTATTTTTAATGCTCCTTAACAAAATTATTTTAGCAAACTTAGGTTTTTTCCGATTGTTGTAGTAGCGTTCCTTTTGTTCTTGCTCGTGGAATTTTTTCTATTACATTAAGAATATCGCTAAGGGATGTAGCGCTCTATAATCTTTTACGATATTTTATTCATAACGGGCACTCAAGACTAACGAGGTAGCCACATTATTCTTTGTAGTTTGTAGCTTGTTATTCAAGTATACGTTAACACACATATTATACACATACATGTATACACATACATACGTCCACACGTACATTATTTAGTTATATCGCATATTCCGAACTTCTTCGAGTAGGGTTGTCGTAAATGTATAGGAGCATTCGTCAGAAATAAGCCAGAGATTTAGAATCGAGTCACGAATTTATTAAGGTGATTACACGATATCCGAATCGACAAAAGCTTTGACGTGCCTTTTTTGGAACAGTCTCATTATTTATTATCCGTATATTATTACTTTATATCGTCTTCATCTCATCATTTTCATCGCCATCATACTCGTTATCATCTCCATTGTCATTATCATTGCTAATTATCGTTGTTCTTATGCCTAATATTATGTTTTGAATTGTATAAATAATATTACAGGCAGCATGCCTTGAGCTCGTGGTTTGAAACGCGAAATTATATGACCACAATTTTGAAAAATTCATAAATTGTATATAAGTTTAACGACGTTTCATTAATATTTCTTTTTTCATTAATGCTTTGCATTTTGGCAAAAGGAAGATATTCGAATCAAGTACCATTGCACAAATCAGTGAAAGAAACAGAAAAAGAAATGAACAAGTGATATAGTTTCTGTTTTCAATACAGAGTAGAGTGATTTCTCCTTGAATGCTGAGACAGAAATAGAAAGAGAAACGCATTCTGTGAAAGAAATGTATGCCAAACAGCAATAAAGTATCATAATGAGTCTTACGATAAAGAATTTCTCGCGGATATCACAAACTCGCATATTGTGCATATTTCTTTTTCCGCGTGAATAGATGTAATAATAATGATACGGGGGGGGGGGGGTTTTATTTATAAATAGTTTTCATAAAACGAATTTTCGCAATTACTTTTTTCTCGTTCAATCATGTTCTTCCTTGTTGCATTTTCTGAACTATAATCAACATCATACATCAGGCCTGGTCAACTTCGATCATCGAAGCCACATAGTTTCTTCCTTTTCATCCACGGAAAGTAGGGGAAAGGGAGAAGTGTCGTGACGAAAAAGCTCAAAGTTGACCAGGCCTGTCTCACGTCAATGGTTTTCACTCTAGTTTATCATTCTCAGGCGGTATCATAGACGCGGTACGCATACACACATACATAGTTTTTCAGGTACCGGCGTCGTTATACGCAACTGCTAATACATGTATTTCGTGATTTAATGGAATAACGCTTATATATATAGGCATTGTTTCACTAATTCTATCAATATAAATGTATAGAAAGTTTGTAACGGTAATATTTGGCGTATATGGAATTCATTGCGGTATGTTGTTTAGAGTGATTCACGTCCAGAGTTTAATTAGAGATATTTTACACGTAGAGCGAGAGTATGGAAAAGTGCGAAAGAGTGAGTGTGAAAGAGAGAAAGAGAGGAGAAAATTACAGAATATATAGATATATAAAGATATACAAGTGTAGCGTAGGTGTAACGGAGTTTTAAACATGTTACCGGTATCACTGAGAAGAGAGCCCTTTACGCGATACAATAAGTAAGCGACAAACGATATACAGCTGCAATTTAACTATATATTTAACTTATAGAGCAGGGCCGTTACGGCTATCGGGTCCATGATAGCCTCGCAAATCTCTCGAGTGCCTTTATATCGAGAGGCATCAGATGAATTGACGTAATCTAACGATGCCGAACTTTGCTTCGGCAAAAGCAACCCTAGACTTCTTCGTTTCTTCTTCTTCTTCTTCTTCTTCTTCTTCGTTTCTACAGTTACGCAGTTTATTCCCCTTATACTTAGGATCGAGCGATTTGCCCTTTCGTATACGCATTAATACGTTTGTACACGTTGTACGAGGAAACAAAAAAAAAGAAATATTTAACCAACTCGATGTGCCTGTTTAACAAATAATCGTATTTACACTGGGTAATTAACTGTAACGGGAAAAAAAGAAAAGGATAAGTAGAGAAGGGAAGTCCGTTCTTCTTTTTCTTCGACATAGACTGAGTGTGCTATGACGTACGTTTCAGTGAGGCATCGCAATCATAAACCGTTTTGCTACGTGTTTGGTATCCACCTCTCTCGGTCTCGGCATAACGGTCGCGCCCAATTGTACATATACATACATGCTTCCACGTATGACAGTAGAGATACTCGCGTCGCATTAAGAAAAAAAAAGAAAAAAGGAAAAAGATAACTACCGTAACTGTCCTCCGCGTGAGAGTCGTGAGAGGAAAACACGAGTCATATCCTTAGGTTTCACCAGCGTCAGATGTGCGTAGAACGTGCGTGCGCGCGTGTGTCGCACGTGCACACGCACGTGGACGCGCGTAGACAAGTAGTCATACCACGCGATAGCGATAAGTTTTATCCCCCATCCATCTCGTCACCCCGTAATAAGTTCGCGCGCATTATAACTAGATCGATGATGATTTTAGTCATGTTTTTCACGAGCAAGTTTTGACTGACGACTGAGATTTCGAGTGATAACAATAATGAAAAGATTGTACGGCGTTCGAACGATTGTAGTCATATTTAACGTTATCGTTTTCGTCAGGTATCCGCGTGAGGAAGACCCACGTGGTGGTGGACAGGGTGGTGAGACATTTTAGGTGGGTGACATATCGACATATTTTAAGGGTACAAATCGTGTACGGACCACTTACTTAGGTCGACCTGATTTTCGTATTGTATCGTACCGAGTATGTTTGAGTTTCTGAAGTCGATCGTCGGTCAATGCGTGCTCTCCGAGTCATGTTAACGCACTCATGATCATTTTAACGCATATGTTACACGATGTAAATAAAAAAAAACACGCTCATACCCACACATACACATACACTTATTATACACATACACACGCACACAATAAATTACCTAAGTAAAAAGAAGTAGAGACGCTATAAAACGCTGTGTGGAAAGTTAAGTAAAAGATACCGTAACTGTATCTCAATGGTTCTATATAGTTGTGATATTTTATTATAACGCTGATAGTCGTGCGCAGTTAACTTTAAACGGGTTCTTTCGCGTGCCCGACCATATATATAAATACATATATATATCGTGATATATATATATATATATATATATATATATATATATATATATATAAAGTATATAGGAGTATCTTAATCTTTTAATACATTGATTATACGTGGGAGGGAGATCGTACGTTGCTGCAGTAAAAGTAATTCACGATGACGATAAGGCGATATTGACCTTATGCGCGATTCCTTTTTTTAATTCCGAAGTCTAAGCTATATCGCATGAACTTTCACGGATGTGTTTCCTTTCGTCACTTTTCGTCTTTGGAATATCATTTAAAATGTTTAAGGAAATTCAACGTTCTGTGGTTTAACTATTTCGTGTTAAAATTGTGTGACCGGTAGATTTTCCCGCGATACGAAACAGGTTTTTATACATTAGTCATATAATTGGCATTCGATCTTCTAGAAATGCTGACTGATGAGTTGTAAAAGTAATTGTTTGTCCGCTCGCACACCGCGGTCGTGCGCAATTGTAACGTTTACTCCTTTCGGTAGTATAATAACACATAGAGATAGGCATTTAGTTCTTTTAATCGTTTTGGAATATTTGTACATACATATGTTTTTCTTATTGCATCCGTGGTGGGGGAGTGATATATTAGTCTTAGGTGTAGTGCCTAAAGTGATGAGATTAAGTGTGTCCGATAATAAGATTTATTTAACGTATATAGAATCTCCAAGTCAATTCCGCGCCGGTGGAGAAAAAAATTTATTGGATCGCGAACGATCGCCCGAGAATAGAGGCTTGATTTGATATTGAAATTACTCAATTGGAAGTTGGTAGTTTCGATATTAACGAACTCGTCGATGAGAGGAAGAAACCGGAGGGGGGGGGGCGATAGGCCCGTGTGATCAGTATTTTTTTGTGTACGGGCCGCGGATTATTTATAAAATTATGCAAAATCGGGAAAACGCTTGGGTGTGCTTAGCGTGGAAAGATATTCGTGTAAATATACGGTGAAACGGCAAAGAAAAATGAAAAAAAGAATATAGGATAAGGGGGCAGGCTTACTATTTCATTGTGGAGTTAGGATTATAAATATTCATCGCGTTATACGGACAGTTCGTATAAAAAAAATTATATTATCACTGTAAACAAAGTAACATTGACTCTCATGAGAGATAGACATGTAGCTATAAAGTATAGGAAAAAATAACATATTTTTGGAGTTAATAGAGGATTGATATTGTACTGTGCTCCGTAAGTTATTGAACGTTTCTCCTTCTTAGGTTCTCGGTCTCTATTTGCTAAGATTGCTCGTCGTAATCGGACCACATTTACAAAGTATGGACAATTGTTAGCTAAATTTTAGCCAGTTTCGCCGATAAATCTAATTGATTATCAAGTTTTATCGAAACGCTACGTATTATCAAATCACTCGAGTCTACTTAAATGTATTCGATTAAATGTCTTCTGAAACGTTTCTACTAATATTTCGAAATTATAGATTTGTTAGAAAATATACGTGTAGATCTAGTATTACATTTAGAAAGATGTAACATTCAGCGTTCAAAAAAATGGTTTTTGAAACTTCAGTATTTACACCTGAAATTTAATGAAGCATAAAATTTGATCTAACGCGGAATATAATTATTAAAGTTGACCATAGAAAATTCTAGAAGTTGTCGTTACTGAGATAAATGAAGTCCGATTAGAGAAGCGAGAATAAATAGTCTGTCGCGCGGGTAATTATAAAGTAGAAAGCGACGAGATTCATTATCTGACTGTTCTTCGATGTTCTTAATGTTCACTATTATACTATGGTAATGTAACGGCAAATAATAATCAACAGTGGGACTTGTACTACATACGTTTATCGATTTATGCATAATGCTGTATTATAAAGATTAGTCATAGGTGAAGAGAGAGAGAGAGCGAGAGAGAGAAAGAGAAAGAGAGTACCCTCGTATGTAGACACATGATTGTTTAGATTCTCTGGCCGTTTACAAGTTTCATCTTTGCGTGGCTAATATAGGCAACTCTTCTGATTAGGCATGTTTTTTCGTATGGAAAATATTCACTCCACGAGTCGGTAGCGAATTTGGTGTTTTACAGATCGAACGTTTTAGACTCCTTCTTCCTCGTAACATAGAGGACGATCCAGCTCGCAAACTCTTAGATCGCTGGATCGTTCGTGCATTGGACCAGACAGAGATTGATCTTTACACTCATATTTGTAGAATAAAAAACAGGCGCGTGCGTAATTAGAGGACTCTTTTTACAAACGCAGGCCACATTTTTCGCTCTTTCGAGTCTCTCCAACATTTCTGGTACGTACACACACGTTGAGGGACCGAAAGCGTCGTCTTTTCTAGTATCCAGCGGCGTGCAAAAGCTCGTATTTTAGCTAAACTTTGTGTGAAATGGACAGTATTCGTTTCTTTACTACTTATTATCTTTAGACATGAATTCCCTTAGCCGTTCAAATTAAGAATAATCAGCATAAACCCGGAACAAATTATAGAAGAGGCACAGATGTATGTAAATGTCCGTCTCATTTCGACCTCTATATACGATTATAAAGCCGAACTTGCTGCTCTTTATCGACAAAGCATATGTCTACGCTACGTATTTGTACTGTGTGTAGAATGTACGTCTCTTTCGTGTGTATTTTAATACTACGATAATAGTATAATAGTAACGCGCAAGTTGCATAATTATTGATGCGTCGTTCTAACGTGATTACAAGTATCGTTTATTTCGACATTATTAACAGTACAGATTATCGCGAATTCCTTTAGTTTAAGCATCGTTCAATTACGTTTTCGATACATTATACTCGATAATCTCCAACATGTTAATTAATTTCTTATATTTACAGAGCTAATCGTTATCTAAATCTACTCGTTCGAACTAATTTGGCAGGACAAATTATAACTTTCGACGGATAGACTGATTTTATGAAGCAATTCAGGCCCGTATTTATATCGCGCGCTTAATGCTAAATTTTTTGTTCGATTTCAAGCTTTATCTGTTCACGAGGAAGATTTTAAATCAGCCGAGTTTCATGTGTGTGGGTACGGCTTTTCGCACACACGTAAACGCGATTCACGAATGCGAGCCTCAATTATCAGAAATAGCGTCGAATACAATTCTCTACGATCGCGCGTGTATTCACTCTGTCAAACTTCTTTTAGGGAAGAATTTTCGTAGCGTTGCCTTACTAATGAATTATTACCGATATATACGATAATTGTTATACGCGACATACATACATACATACATGCATACATACATACAAGCACGTTGCCGAATAAATAGATTGTTAAATACATTGTCATCGATTAATATATACTATCTGCCAAATCTCTTTCTCTTACACAAACGAACAAACATCACACAAACATCACGAGAGATCTGCGTTGCGGGTACATTTAGAAGCGTGCGACTGCGTCTGTGAAAATTATCATTTGGTTTGGAGATATCACGATAAGTCGGGAAATCTTATCAACATTTTTAGCTCCTCCAGCGACGTGGATCTTTCTTTGGACCACATATATACATGCATACGCCAAGAATATAGTAATCCTAATTGATCGCCCGAAGTGGCGAGTAAAGTGAAGTTTCTAAACTACGATTAATAAGTGTATAGAGCGTTTTTGAGCTTTCGAGGCTTTCCCAAGTCTCTCAAGGTATTGTAATTTGAATCCAGAACCATCTCCGCTTGCGTATGTGGTGGCCCGCTTCTTTGCGGGCCCGTTCATTAACACACGGCGGCACACAGGTCGTAGTGTCACGAACAGTGTCACACGTCGAGAATATCTAAGCACGAATAGCCGACAAGCAATTCAAACATTTTTCGCTTACCATGATCGTCATTTCCAAATTTAGCGAAACAAAATTATGTTGCTGCGAATCCGCTCTGTAATCCATCGTTTACAATTACACATCGGTCAATTCATTGAACAATTAACTAATGTTGAACAATCAGCTCTTTGGTTAGTGTATCATGTGATGAATTCGAGGTACACCTCCGTAAAAAGTTATTTTGATCTGTTATCAATATATTGTATATATTGATAACAATATATATTTCAGTTATTGACTGAGATATACGAAATTTGACCTTCTGAAGTTTACATTTGGCGTTTACATTTATATCTTTGGCAATGTATTTTCATAATTTACTCGAGAGTTGCTCTCCGATTATGAAAATAATTGGCATGGATACGCGCAAATTGAAGCAATGAAGAATTAGTGTCTTTAACAGGAATATAGTTACTATAAAGTAAAGAAGAATTCTAATTAAGGGCTTTAGAATAGACTTAGGTAGAGCGTGCCTTGCGTTAACCGCGACACCGTCATCGTTGAGTATCACCTCTCATCGGGGAATGTCATGTTCGTGCTAATCCGTACTTGGGCACTCGACAGGTGTGCATCGTGTGCGATTGACCGTTTAAAAAAGTACATATATAATTATATATATGTATATATTACAAAATATATGTAATTATATATGCACGCATCTACATACATAGATAATAAATAAATAAATATATATACACACGCATATATATTATAAATATTACATCCATTACTATAAATATTATACATATTACATAAACGAAGCTTGTGTACGTGCGACGGATTATTCCGGAGGTCGACCAGAGTACAAAGCGTAGATTTAGTTTGGCCTCGGAAATACTCTACGCACGCAAAGTCGAATCGATGTCATCGACGAATGTTAGTATACTGAAACATATTGTTTAACACAAAAAAAGTATGCATAGCGTAGAGAAAGAGCCGCCGATCGCCACGTAAATAGCGTCGCATCGACTGAGAACGGATCGTCTGCTTCTTCATTGACAATAAGCGAAAGTTATGGCGGATAACTTATCGGGACAAATGTGAAACTTCTCTGATAAAAATTCAAGTTTGGATACTCTTGTTTGATGAATAATAAAACTGAATTTATAATATGTGCGATTAACGTAACATTAACGATATCTATTACATTCTGATCTGTATCGGGAAGAGAAATTCCGTATAAAGAGAAAATTCCGATTCTCGATCGATGCGACGTAACATTCGGCAAAATAATACACCGAACGTATGTCTATAAACTACCGAAAAATTCTAATCTCGTCGCGATGCAGCTCGTGACTGTCGAGAAACGACAATCGAAAGTACGCGTTTAGCAAAGGCTAAAAATAGAAAGAAAAGAGAGAGGATCGTTTCACTGAGATCTTAAAGGCATTCCTCGGCAGTCGCGAGTTCCTCGCTCTTCCGATAATAGGGATTTTAACAATCAGTGACGACTTACTTAACGACTATAGAGAACGTTTCTGAATTTTTTAAGTCGCGCATCGACATTAAGGTGCATATATATCCTGTGGGCGCGAGAGGTCCATTTGATATTTATATTTTAATACATACACACGAGCCGATTATATTTAGTGTATTGTAATTATCGAATATATTGATCACCGCCCCGGCCGTTCGCCCGCTCGTCGCGTGGTTCCCACCGGAAGGATCGCCGACCCCGGGGTCGCCGGGGTCGATCGGGACGCGGAGTGTGGAAAACGGGACGCGCGAGCGACTGACCGGCGCGAGCTACGGTTTTCTGTATATTACTGTAGTATAATAATCAAACACTAAAGACTAATGCTTTAAGGTGATCGATGAGGCTCCGCTGTAGCGCGGAGTCGCGTAAATGTATTCGAATTATTATGCAACGTAAACGATATGTGAGAAAGAGAGGGAGAGAATGAATACAGAGCAGAAAAATGAGAAGAAAAATAAAGAAATACATTTGACTAATTAACAATGGTCGGGTATACACGCAGTGGTACAGACGTCACTGTGTCTTAGTTCGTAAATAAATGCGGATGCCCGCGGGTTGTCGCGGGCAATCTGTGAACTGAGTTGTGTAGTTAAGCGCACTTTCTCTTACTTTTTTTTTTTTAATTAAACCGTCTCGATTGCGTACTCAAAAGCTCCTGTCTCCTCCGATAATTAATTAGCGCGCGCCAACAAAATCCTGTAATCGCCAATTGTTACTTTCCGTCATGTTTCGCCCTATCTCTATAACTTCCGTTTTGTTGAGTTGAATAGGGTACCTTTTTTTTCTTTCTTGCGTTTAATCGCGTACACACGGCTATTTCTGTTTCGCCGCTGGTATAAAGTTCGAGTCGAACAAGCGAAACGTTTTTTTGTATTTTATTAAATTATTTCTTCTTCAGCATCCCCTATTTTAGACACGAGGTTTTTCTACGCGTTTGCGGTATGAAAGCGCTTTTCTCGGCAAACGGAAAAAAGCGCCGCTTTATTCTCACGGGCGATTTTCTCAATGTCAAATATTCTTTCATTTTTAAACCGAGGAGAACCGAGCGGAGTAAGTTCCGAGTTCGAGCTTGGCATGAAACGGCGAAATCTTTGATTTTCTGCTCCAACATAAAACGTCAATTATTTTGATATTTGCGATTTTTAAGAACTGAAAAATATAGCAGTTACTAAATACGCCTAAGTCAGCTTGCCGCACCTAAAAAAGTCGACCTCGCTCACACTTTTGCCGGATGTTATCGGGTATAGCACAGCAACACATAGCGATTTCGGAATTAGAAGCTTTCCAAGATGGGGAGGGGGGGAGTGTTTAACTCTTACGTACCTGTTCTATGTAATACATCTGTAAGTCCGCAATCAAAGTAAAATCGTTTTATTACCGAAAAAAAGTGATCAAAATGAGAGACGTCGATCAAAAGAAGCCTCGCGTTTGTAATACATATGGACGAGAGTCTGCTTAGGCGTGAAACTCGAATCGTCCCTTTTTATATATGACACTGCATCGAATCCAGGCGTATAGCGCAGGATAAACGTGATTAGCGATTTTAGAGGGAGTACTTTTGTGTGTCTCAGCGTTCGCTTCGTTCTGGTATACTTCTCTGTGCTGTCGCATGACGTTAAATATCAATATCTCTGGGTACTCTAGATCGACCAATGTGATTCTGTGGCTTTAGTACCCTCGATCCTCACTCGTATCTACATCGAGATTCCGAGAGAATATGCTTGGGAATTAGATTTGTGCTGGTTTTTCAAGGCGGCACGATTTTTCTACGATAATACCTTCCTTCTATATCCTACTTTCAAGCTGTAGAATTGATATTGATTGTGAATTCGATAAAGTCGTAGGGCATTTGAAAACTCGCGCGATTAAACGACCGCGGAACGAGAACCGATCTGTATAGGGATGTTAAACGGTTAAGCTTGTAAGGTACATTTCTCGTAAGCTCCCATAGTTTTCCATCGTTAGGATCGTAAGGATTTCTACTCTACATTAACGTGTTGGCGAAAACACAGATATCGACTTTACGAGACAGTATAGATCTTTGAAAGATACGAAATCTATGTAACGGTGTATATCCACTTCTCTCCCGATATCGGCTAAATCCTGTATTAGATTATACAGACGGAGATTGTCGCCTGTATTAACGCCTCCCACGTCTCCCGAATCAAAAATTCATTTGAATTTAAGTACGATTTTTAACAATTATTACTACACTCGATGTTGCTTTAAGGGAACAGTTTGATTCCCCGACATCTGGAGTCTCAGAATTTTTGGGAAAAAAAGCAATTTTTTACTTCGAATGTTTCCCCATCTATACTGCATTTTTTTAATTTCGCATTTTTTAACTATAATAGTCCTTTTGGCAAATCGTGAATGCGTAAAACTATATGTATAAACAAATCGAACGCTATAACGTGTAGCAGCCAAGAGCAATAGCAGAGAAAGTTCCCAAGTACTTATAAAATTTTGTAAAATCTCTGAACGTCTTTCTCCGAGCCTCGGACACACGCGTGTGATATTTGCACGCGGTAAAAATGAAAGTTTCCACCGATTTACATTTAATTACGCCATTCAAACTTGATTAGATGTTTTTTTTTCCTGAAATAGCATACATCCTAGAACAACTGGGAATGAATTATCTAATAATGGAACGTTTCACGATTAATTTTTTACAGTTTCTGTTGTATTTCGTCAAATTGCATTTTATATTACAAGTTTAACGCAAAGACTGCGCATCAATTGAGATTCTACACAGCGCACAGTACGCCGTTTACTTTTTATTATCGCGAAGTTTCGCGTTCTCGAGTTCAATACGTTGTTATATAAATCAGAGTACGTAATTATTAACTAAGCATGCGACTGAATAATCAATCTGAAATTACTGTAATAGAAGGAGTTTAGTGGTACATATATGCCCCTAAATATATATAGATAATTTGCTGGTAAAGGACTTGCTCGCTTTACGCGACATCAATTCGCTGTATACCTGCGGATTGTACAGCGTACAGCGGGACGATATATTGTATAAAACAAGCACATCGTTTGCAGGCACTGTTATATACGTATAATTGTAACGATTGATTAAAAACCAGGGTATGTCTTAATATGTGTATATGTAATATGTTAACGCGACGGTTCATATATATATGACAACACATCAGGCGATCACCGTCGTCAGATCAGTGGCGAACGAAACAATTACCGTGTATTATAACGGCGACGCCCGGCGGGGCGTAATATTATAATGTAAATAAACGACGGCGTTATTTACATTTCGAGCACGCGCTGCTATATATAAATGTATTATTGGGGGTATAATAAAAAAAGGGGGAGCGGGAAGAGAAAGCAGCGTGTGTGTAACGTCGACAGCATTTTAATGGAACAGGGGGGAAAAAAGAATTGGAATCGGCAACTCGGTATTATTAAGACCGTCATAGATTTCTTAATAATTAATTATCGTTCCTGCCTATTCGCAATCTGTGACTGCAATATAACTATCTCGTAAACACGTCGGACCAACGTCGTGAGCACTAGCTGTATACACCGTTACAGCCTCCGCACCGTCGAGCACCCCCAAGTGGTTATCACTTCGCGAAAAGGGAAAAAGAAGAAAAGGGAAGGACGCAATTTTCAAAGAATTAGTTTCTGAGCCGAGCCTGAGTCGAGTTCTCTCCTCGCGAAGTGTCAATTCGTGACCGCGTTATCGGCGAGGGAAGAATTTTCTCGGTCGCCAATTTCTGTCGAGGCTTGTACAATTTCTTTAATTTCCAGTAGCTCCCAGACTCAGAGTCGCTGCTTCAAGCAGCACGTATGTATTCATCGGCATACAGACGCTACAAATTGTCTTGCGATCACGCGATTTCCACCGCAACGGCGAGTGAATTACTATTGTCATGGTATAATATATATGTATCAAATACACCGACGATAATCACATTAACGATAACAACTACAAAATGAACGTTGCCTTTTGTCACATTGGTAAACGAGCAAGATACTAATGAATTATGTGCGATTAATAATCTAATATTCTATTGTATCATAAGTGCTAATACCGCGCGATCACGCATTATGTACAACGTCGTGGAGATTATTTCGTATGATTGTAAATTATATGTGTGTTGCGTTGATGTAACGCGCCCCTATATTGCAGTAGGGCTGTGAAATAAATCAACCAGACACTTCTTCGCCGGTCTTGTCACTGTCCTGGATCCCCAGGGGGAAATGGTAAATCGGATCGACATCGATCAGACGTCGATAGCATTTACAACTTCGATCGATTATATATATATAAGTTTAAATTGAAATATAAAATATTAAAAAATTAAACGGGTCTTATATTAATTCCTATCTACCATAAATAAACGGACATGAGGATTTTACCTGCTTTTGATTACAAATAAACTCATTCATATTTTTCGACACGTATAAAATTAGGAAAATTATGTACATATGTACATGCAGGGTGGACAAAATATAGCGTGAGTTGATACAAAATAACGCTGTATTTTGTCCATCTTGTATATATATGTATATGAAAAATTATACATATGCTATCTATATTATTATTATAATTTTTTTTTTATTATATAATTATTAATTATATAATTATTTTATTTATATATATATATATATATATATATATATATATAACATGTATAAATATATATAAAATATAATATATTTTAGCTTTAAATTTTGACCGTTGAAACTAAAGAGTACATCAGATGCAACCAGATTCACGATTTTTAAAACAGTTTCAAATTAAAATTAAGATCGAAGGGCCGCTCAGCGCTGAGCGCTCACGGACGGGCTCCTCTTGTAGGGAGCAGCATCTCTGCCTCCCTGTTCCTTATTGGTTGGCGTTCTCGCCAACGCGAGAGTTACGACGTTCCTCGATCGACCAATGCGATTACATCGCCCGCGACGCATGATATCCAATGAGCGTGCCGCCAGAGAAGTTTTTCTCTCTAGTTTGGTATGGCCACGTTCCGTAACGCGCCATTCGCGCATTTATCTATAGTATACGTAACGTTTACTATAGAAAATGCGCGCATATGCGCGTTACGGAGCGTGGCCTATTGTATGTAATATGTATGTTATGTATGTTTGTTTCCTGCGATGTATACATCACTTGTCAATCTGGAGATAAAGAGTAACTGAATCATGGACGGTGGTCAATCAAAAGACACGGACGCGCAATTTATATCCTTCCACGATTTCCCAACGATAAGTCATGCCGGCAACTCGGAGGGACAGCTGGGTACCGGGGCTTCCATTCGTCAGCCCTTCAATAACCTCCCAAATGACTCGATGGGTGTCGGCATTATAGAAGATTTACAAGGAATGCCCAATAAAACCGAAGGTTTTCAATTGTAGCTTATTAAAGAGCTTTTCTGTTCCGTTTCCTGTCGATAGGCAAGTATTATGGCGATTTTAAATGATGGTGTTTTCTAGGTAGTGCCCAACCCAACTTTTGGACAATCGAGTATTACCAAAAGTTCTTTAACGTCAATACAAACGATGTCTTGGAAAGGCTCAAACGATCCATGATACCGCACGGTAGCGATAATTATCTTATAACGCACATAAGGCCAAATCCAGACCTGTACGGACCCTTCTGGATATGCGTGACTCTGGTGTTCTCCATCGCGATCAGCGAGAACGTGGCCAACTATTTGCAGACCGCTAGTTCTACCAAGTATCACTGGAGATACGACTTCCATGTTGTGTCATACGCGGCTACTTTTATATTTTTATATGCTTGGCTTCTACCGCTAGCCCTGTGGGGTGTGTTAAAGTGGACCAACAGTTCGAGGAACACCGAGGAGGAATTGATCGAGGTATTGAGCATTGGCTATCAAGTACTTTGCTTTAGCAAGAATATTCATTGTCACTGTATCATCTAATCTTTATTGTTCAAGTCTTACGCCGTCCCAGGACTCTTAGAACTTTTGTGTCTGTACGGATATTCCTTAAGCATTTACGTTCCAGTAGCTTTCCTGTGGGTAATTCAAATTGGCTGGTTGCAATGGAGTCTAGTCGTACTAGTGACATTTTTATCTGGAGGAGTTTTACTACGATCATTGTTGCCGGTAATCGCAGGTAAGAGACATGCCGTCTTTAAAATACATAGAGAACAATCTGACTCGTCAGATAAGTTAGCCTGGCAAGTGGGAAACGTATCAAGTAAAATAAATAGAAATCTAATTAATTTTACAGGGAGACATAGAATTATATATGTTGCTGTAATTCTGGGTATGCATCTGCTGTTGGCAGCTGGATTCATGCTATATTTCTTTCACGTGCCATCTAAGAGCACAACCGTATCAACCGTGACTGAATTAATAGCATCCTCTACGCAGGCAAATGTGTTGCATAAAGTAGCGCAAAATGGTTCTGTCGTAGAGCCGACGGTGTCTTGAAACATCCCAGATGCGGATCTGATGAATATAATTATCTTCAATACTATCGAGAAAAATTCTTCTATTCACGTGTGTATATCGGATTTTATTTCAAGTATTGTCTCTGATTTATATATCAATCAAAATGTGTACCGCATATGGCGCTAATCGTGTAGAAATAATATTTATACTATAATCTGTAAACTATGATGAGGTAAGAATAAAGAATATCCCGATCTTTAAGCATATGTATCTCTACGAAACAGTTCAATAACCCCGCTCTGGTGAAGCGTCTGTTTTCGATCAGGGGGCCCTTCTCCCATCGTTTTTATGAAACTCTCGTGCGAAATTCAATGCTTTTCAAATAGAAAGTCGCATACGAAAATCATTAGGGCAGGCTCGAGAATACGGTCCCAGGACAGTGACAAGACCGGCGAAGAAGTGTCTGGTTGATTTATTTCACAGCCCTACTGCAATATAGGGGCGCGTTTACATCAACGCAACACACATATCATTTACAATCGTACGAAATAATCTCCACGACGTTGTATGTACATAATGCGTGATCGCGCGGTATTATACGAACGTCTAACTCCAGATTTCTTTAGTTGGGTTAGTTCTTTCAAAAAACAGCGTTCTGTAAACGTAGCGTCCCGTAATTCCAAAAATCCAATAAATGATTTTACGACATGTCACTCGTCCTAGAACTCCACAAACGCATGTGAAAAACGTAGGTATTGAAGCGATACGCCATCTGTATTTTCTTTAGAGGCGGAACTTATAAATTGTGCCTCCAGATGATCATTTTTGTCCCTGGCCTCTGGCTACCGTCTGATACATTTTCAATCCTTTCGATGAATTTCAAACAAAGATATTCCCGAGTTTTGAATTTCGATCACTTTTGTTTACGATTGTACCATTTGACATCCTATACTTAAAGCGGGGAGTACACACTTCTGCATAACGCATAATGCGTAAGCGTAATAAAGAAAACTGATTGGTCTATTTCCTTATGCACATGTGTATGGACCAATCAGTTTTCTTATGCTTACGTATTATGCGTTGTGCAGAAGTGTGTGTTCCCCGCTTAATTAATTGACAGTTCGTCGATCGTCGTTTTGTCATTTTAACATCGTTATATATTTAGATTTAGGGCAGATTAATTGTAACTAGTCTATTGTTGAACTATAATAGCATAATATCTTATAGTTGTTGGTAGTTGTCTAACGAGAGTGACAATGTGCTCGTTGTAGTGACTTGTATAGCGAGCGATTTTGACAGGCAGGAAAGGTGAATGTTTTTGTAGTGAACATTTTCCCAGCACGTATATTATCTCGTATACATTCTTATTATATTATGATCCAAATAATTCCTGAAGATAATATCATTACACTGTTTTTTTTTTTTCATTCTATAATTAAGAATTTATTTTTAAGGGTGATATGATGTTTTAAATCGATTTACTTCTTTATAGGTTAAGTGATGTGTGTCTAAGGAAAGGGGTTAAAATTAAGGATGTTACATCGGCCTCATAATCTTGTCAACTATATTCGTAACATAACATGCCGTTACCACGTCGATCAATTGTGCATATTCCAAATTGGATCGATTAAAAGGCACGCCAGTATTTTAATAGTGCCCAAGTATGGTACACGATACAAAGTACATACGTTTTCGAATTCTCAAAACGTCCTTGCTGACAAAAAGATAGGCAGGCATGGGGATTGCAGATGGACTTGCGCGACAAGATTTTCATCCAACGATGCAAAATCTAATAAAGATAAGTCCGAAGTAAAACTAGCTGAGGAGGTACAGCAGAGAATAATAGAATTAAATGAAGAGAAATTAGGCAAATTAAAAGAGAGAGTATTAGACATAGAGCCAGTTATTTCTGATGAAAAGGAGAAGGGAAGGGGACAGACAGCGAAGCTTGTTGAGAAGCAGCCTGCGGGATCCAAAGAACCGTCGAAAGATGACGCGTCGAAAAAAGGTACCGCAAAAAACACTGATTTAAATTCTAAATACTAATCTTCTGATTTGTAGCGAAAAAGAAAGTCAGAGTCGACAAGTCGACGTCTTCTTTGGAACGTAACTTTATTACACCCGTGAGGGCTATGGCAGATTTTTTATTAAAGCCTTCCGATCTGGAGACTTTGCCAAAAACAAAAAGACGTTCTCCGTATGAACTTGAACCGCCTATTACGGTATATTGGAGGAAAGATGTCGAGGCTAAGTAATAGAACCGATTTTTTAATTAAATTTCTATATACTCTCTTATATTGAGAAGATTTTGAAAATATTTTATAGTTTTGCCTTTTTATAGAGCTTTAGAAGTCTGGGGATCCAGAGAGGTTTTGTTGAAGGAACTTCTGAAGAAGGAAGTTGAGCGGAAGATCTATCAGCAAAGTAAATATGTATATCCTCTTATTTTCTTCTGTTTGTTTAATTCAAAGTGGTCTCTAAAAAAAGAATATGCTCAAGACAGACAATATCTGTGCTTAGAGATTGTTTGTCCATCTTACAGGATTATTTATGTACATCCTGATAATCTGATAGGAATATTCTCTTAGAATAATAATTGGTACAAAGATTGAAACACGAGCTTTTCATCGTAGATGTTTTTACGGTCAAGCGAAGATTGAGAGATTACAGACGGGAAATTGGCAGCAAGACAGAGATAATTCAGAAGGAAGGTCTTTTTGGAAGATCTGGCAAAGTGGTATTGACTGCGATTGCCATGTATGTACTGAATTTATATGTATGCGTGTAATTATGTAAATTTCTTCGATTAATTTCTTTTCCAGAAATGCCAGTAATTTCTTGTGCAAGTTAATTGCTTGGTTATATACTGGCTCACATAGTATGTTTTCCGAGTGTGTACATTCTGCAGCGGATACCTGCAATCAGCTGATTCTAGCGTACGGCATTCATAAATCGGTGCAGGTAAATAAATCATTCGCGCGAAGAATTTCGGGATCTTACGAGCTTAATTTGTTTTATGCCAATTATTTTGCAGAATCCCAATCCTGATCACCCGTATGGTTATACGAATATGAAGTACGTTTCCTCATTGATATCGGGCGTGGGAATCTTTTGTGTTGGTACGGGTCTTTCCATCTATCACGGAATTCATGGTCTTCTTTTTCCCGCGCCATTAGATTCTCTCTTTTGGGCGTACTTTGTCCTGGGTGGATCTCTGCTATCTGAAGGAGCTACTTTAATGATGGCATTACACTCCATAAAGAAAGGCGCGGAGGAAAAGAAAGAAAGTCTTAAACAGTTTGTCCTGGAAGGACAGGATCCGTCTGTGAACGTCGTACTCATGGAAGACTTTGCAGCTGTAAGTCGTTATTCTTATTTTTTTTCCAATTATCTTGCATTCAGAGAGATTTTTGTATCATTCTCAGGTACTTGGAGTCATTGTCGCAGCTGGATGTATGGGCTTGACCTCATATTTAGAAAATCCGATGTTTGACGCTATCGGTTCGCTTCTGGTTGGCGGTCTGCTCGGTGGAGTGGCATCCTTTATAATCTACTCGAACGTTGCTGCGCTTGTAGGAAGGAGTATATCGCAAGAGAATCTCGATAAAATTAATGCTGAATTAGAAGCGGATATAATGGTAACGCTGAAATCGACTATGCGATATTTAATCGATTTTTTAAATATTGGTTTTTATGTTAAAATTTTTTGTACGTTTCAGGTTCGTGCAATTCATGACGTGAAAGGCATTGATATGGGTAATAATTTAGTGAGATATAAAGCCGAACTGGATTTTGATGGGCGAGAACTCACGAGATCTTACTTAGATAAACATGACCTTATTGCAATGCTGGAGGTATAGATTTTATATTTTTTATTGAAAGTTGTATGATAATGTATCAACAAACGTCATTTATATTATATTTTTATAGGAAGTGAAAAGCATGCAAAATATTGATGAATTGGAGGCATTTTTATTGAAACACGGCGAAAATATCGTAGATATGCTTGGTGGGGAAATTGATAGAATAGAATTAAAACTAAAGGTATACAAATATACGTTTTATATAATAATATGTAGCACAATATATAGATATATAAATTTACACAATATATAGATATATAAATTTATATCTAGTAATTTAACATTATTAATAATATAGTTTGTTCATCTATATTCTCATTTTCAGAAAAATCATCCAGAAATACGGCATTGTGATTTAGAAATCCTGTGAAGACTTATTGATATAGCTTAAGTTAAAACTAAATAAAATTGGATGTAAATTATTATTTTTACAATATAAGGGATTATTTTAGTATAATTACTCTTAGATGCTTTTGTCATAAAATACAAGTTTTATTAATTACTAAATAAAAATCAATTTTTGTAAAGGTTTTATGTATATTGTACAGATTTTGTGAAAATTACATACTATTCAGTATAATAACTCAACTCAATAGAAATTTCTTAAATATATGTGGTTAAAAATGTTCTATATCTCTGAAAATAATAAAAATATTTTTATCTATATATTGGCATGGCATAGTCAATCTGATTGTAACATATTTGTAAAAATAGTTATTGTTTATTAAAACTTGGTTAATTAAATATTTGCTCTCCGATATCTTTTATTATTTCAGTCTTACAACGACAACACAATTTGACGAAATTAGCAGAAATACGTTAATAAGAAAGAAACACGAGACAATGAATTATTTTATAAATTAACATATCAACAATTTAATATTTATATAACTTGTTACGACAAAAAATTAGTCTATTATATATGTATTGGAGTAGTTCTCCAAAATGTTTCCAATTCACAAAAAAATAATCCCTGCCAAAGTTCAGCTTGATCGGATAACGGAAACCCGTGCCCCCAGCTTTTTAAACATTTGAATTTCCTTATATTAAACTGTTTACACAATTAATATTGATTTTTAAAGTGTATTTTCCACAAAAATCAGCCTAGAGGACTTTTCTTTTTTATTTAACATGTGTGCCTTGCTTTTTTTTTCTGCACCGTTTGAGACCTTATACGTCTTATTTAAACAATTAGGTGAATTATTAATAACTAAAAATAAAAGTAAATAGTTATTGCATTTATTGTATCCTGACAAAGTTAGGAGCCCCTCGGAACCCTATTCTAGGAGGAAACCTGAGGCCACTGTGACGGCCGGAAAAAGAATGCTATTTTCGTGAATTTTTTCTCGCGAGAAATAATAAATTTAATGAAATTAGTTTTTTATTTCTTTAAAGTACATATATTAAATATATTGCAAAAAAAAATCGTTGAAAAATATTAATATATATTATTTGCGCCTTTAGCATGTGGTACCGTGTATGTACCTCCGGAAAAAAATTGTGGGTGCGCGGGCGCTCATGTTCCGTCAGAACTGTCAGAACGGGATGTCTAAAATAAAAATATTTTGTGTCATTTTAAACTATACGAATGTAGTTTTAGTTAAGCGTACAGATTTTTTGAAATATTAATCTTTAACAAAATAGCGCAGTTTAAAAAAAAAGTTCGAAATTCAACGGAAATTTTTTTCACTTTTTTAATTGTTTTTAAAAACTAATTGTTCAAATTTCAAGTCATTCGAATAAAAATTGGCCGAGATACGCGAGCGCCCAGCTACAAAATTGTAGTTTCAAGAAAAAAACGCGTTTAAATAAGTTTTACAACTGATTATTTTATATAGAGTAATAGAGTAATCTTTTAATTTTTGTTCTTCTTTTGACTCTAAACATACTATTATAACTTTTGTAGCCTATACATAATTTTTTCCAATTATTCAAGCAATAAATGCAATAACTATTTATTTTTATTTTTTAGTTATTAACAATTTACCTAATTGTTTAAATGAGACGTATAAGGTCTCAAACGTTGCAGAAAAGCAAGACACACATGTTAAAAAAAGAAAAGTGCTTTATAGGCCGAATATTGTGGAAAATACGCTTTAAAAATCAATGTCGATGGAATAAACAATTTAATACAAGAGAACTCAAATGTTAAAAAATCCGGGGGCACGGGTTTCCGTTATCCGATCGAGCTGAGCTTTGCAGGGATTATTTTTTTGCGAATTGGAAACATTCTGGGGGGTGCCGCAGAATAAATTTAAAAAAGGACCACCCTAATACATATGTATACATCTTTTATCTATAAACACAATATTTATATAAAATTTTCGACAAATTGACATCGATTTGAAAACAGATACATTTCAAGCAGTGCATTAATTGCTTTATTTTGATATCTTGAATGCCAAAGAATCATGAGACTAATCATTCTTATACAATACTAAGAATAATAATTTCTCAATTAAATAACTTAATTGTTTTCTAATCAAGAAATGGCTATTAAATCGCCCACATTTTAAAATAGAAATTCCTATTTCTGAATATCTCACTTGATTTGTTGCTTTGGACGAGTCAAAACGAGCATAAATATAGATCAAACTGGTCGCCATACAGTTTTATAATCACAACAAAGCGTTACTATGGGCGTCTCGTAATGGTCTTGGACTTGGGCGAATTGGACGATTTGGACGACAGTCGGCCCTGTGATAATCAGCTGCGAAGTTGTACTGTTAAACACGCTCAACGGAAATTTTTACAACGGACAATAATTTCGCATTGTGCAAATGCTTTAAAAGAAAATAAGAACTTGCGTATGCATGCGTTTGAAATTAATCGCGAGATGGTTGCGACTGTTGCGAGTCGACGAGAGGACAGCTGAACGATTGATGCTTTATTCGAGCGTCGTAAAATGACACGCGGAAGTCGAAGTTCTCGTGAACGAAGATCTACGGCGATCGGTGAACAGCTCGAGCAGAATGACAGCGAGGATGGAGCTTCCGTTCGCGCTGTGCAGGAGAACGACAGCTACGTGAAACACAGTAACACGCCGTCGCAGAAACGATGGAGCAGCTCGGAAGATTCGAGCCGACCCTATAGCCGAGAAATCAAACCAGTCAGTATTGTTTATGGGACGAAAATTATAAAGAAAACTGAAAACATAGTTTAAAGCATCATTAGTGTAATTAGCATGATTAATTAATTTAATTGGCACGGTAATCTCACTTAATTAGACATGGTAATCATAAATTACAAATTGCAACCATTTTGCAATCATACACATTTATACATATATAATTAATATTCAATTAAAAATAAATGAATGATTAATTCACTGGCGATACGTATTTTATTCATCTGTCGAACTACAGCAACGCAACGTCATATTACTTTAATTAATAATTAATTTGCCAAATTCCATGATGGTTGGCATTTTATTTGTCAACTATTTATAGTTTATCTAGCCAGGTCAAGAGGCACCAGGGAATTATTTAGATAAATAGAAAAATGTATTATTATTGAGTTCACCATTCAACATCTTACAATTAGAGTTTTCTTCGGAGACAAGATAACATTGAAGACACGGAGACCGAGTCACCGGATGCCAAGAGCAATAATAAGTCACGCAAAGCCGACTCGTTACACTCGGCGCGTGAAAAAGCGCGTAATTCCGACGTTCACACGAGCGAAGAAAGATTCGCGTCCAGGTCTCTCGGGGGAAGAAGGAAGCGCAGTAAACGGACCGAAAGACGAAACTTCGGGACGCGGCCACGCACGGCAGATCACGATCACGATCGAGCAGATACCGGATCTTCCGCGAAACGCTACAGTGACAGAGAAGATAGCCTCGCTGATAAATCACGAAAAAGAAGAAGGAATGTTTCCCGAGGTAAAGAAAGAATAATATCCTTTACGTCTCATTAAGAATAGCTTCAAACTAAAAAAAAAAAAAAATTGATGAAAATCCGTTCAAAGATTCTTTCCTATTGCACAATCTACTTAAAATCTTCCAATTGATTAATCGAGAATTTAAATTTTAAAGCAGTTGGGAACGTTCGATTGAAAGCGGGAAATAAATGTTCTAACGCCTTTTTAAAAGGTCACATTTGTATTAGGGAAATTTTAAAGGTTCGCGGAGCAAAAATGAAAATCTATAACGTAAATTAAAAATTTTCCACGCAAGCGGATGACGAGGTGCCCATCACCGAGATCTTGAAGAAGGCTCAAGAAAATGCGCGCACAAAATATGAGGAAGCTGTGCCGTTTCCGGAATTGACTACGGATACAATTTATATTCAAGGCAGGAGCGGCTTTAGCGCTGTGAAAATTGGCGGATCGAGACGTGCTTTGGAAAATGATACGACACGCGCGACAAACGGTAGAGAAGGCTGCGATTCCGCAGAGACACGAACGTACACGTTGATAAAGGTAGCAATCACGGCACAGAAATTTTGGAAGCGCACAGGTCTCGTTTATCAAGGTCTCTTGGGCGGGATGGCATTTTTGCATTTCATAATGGTAAACGTTTTTTTCCTCAATTACCGCAGATTGGTAGTACCATTTTTGTGGTACCAATTTTAAAAGATGAATATCATCTGATTTGTGGTTGCAGATTCATGTCTTTTTTAATACTTCGATGGAATTCATGTCAAATTATTCGGTTTTCTCCGAAATGTATGCGAATATATTCTCCTTCCTAGTCACTCTTTGCGTCATATCCATCTTCGATAAGTACGTTCAACATTTAAGAAGGAAGACTTGACATAATTTACATTCGCATTTAAATATCGTTAACTTCAGGGAAGACATTAACTGTTTTAGATTCGATCTGGCGCGGCTTGATATGGATCACTTGCGTGAGATTTATATGGATCATGCGAAAACCGTGATCGCCGTTCTGTTTTATCTGGTAACTTTTGGACTCCATCAAGCATCGTCAAAGGTGGACGATCAGTTAGCTTTGTTGCATTATCATGGTATCAACGAAACGTGGTCGAACGTAAGAATATCGTGACGACTTAAGGAGGTTCGTCTACTATTCTGAAGTCAAAAATGCGATTGAATAATGTCGATACAGCGATCCCGAATTGTATGCAATATTGGTATAATGAATTGTGGATGCTAGTTATGTGCTATATTCTTCGTAAATTATTAGAGTATAAAATATTAAGAAATATATGCCGAAGTATGAGAGCGTCAACGACTCGGAAATCGTTTATAAAAGATAAATCACAAATAATTTATAAAAACCTATATAAACAATTGTTAGAGAATCAAGAGACACGGTAGTGTCTCGTGTCAAGTATACGCGGAGCGAGACCGACCGGGACTCTTTTACGCGACGCGACGGGTTGCGAATACTCGAAATGTTGAGATCTCGATAACGAGTGAACGGATCAAGTTCTAAGTAGGCTTGATCGATATACTAAAGACTTAAAATGATTAATACATTGATGATTACGTGTCGTGGATGATTAGTGTTTGTGAGGTTGGGTTCGCATCAGGTGTTGCGTTGCCAATGGCAACGTCTGTCTATACTATAATTTGATCCACGTGGTAAAAGTATAAGCTCACAAAGTAAGCTTTGTGACAATAAAGCTCTAAATCCAAACGGTAAAATCCTAGTTTTTATGCAATCCTTGATGTTTCATCTGTCAAATGCTAGTTTTTCAAGTCCTAAATTGGCTAAGAGTGTACTAAATCAGTGATCATTTACTTCAGAGCGACCGTTTCTCATGAGGCGATAGGCTCAAAGTGGTCAACTTCTGAATAATATTACAAAAAAACTATACGGTCAATATTGCTCAACTTTTGGGATTATTTGTTTAAAGTGTTTATGTAAATCTCATAAAAAATTAAGACTCTAAGTTGACTTTCGACTAATAGGCGAACCTCCTTAACAGCCAGCGAAGAAACACGTAAAACAGATTCTTTACTCGATCGCGCTTGTATATACGATATGATTTTTTCCAGAATACAGCGCAGGAAACGTTTCTGGAGGAGCTGAACGGCTGGCAGAAGGTAACGATATCGAAAGACCTTCTCGCGGTTTTCGCTTGGTTGTTCGTCACTTTTGGAACTCGGGACAACATGCTGTTGACGCATCTTGAATCGATGGTGCAATATGCGAACAACGCGGAATCACCGAGATGACATTCGAGAAACGACTTTCACTGGCGAATGAGACAAACGCGCATGAAGTTCTTCCGCGCGATCGCGCAGACTAAATGTCACAAAGTGCTGAAAACAGGAATACTTTAGAGAATAATGATTCACTTTGCCGAATACTTACCGACACTCGTCGACTCGATCCCGTTCCGGGTACAGAGAAGAATACATCGGTATTTTCAGAGACCAATTCTCCAAAGAGGGGCGGGGAGAGTACGATTTAAACATTTATTTGTAACAGAATAGCGTTTGATATGTACAATATGTATAATGTTCGCCTAGACGCTAATCGATAATATATATGTATACATAATAGCAAAGAGAGAGGACAATAATATTAAGATTAAAATAACATGACGCAACCCAGACAGCACATAAAACTAAAAGATGACGAAAAGATGTCTTTTTATAGTTATCTTTTCGGCTAGACGAAAAGATGTCTAAAAGACGTCTTTCCGACTACACAAAAAGTCGACTGTTTATCTAAACGAAAAGTCGTATAAAAGATCTTACTTTACGCTTTTTCTAATGCGCATACGGAACAGCCACCTAACCTAAAAGTAGAATCCATTTGAAGCTACAATTTTGGAGTATTGAAAAATTATGGTAGCGTTCAGCAGAGAAAGCAGCTCAGTGAGCGTTTAGTAATTATATATTGTTCCTGATTAGTATATATTATATTATACGTTCTTCTGGATCTATCAAAGGTCTAGCAACGAAGCTATATCATGTGGTGTTTATTAAGACTAGGAGCTTATTGCGTAAAATATATGTTATAACATTGGTTGATTCACGTGATGTGTTATTGTACGTGCAATCTATATGTATAAAATTGAATAGTTATTTGTGCAACAAGTGCTGTAAGATAAAAACTCGCCTTCGGCTCGTGCGTCAACTCCGCACCCGGGAATTTTCATCTTTATACGCACGACTTGCACACCCTATTTTATGTTGCAAGTGCGTGGAAAGTGCATGGCCTATCACGCACGCGCAGCGTGCGCAATGGGGCACTTTCCATGCACGTGTTACATAAAGTATATTAAGTATGTTTCCATTGAGGGTTAAGAATCGAGTCAGAAGTCGGGTCAGACAGAGTCGAATTGGGGTGAGCGCTCTTACGGTGGTAACACCAAACTCGAATCTGTGAACCCTACCCAACAAAATTTTAAGGTAAATTACAAATGAGGTTCGGTGGAAACGACAAGAGTCGAGTTCGGGTTACTATAGTGTTGCCAGCGAGATAACCTTTGTGCTGATTTTCGTCGCCGATCTTGGAATAAAAAATAATTTCTGAATATTAATTTCCGCATACTTATTACTTGGTAGCTTAATTGTAAAATTAACATTATCGTTTTTAGTCGCATAATCTTAATAATAATAAATATAATAATTAATAATAATAAATATACTGTTGTGTACAGCTGATGATTTGTACAGTCGGTTACGTTCAACTTTGCTGCAACCCTGGTGTAACTCTAATCCGGTGGAAACAGACAAACCAACCTGACTTTAACCCGACTCTGAGGGTGCAAACTCATGCAGCGGATCGGCGTACGCAGAAAATCGCGGAACCACAGCCTTGACCAATCACAAGCGTTCCGTGATTTTCAGCGATTTTCCGCGGTTTTTTAGCGGACAGTTCCTCTTCTTCGCGGAACTGCGCAATTTCGTCATCCGTGTGTATACATACATATGTCATGAATGAAGAGAATTGAATCGAACGAGAACCAACATGAACAAGAAAATATCTCAAATAGTAAGAAATATTATCATTATTATAATATGTAGTTATAATCAGTTAAGAGAATTAATTCCAGTTTTTTAATTTTAATCCTTTTTGAAAATTAAATTACTTTTTATAAAAGGATTTTATATAATTAGGTTATGTTACTTTTTTAATATTTAATGTTTAATGTTTACATAATTTATGTATTTATATTGTTGCGTGCTGCGGCCGCCCGGTTCACTCCTCGACCACGCGAGTCAGTTGTCGGGTCGAACGGCCTTTAGGTGTCGATCGACCAGCCGTGAAGTCAACGGAAATTCACGTTAAAGTTATTGGAGCAACGGTTGCTGGGAGGGGGGGGGCTTGTTATTTAAAAAAAAAACAAGTCTTCCGTCAGATTTTTGCTGGACTCCTCTCTTGGAGGACGCGTTTCACCCTGTTACGCAAGCGCTTGAATAAAGTTGGTGTTTCCTTAAAATCGGTCTCCTTTCTTTTACGCGCGCGGACCGTATATGTGTGCTTGTGTGAGAGAGTGTGTTGCCGCGCACGAAGGCGCGAGTCGTAGCGACGCCGAGGAACGTCGTCGGAGGTGCAACATTTTGGGGGCTCGTCCGGGATAAAAATATCTCGGACAGGATGGCGACCACGCACACCCCGCCGAGGACCCGTTCGCAGGCCGCGGCATCGACAGCAACGGAGGCGGGCGCGACCCATCCGCAGGATGCGGGGGCGACGGTGGCAGAGACGGGCGCTTTCGAAGCTGTCTACTTGGAGCTTCAAAAGCTGCGCCAGGAGCGGCGGCTGGAGCAGCAGGAGCAACAGCTTTTCCGCAGCGAGTTGGAGGCTCGCTTGAAGGAACGCGACGCTGCGGTGGCACGTCTCCAGGAGCACAACTCGCCGTATATCAGCTATCAGCTAAGTCCCTCCAATAATGTTTCTCGCGGCGAAATTTCAAATGAGGCGACGCGTGGGATAGGCGCGGGCGAGGGTTCGTGTGCGGGGCGCACCGCGTGTGGAGGTTCGAGTGAGACGTCGCGCGGTTTGAAGTTGAAGCCGGACACGTTTGACGGGACGGCGCGCTTCGCGAATTCTTAGCGCAATTTCTTTTAATTGTACGCGCGAATTTGTGGGCCGAGGCGGAAAAGGCGGTCGTGTTGGCATCGTGTTTGCGCGGGAAGGCGCGGTCACTTCTCAAATCATGCGCCTATGGAATCGAATCTCTCACATACGCGGAGCTCACTGAAAAGCTCGAGCTGCGTTTCGGAGAGGGGCACCTCTCACAAAATTATTACTCTCTTTTTACCAATAGAAAACAAAAATTTGTTACAAGGTAATTCTCCGGGCGTTCAGGAGCAGGAATCTTCCGGGAATTACGTCCAAGATTTGAGGAAAAGATTAGGAAAAATTCATTTTGAGGCGAGAGAGAGAAGGTCGTTAAGATCTTCGAAGACTAAAACCTGGTATGATGAGAGAGAGCGAGATCATTTCTTTTCCAAGAAGGGCAGAAAGTTTGGCTGTTTAATCCTCAAAGGAGAAGAACAATTGGGAGGGCTTTCGGTGTTGCATTTGGCCGAGGAATACGCCAAAAATCTGCCTAGTGATCCGTACGCAACGGACCACGAATTACTGAGGCAGAAGGCAATAGAGAGCCAGAGTATGCTTTGTGGCCTAGAAATGAGACATTGGGATATGATTGTTGGTGCTTGCACTTTCCAAATCTCAGAGGATGACAAGTCTAAAATGGCCATGATGGTTAGTGCCTGTAGATATCAAGGATTTGACCCATCTCTTATATTGAAGAAGTTGATAAGATCTCACTTTGCAGGTAATAGAGCTGTTCTGCATACCTATAACATCGAGATTGAAAATGAGCATGGTGAAACTACTATGTGGAGTTTCACAAATAAAGAAAGATTTTTGAATGATATATATTTCTTAATTACAGTGTTCTTAAACAGGGGTTCAATTGTGCCAAAGATTGTGAAGAAAAGTGCAGCTGACTTCACTGCTTGCTTAAGAATGCTGGTTGATAAGTATTCTATTAGATCAGGAGAAGAAGAAGGTAGGAGGAGGGCATTGGCACTTGCTCCTGATGTAGTTACACTGCCTAGGATTGCTGCCTGTTTTTTTTTTTTTTTAGGATGAACTGGAGATCCGGAATCGTGGGTACCGTTTTTTTACACAGCTGTCGTCGGGGCGCTCTACAGCGGATTCTTGGCCATATATCAACTTGGAAAAATTTCTAAATACTCTTCAAATATCAATAAATATGATGTAAAAATTTCAAAAAAATGTATTCTTATAATTCCTTACAAAAAATTCCCCCCAAAAAACAGCTTCTTGACCAGACGACTCCCTTAAAGAATTATATATGAAATAGAAATAGAAATATAATAGAATAGAAAAAAGACTGAAGAATATAATAAAATTAAAAATAGACCAATATCTTAAAATTTGCGGAAGTTAGAGATATTACAGACATTTTTCTAAAAATTAGGGATCTTTAATCGCGTATAAAGCTGGGTCTAATCAACCAAAGCTTAAAAAATTATATATGAAATAGGGGTAGAAAAGACTGAAAAATATAATAAAATTATAAATAGATCGATATCTCCAAATTTGCGGAAGTTAGAGCAACCATGGACATTTTTAAAAAAATTTAAAATTTAAATTTAAAAAAAGAACCCCTTGATATTATTAATTATTAGCCATTTTTATTAATTCTATTATATTCTTCAGTTTTTTCTACCCCTATTTCATATATAATACGTTAAGATTTTGTTGATTAGTTCTGGAGTTATAGAAATTTCGGTAAATTTGGTACATACACACATACACACACACACATACATACATACAGACATTTTTTTAAATTACAATTTTTCGACGTTTTAGAACATTTTGAACACGTTCAGAAAAACAAAAAAAATTTTTTTTTACGAAAACAAAGCTTCCTCTATGAGAAAACAAAATTAAGCTCGATATCTCAAAATTTGTGGAAATTAGGGCAATCTTGTAGATTCTTTTAGATAGAAATCGGTAACCCCTTTATTATTAACAATTTTTATTAATTCTATTATATATTCTTCAGTTTCTTTTTATCCCTATTTCTCATATATAATTCTTTAAAATTTGGTTAATCAGTTCTTGAGTTATAGAAATTTTAGTAAGTTTGGCTGTTTTTTTTTAACAGAAATCGGTAGCCCCTTTATTATTAACAATTTTTATTAATTCTATTATATTCTTCAGTCTTTTCTACCCCTATTTCATATATAATTCGTTAAGATTTGGTTGATCAGTTCGGGAGTTATAGAAATTTCTATAAATTTGCCACATACACATACACATACACACATACCGACATTTTTTTTAATGCAATATTTCGACGTTTTGGAACACTCTGAACATATTGACATTAAAAACTAAAAAAACAATCTTTTTTCTTTGATTTCTTCTACCCCTATTTCATATATAATTCATTAACATTTGGTTAATTAGATTTAGTTTTATATGCGATCAAAGGTCCATATATGAAGTTTATGAAAACAAAGCTTCCTCTATGAGGAAGCAAAAACAAGTCTCCCGTCAGATTTTTGCTGGACTCCTCTCTTGGAGGACGCGTTTCACCCTGTTACGTAAGCGCTTGAATAAAGTTGGTGTTTCCTTAAAATCGGTCTCCTTTCTTTTACGTGCGCGGACCGTGTGTGCTTGTGTGAGAGAGTGTGTGTTGCCGCGCACGAAGGCGCGAGTCGTAGCGACGCCGCGACGTCGAGGACGGGGTGCAACAATATATTAATATTTATATAATCCATTTTTTATTGTATTTTGTCTTATTGAAGGTCTCTCCCTTTTCTTTATAATATTAATTTCAGAACGGAAAATGCGGGTATTGCGGCTGGATCCTGCCGAGCAATGCGGAACCATCGAAGCATTCCTGCTTCAATAATTTTGATGAACACAACAACGTTCTAATCATTGATGAAAACAATATTATAACAATAGGTCAGTTTACAATTACAATTAATTATACGTATAATTATTTCAGCATAAACTATCGAAGTTTGCATGATTTATTAAAATCATGTGCGCGTTGTCAATGCTTTTACATTATATTTATATGTAATACTATTGAAAATTTGACTTACCGCACAGCTCAGGAGGAAATCACTACCTGTGATAGTAGAAAAACTTAACATAGTATCGATAAAGGATGAAACTATAAAGGCTCTGTACGAGGGGCGACTGAAGCAAAAGATAAAGGAGAACAGTATTACAGACGTGGACGATGTGGAAACTGGATGGAAAAAGATTAAGCTCAATATGACTACAGTAGCAGAAGAGGCACTAGAAAGAAGGAAAGTGAACAAGAATGCTGACATACAACACAAGCTGTGGTTCACGACGGAGGCAAAGTAACTGGCAAAAGAGAAGAGAAAGGCATACCTTAAATACCTTAATAACAGGACCTATGAAAAGTGACGGAGATACAAGAATGTAAGAAATCTCGTAAAAGCGGAAATGCGGAGAATCGAAGAAGAATACTAGGCGACCTTCACTGCTGATATGGAGCACGACCTATATGGAGCTCAGAGGAAGATGTGGGGAATGCTAAGACGCAGGAAACAGGAAGTGAATGTGTTTGTCCAGTCACAGAAAATTTCCAAAGAGGATTGGATGGTCTACTTCAGACAGCTGTTCTGGGAGGATAGCGACGACCACATACCAGCGGCGTCGCTAAACCCGGGATTGGATCAATGTCCAGAATCTATAGTGCCGTAGCGCTAACTCCCCCGCCGAAGCGAATTCGAGCTGTCATTTAAACGCGGAGCTGGCCGAGGCTGGGACCTGGGGGAGACGCCTCGTCGATAGATAATCTCGCGGAGGGCGCGAGGCGAGATAAGCGACGGCATGGCGCTCTCGCGGGACAATTAAAGAGTGGAGTAAAAAAGCGTTTAGAAACACATTACGTAGAATCTCGAACCGGGTCGCGACGAACACGCAGATCGGAGTCGAGCTTGTGGAATCCCTCGCCAAGACGCTGAAAAACAGGAAGGCGCTTGGACTCGATAAACTGCACAACGAGATGGTGAAATATGGAGGAAAAGACCTTCACTCGGAACTGGCCAAGTTGTTTCAAAAAGTCCTCACCGATAGGATTGTTCCATCTGAATAGAGAAAGAGCATAACCATACCAATCTTAAAAAAAAAAGAGACAAGAAGAAGCCGGAAAACTACCGAGGAGTGACTCTCCTTAGCGCGGTAATAAAGCTCTTCACAAGGATTCTAGCGAATAAAATCTCAGAGAGGATCCCATTGAGCGAAGAGGAGCAAAGATTCAGGAAGAACAGATCCACAACGGATGCCATATTCATAGTGCGCCAGATAGCCGAGAAAGCCATTAAATTTGAGAAACCTGCCTTTGTCGATCTGACCAAAGCCTTTGACCGAGTCAGGCTTGATGACGTTACAAATATCGTGAGAGAGGAGGACATACCTGAGGAAATAGTACAGATCATCAAAGCTCTGAACTCCAACAGCACGACACAGATCCGCGTTAGCGGTAGCCTGACAGAAGAAGTCCCAATCGCAACAGGAATAAGGCAGGGCGATTCTCTCAGCCCGCAGCTTCTTAACCTTGTAATGGTCAGGACAATAACTGACGTGAGAAAGTCAGATCGCGGATTCAGAACAGATAAAGAAGAAATAACCATATTGTGCTATGCCGACGACGCAGTGCTGATCGCCGAAAACGAGGACGAGCTTCAGAGACTGCTTCGCCAATTCTATCTGACGGCGACACGATATAACATGATGATCTCAGTACCAAAGACCAAATTTCTCGTGATCGCAAAGGAACCCATCAGATGCAAGCTGGCCGTAAACGATGAACCCATTGAATAGGTCATGTCGTTCGAATACCTGGGAGTCAAAATATCCTCTGGCCAGGACAGGAAGGAGGTCCAGGGCTAGGTCGACAAAACGGCAAGCATATCTGGATGCCTAAAAGAAATCATCTGGTGAAACAAACATATGAAGATGGAAGCCAAGATCAAGATCTATAAAACCTATGTTCGACCAATTATGACGTATGCAGCGGAGACCAGAGCAGACACCAAGAAAACCAAAAGCTTGGTCCAAACGATCGAGATGCGGACTCTCCGAGTCATCGCGGGGCACACTCTCAGGGACAGAGTACCCAGTGCGACGATCAGGGAAACCTGCGGTGTCCAAGATGTCGTCCGGTGGGTGAGGCAGAGGAGACGAGGATGGAATGACCACGTATCCAGGATGGGGGAGGAGAGGATGGCGAGAATCGCGAGAGATGAAGCCGGAATCTAGAAGACCCCTAGGAAAACCCCCAAAACGATGGATGGACAGTTGGACATCCGGATCACAAGAGGCAAATTAGTCGGAAAGACAGGCTCTAAGCCTATTTAAAGAGGAAAAAGAAGAAGAAGAAGAAGAAAAGACTATTGAAAATTTCCAAATGAGTGCTCATCAGTTTCTGGTTTATCATGGGAACCCATTTTGATTTAAATATATTTATTTTTAAAGTAAATCTCAATACCTATTAACGAATAAATTGATTTGTATTTGTTTTTAATTGATATCAATCATATTCAATAGTTTTCAACTATGATAAAAATGTTGAAAATATATATTGATTGTTATCGATTAAAAATTAATTGAATTAGAAATATTCACAAAAATTAATAGAATTATTAAGATTTAGTTCAGAAATCAATATATTTTAATCGATCAGAATCGTTTTCTATCAGGGATGTATATTTTGCAGGCAATAAAACCAATGAAATGCAAGATCAGAATTACATTTCGGAGGGTGAACAGACGCAAGATACGGAAACGACCGCTGATGAAATATTAATAGCTTGCGTGGCCCAGAAGCCTGCATTATATGACCATAGGCTACCATTTAACAAACGATCAAAGACAAAAAGATATGCTCTTTGGAATGAAGTATGCAATGTTATGGGAGGTACGAAATTGTGTAATCATTAAGTATTTATTATGGCTTTATGCGTATTGTACACAGTAAAAACTAAAATGTTATTCGTAACATTTTAGTTGAAATTTTTCATTCATCGTGTGTTACTTGTTACCAAATTAGAAATGTTAATTAATTGACACTATATTGAATAATATAATCTTTTCTAATTTCTGCAATACCATAAAGGAACCATGAACGTTGAGGATGCCAAAAAACGATGGAAGTATTTGAAAGATTGTTATATAAAAGACAGGAAGAAACGTAAACGCACATTTAGATTTAGTGAAGCAATGAGCTTTCTGAGTGACACCATGGGACCAAGGCCGTAAGTACCAATCATTCTACTATTTCTTGCCACTTTAGTATCATGCCCACTCCAAAGACCCACAAAACATTTCCATCTTGTCCCATTCACCTATCACGGTGCTAATTACTTTTTATTAAGCGACTAAACAAAATCAAAACATTTTGTGCGTCTGTGAAGTGACCATGACTTTAAACTTTTGTAGACATGTTGTACGCATTAAAACAATTTTCTACATGTATTGCGTCGTATATGTACAACTTATAACGCATATTGTACAATATTATTTGATTAATTTTATTAATTTTGTTAATTAAAACATCAAGTACTAGTTTACTTACAAATGAAGGCGAACCACCTCCTAGCCCCATAGAGCCTGTTTCAGCGCCATTTAATGTCAGCACCCACGCGTTAGAAACATCTGCTTCCACGTGCAGCAACAACTCGAATGTAAATTCCTCAAAACGTATGTGTAATTATGAATTCATATTAAATTCATTGTGATAACAAAATCATCAGAGGCAAATCATATCCGGGATCTCCCTGGTGATCGAGGTCCTTGCGATCGATTAATAGGGCGATAATAAGACGAGTCTTAAATATGGACGAATGGGACGTATATAAATTGATTATTGCAGCAGGTATTTCAGCCATCTTTATGTTTATTAAAGATGCGTTTTTACAAATTGTCAAGGATCTTGATCGATATATCCAAATCATTTTCTTGGTCATATTTGTGATCGTAATTATACTTGCGTGCTTGGTTATTTTTACTATTTTATATACCTTTTATTTTTAAAAACTTAGTCGGTTTTTTTTGCTTTGAATCAAAACTTTTGCTTCCCGTTTCTTTTCAACATCCTCAAATTTAAAATTATTTACTATATAATAGTATTTTTCATATCTTTGTAGGAAAAAAAATTGGAGACAAAGAAAACAAAAATCATTCGGAAGAGGCTGTTCGTACTGCAGTTTTCAACAAACCTGCAGAAAAGGATGATGTATATTATTTTGCTATGAGATTAGCTGAAGGCCTTCGAAGACTTCCACACAGAGAGCGTGCCGAATTACAAACTGAATTTTTAAGTAAAATTATGGAAGTTGAAAAAAAATTAGGATTAGATAACGTGTGAACATAAATACTTGAATTATTTTAGAAGCAGACAGCATAAAGAGCTGGATTTATTCTGATATGTATGCTTCTGCTTTTTTCCATACGCATTCTACATGAGATGAATATTTATATTTCAAATTCGGAACGGTTTTCATAACATTATAATCTTGTGTGAATTTTTCTCTTAATTTTTATCAAAATCATTTATCTTCGACCCATGATTTTTTTCATATTTAAAATATAAATGATTTTGTTTCATTTACTCTGTCTCCTGCCTTGTCTCCGGCATTTGTTCATTCACTGGTCGGCTTACCCTAGTATGTCTCAATTATTACTTTTTAACCATTCTATTGAGAAGTAATTATTATTATCATGTTCATAAATGTTGCATTTAATGAGTTCCCTGTTAGAAATATTTAACTAAATGCTTAAAATATTAAAATAAAGTTTGAACACATTTCAAATGGAGACTCATGATTGGTTGCGCGCGATCCGCGCTGTCTCGATATGCTTCATGGGTACATGGGGATCGTAAATCCGCGTAACAAAAACAGCGGAAAGCTTATGATTGGTCAAGGCTCTCGTTCCGCGATTTTCTGCGCACGCCGTTCCGCTGCATGGGTTTTCACCCTCAAGGGAAAATGTGGTACCGCTAACCTAACCTAACCTAACCCATACCTAACCGATACCATCGATACTGTTAATAGGTTACCGTATGATGAAGTTATGAAAATAGTCACCTATCAATTTCTTGATCAGTTTGATCACTTTTATGTTATCATTTTTGATGTGTGTGTGTGTATACACACATATGGAATTGCGTAGTTACGCGAAGAAAATTAAAACTATCCGCTAAAAACCGCGGAAAGTCGCTGAAAATCACGAAACACTTGTGATTGGTCAAGGCTCTTTCTGCGTACGCAGCGTACGCCGTTCGCGGTGCATGGGTTTGCACCCTGATTCGACTATGACCCGATTCTAACTTTCGGTGGAATACTCATTGAAATAAAATGTTCTTTCGTTGCAATAAAATATTTTTTGAAATTATAATGGCCAGTCTACAATGAGTCGTTAGTCGTTAGTCAGATGTCGGAAGAAATAGTTATAAGCGTATCGTAAGGCAATCGGAAGCCTGTAATCGGTGATCGTAAGAGATGGCATTTGGCCAATCGCTTATGATTGCCGATTACAAATTTCCGATCGCCTTATGACACGTTTATGACTTTTTCCGACTCTCTTTCAATATCTGACTAACGACTCATTGTAGACTGGCCATAACTTCAAGGTTTATTAACATAAACTTTTCATTTATAAACTAAATTTATATTTAATATAAAAAACGAAAACACACATGTCTACAATTTTAAAGGATGGCTAAAAGATGTCTAATATCAGATGTCTTTTAGTCATCTTATAAGTTTCAGCTATAAGACGACATTTAGTGGGACATAAGTAATCTTTTAGTCATCTTTTAGTCGACTTTAAGCTCTAACGAAAAGACATCTAAGCCGAAAATTTGTAATCTTTTGGTCATCTTTTAGACATCTTTGCGCTGTCTGGGAAAGGTACAGTAGTAAAATATGTTTAGACTTTCTTGAGCACGAGAACATCGGTAGAATCCGCAATTGCAAGGCAGTAATTGTCAACGATCGGCCGTGTTGGAATCACGAAATATAACTTGCGTATCAAAACTCGCACGGGACACAATAGGGAGGTGTGCGGGGAGAGGACAATCGATTCGTAGAAATCGGCGGAAAAATTTCTGTAACTTACAATTGCCAATTCGAACGGCGCGCTCTCGTTTTTCGACGCGGATGAAAGCGTTTATCATAAATAATGTCCCACACAGCAAAATATATCTGAGATATAGCCAGATATCTTTATGCCTACAATTTTAAGTTAAATCTGAGATATCTTATTTCCAGATATTTACAGAATATCTGTAGGGCATCACACATTACTCGATATCACATTATATCTTTGAAAAAGATATCTCTGCAACATTTGCATACGAATATATGGCCGATTCACAGTTAACTCTTATATTTTATGAAGATCAACTCAAGTTTATTCGTAGTCAATAAAACAATTTGAGAAGATTCGGACCGCTTGGTTACATACCAAAGTTTTTCCGCACCCTGTATAACATATATCTGCTTTTAAATGAGGCATAGATATCCGATATATATGCAGAATCAGATATCATATCTGAGATAAAATTATCATGGCTTTTTATAATCTTGCAGATGTCTCTGAGATATTCTCATGATATCTCGACAAGTTCCAGATATCTTGGTGATATATTTTGCTATGAGGGGCATGCAAAGGGTTGTACTCATTTGCGAAGCAACGGATATATACATGCTGCTCGTGTGTGAAATTTATTACATGCGAGAGTCTCTCCTTTTCGTTCTATTTGCTGGTTCCTCTTTAATAATTTACACCGCCTTACGACGTCTCTTCTCTTTTTTTAACGTGTATATTCTAAAATATCTCTGAGCTTAACAATATCATCAAGGCACTGTTTGCAGTTCTATCAAGTCGATTTTCGCCTTGTCTTCGCTGCCGGATACAGATCGATCCGGTCATCGTGTTCACGTCAAGTCATGGTGGAAGGAAAACAAGGTGCTCATTCAAATTTTTCAAATAAATAATATTTTTCAAAAAACGAAATATCTATGTATAGGTTCAGAAGCATCCCAACTAGAAATGGAAAATCAACAAAAAATCACCCCATGCAATGAGTATAAGTACTTGGGAGTGATATTTAACAATTTAGAAACGGACGAACAGAAAATCCAATGTAGAATTAAATAGGCAAAGAGAGCATATCTTGTCTAAATGGGATACTGTGGAGTAAAAAGAAAGAAAAGAAAGTTTAACATATATATGAAACGCTGACTAAGAGTAACCTGTTATATGAAGCAGAAACCTGAAGAATAACACAGAAATATCAGAGAAGAATGGAAGCAATCGAAATGGATGCTATTAGACGATCGCTGAGAATACTAGGAGAGACAAAATTAGAAACGAAGTGATCAAACAACGAATGGGCATACAAGGTTCAATATCAGAAGACATAGAAAGAAAACAGCTGATCTGGTTCGGACACGTAAGCCGTATAGGAGATGAGAAACTGCCCAAACAAGTAATAAGATGGCAACCAACAGAAAGAAGGAAGACGTGATAGACCAAAGCAAAGCTGAAAGTTATTCCTAACGTAAAACTGTTATCCTTTTTTGTGCAATCGCTTATACTTATGTATAAGCATCTCATTTTTATTAAATTAAATTATTCAATTCATTACGAAAAATATTACCTCAGCCAGGATTCGAACCTGGAACTTCCCTCATTCCGTAGGACGTCGTACCAATTCGACCACTCTGAGGCATGTGGTAATATTTTTCGCAATAACACATTTTAAGATGAATAATACTAAGATGGAAACACCGTGTTTCAGATCAACGGTGTATAATAACAGAAAAGTATATAATAACAGAAAAGAACAAGCGACATCGCCAAGCAAGACAAAATATTAAAATGGATCAAATGAACGAGTATGTTCAAACGTGTGGGTTATGTGTGAAGTCATATATATGTAATCAGGACGAAATACCTATACATAAGTGTTTAGAAGGATACTCTAATTTCATTACAGATAAAAATTTATACTTTTAGCCTGTACTAGATGATGGAAAAACCATTGTCAAGAAGAAGCTTGGTACAAGGTGCAGAGATAACAGCAGCAGTACCCTTCCATAGCAATAATATTGAAAACATCCAGCCTAGAAACACAGGTCAAAACCATACAAAAGAAAGTGTCTTCAGAAGAAGAAAAATTATTAATGCTAAAAGTACAATGCAGAGAACCGTTATGGAATTTTCGACTACCTCTTAACCAAAGAAACAATAAAATTAAAATCTTTGTGGGAAGAAGTTTCTAAAGCTATTATAACGGCAAATTCAATGCAATTGGATGCAAAAATAAGTTCAAAAATCTCCACGACACTTATAGGTGACATTTATAAGTAAATTCTGAAAAATTGCCGAGTGAATTCCAAAAATAATGTATATGTATAAGTGGAGGCATTCTAAAAGAGGATGGAATTTCTTCGAGATTCTTGTTTACAAAAAAGAACCATATCTATAATATTGATGAAGATTGCAATAATAATGCTTGTGAGAATAACAATAAAGATAACGAAGATGTGAGCACATTAAAAAACAATCATATTAGAAAAAAGAGGCTCACATCTCTCTCGAATTCACAAGGGGGAATATGCAGTCAGAAATTCGAAAAAAAAAATCGAATTCTTTTATATTTTTTTATATTAAAGTATAGTATCTCAGGAATGTTGTCTCAAAATTTCAAGTTGATCTGAGCAAAATTGTAAGAGTGAGAGCGTTTAGAAGCCCCGACCGTCCGACCCGCTAAGTCACGTTCGACGCCGGCGACGCGCAAGTATAAACAAGTTTCACAAGTATAAACAATTGAAAGCCGGTAACCGTTAGTGTTGCATCAGACTTTGAAGAGTACGCTTGGTGTGTTTCTTTTGGAAAAGTTTTTCGTGTTGTTTTCTAATATGGAAGATCACAAAGTGCAGATAGGAAAACTCGAGAAAAAAGTGTAAGTCGTAAAGACAGGCGCAGAAAAAGAAGACATAGTATTCAATTCTGTATTCAATGGGCGTGAAAATAGGACACAACGCCCACGAGTACTGTCGCAAATTGGACGAATTACCGCCGCCGAGTACAGAGCGCAACTTGCTACGCGGGAGACAAGAATCCTACGCAGACAGCAACAATCCGAAAATTTGGATGTTTTAGAAATCGAGGACTTATTTTATGGGCCTGGAATCGATGACTCCGTGTAAGTTAAAAAAAAAAATTGTTGTTATGGTTTTATTCATACTGAAAACTTTAAACGCGTTTTTCTCAAAACTACATTTTCAAAGTCGGTGGACACGATATCTCAAAATCTACTGCACCGATCTTTTTGAAATTTTACACACTTCTTTTATACATATTAAGCTTCCGTGTAGACAAAAGATTTTTTTTTCAACGATTAGAACTTGTTTTACAAAAATGAAATAGTCAATTTTTTTAATAAAAATCGTAACTCAAACTTCAAAGTTCTCTAAAAAATTCAAAATTCACTTTTTTTCGAAATCCTTCGTTCACACGGAAGATAAAATCATCTACTAACAAAATCTTTTTGGTTTTTTGATTTCAGATAATCCTGTCTCGAGATATATGATGTCAACCAGGATGCTACTTTTTTTTAGGAGTTGTATTAAAATATTCGCCAAAATTATAATAACTATTATTTTCTACTTAAAAAAATACAAAAAGTTTGTCAAACATATATTAATATATCATGTAAAAGTTTCTCAATAAAAAAGTTAATACGTTTACGTAAAAAAATTTCGAGAAAATCGCTCTTTTTTTTGCGCCTCTGACTGCATATTCCCCCTTAACAGATATTTAGAACGTTTAGCAGATATATTAAGTCAACCATCTCCTAACATTGTTCTTCCACCACCACCATCTGAAGATTATATAGATGCATTTCTAAAATTGTTTGGACACAATTTAAGAAAATTATCGCCAGAGAAACAAGACAAATGGATTGAACGATATTTACAACAGTACGAGGTAATTGATAAAGATCCAAAATACTTTCGAATGAATTGCGTTCTCTGCTAACAAGATCGAAGAAAAAGGGATACACAGATCATTCCATTTATACAAGACTTAATTGTAGTGATGGTATCTTGCCGAGAGCTTACGGACTGTCGAAAATACACAAGCCTGGCAATCTTCTCAGAATAATAGTGTCATCCATAAATAGCCCGTTGTACATACACGCTTGCATGGTTTTTACAGAATATTCTGTCTAAAGGTGTTCCGGAATCTCCTAGGCATATAAAAAATAGCTACCATTTAGTAAACAAATTAAATGCCCTTTGACTCTAATTATAGGTTAATATCATTAGATGTCGTTTCACTTTTCACTAATGTTCCGACAGACTTAGTAGTGGAAAGTATTACAAAAAGATGGAGCGAGATTTCGGAGCACACAGACATTCCGTTTAATGAATTTATAATTGCAATCCGACTAATTCTCAATTCTACGTATTTTTCTTTCAACAACATTTTACAAACAAATTTTTAGCAGCCCGATGAGTACAGGCTTAATTTTTTGGATATCATTACTATCATAGAGGATAACAGAATCATTTTCGATCACTTCCATAAACCCACTTTTTCTGGTAGATACTTAAATTTCAATTCTAACCACCTACTATGTCATAAAAGAGGTGTAATATATGGTCTAACTGATAAAATCATCCTTTTGTCCCATCTACAGTTCCGTAAAAAGAATTTGGAAGATGTTATTAACACTTTATTGAACAATGGATGCCTTGACCCCGACTTATGGACATTAGAGAAAGATCGAATTTTTTTGCTCCTAAATGCGAACGAAGGGAATTAGCGGCGTTTTACCGACGGCTGCGAGAAATGGAACTGATTCACATGAATAAAGGAACGTAAGCGAGTCTGTTGTATGCGGCTAGATACGTATAATTTAATCCATATCGATGTAAGACTGCAGTATTTCTGTTAAATATTTAATTTTTGTTAAACGACCAAGGTTATAATTGTTTTTGCACACTGATGAAGGCCATATTTAGGGCCGAAACGTTTGTATATGTTTGGAATTTGTAATATAATATTTTAAGCCAGCCCTGTTTATTAAATTATTTTATATTAAGCGAACATGATTAACTAATTGTTTAGAAAAGTATACGTTTGTTTCGCCCATAAGTGATTAAGAAGAATTAATAATGGTAAACACACAAAGTAATTCAGTTAGTGGCCCAACGAACTTATTGGTTGTTCAGAAAGATGCGCAAGAGCACACCTTGTTTTCCTTCCACCATGCGGCAGGTGGGTTTTTCGATTTATTTATCCATCGACGCAGTTGCGCGAGCCGAGAAAAAAAAAGAGATATATAAACTAAACTCGATAATGTGTGCGCGCAATCCGATCGCAGGAAAATTGACATTACTCGACTCGATCAGATCTTATTATTACGCGGGATAAGTCAGACAGTCACGTAGCTTTTCCCTAGAAACGCGAAAGATTTTCTTTTTTGTCATGGCTCTTATAACGATGTAATCGGTACTTAGATCGCGATTGAAAATTGTGCAAATTTGCAATGGCAGTATCGAGTGGGGTCGGCGCTTTCGCGCGTGCAAATTTTCGCCGAGTTCGTAAAATATTATACATTTCGGCGGAGAAGATTAGAGCTTGTGTAATTAACGTCAACGTGGGCTGACGATGTGCTATATAAAAAAGGATCTAGGCTTGTTTTTCGTTCGGGAGAAAAATACCACAGAAAATATTCAAACACCACTGACAGCGAGGACTACAGTTTCGGCTAGTCGTGAGTCGCGCATGGCAGTCAATCGGCTGCATTGATCGCGAAAGACCTTAGATATATACTCGAAATAATTACACTGGTCCTGCGTACCGCCAAAAAATGCGCCCACGCACGCTTGTTTATCAAAACTGTTTGCATCTTTGTTATTTCTTGCGTGGGAATGTTGTTTCAAAAAGGCACTAAAGCTGGATTTAAAATCTGTCGTGGCATTGCCGCGAGTTCGTAAAAATTCCGAAACGACACAACAAAGACAGTATCATGGAGAAATAAATCATTACGAAGGCACGAACAAAGCCGATCGATTTTAGAAGCAATCTTCGTGATACGTTTCAGTTTTTTTCCGTTTTCTTATATCCCGTAATGACACCGTCTTTGAAAAAATCTATTTAATATCGTCGACAATGAGCACGAGTTTTAAACCCAGCTCCGTTGCACAACTATTCAACGATCAGAAGCACCTTTTCGCCTTCAGACCGCGATCCGAAACGTCGTCGGATTGATTTTTACAATTTGTGATTTTACCTTTTTTGGAACTTTCGCTTCCCTCTTTGATTGTCCTCCGTGATCACGTAATTTGCGCAAAGTTCGCGGGAAGCGAGGCAACGATCGACGAAGGCGGCGCCGTTTCTTTATCGTTACCTCCATTTTCACTTGTTGATACCTTTCTGAATGCGTTGGGGGGAGAGAGTGGTAAACGAGAGTCCGCAGCCGAGGATGGTACCCTTTCATCCGTACGATCCCGCAACTGTAATCGCGCGTTCTTCCTCCGCCCCTACTCCGACGATCAAATGGTCTCCTGGTTGTTCTGCATGTATCTGCACCACGACTGGCCGTTGTTGTTGCCCTCGGGGCATTGAAGTAATTCTCAGTCGTCAAAGTCGTGCCTGAGCTTTATATAAAGGCAGGACCCGAGAACGATGCCGAAGAGTTCGAGGACCGACAGGCCCAGTCCGACGGCGCCCAAGATTATCAGGTGGTCCTTCGTCGTCTCCAGGAACTTGTAAATGCAGCCCTGAAATGACATAATATCGATATAAAAATTATGTTACTTTATATTAGAACAGAAGCTTATTTATCTAAATTAAGTTGAAGGTAGAATCCCTCTAATAAGAGTCGCTACACGTGGAGTTTCGGCAAAATTCTGCGAGAGAGATAGAAATATACGCCAGAATTTTGCCGAAACTCCACGTGTCGCGACTCTTATTAGAGGGACTCCAGTTGAAGGTATAAACTTGTAAATTATTAATATGATATTCAGTATTTAATATCTTATAATAATGCCATATTTAAGGAAAAGAGTTACGACTTTTTCTAAGGAGATAAATTGAACGGCGTTCAATTGAAGCTAATGTCACGTCTGATAATCAGCCAAGGAAGGCAGCTAGGAGAAGTCGCGGCAGACGTACCGTGTACTGAATATTGGAGGGATGATCCCTTTTCCCGCAAAGTAACGTCGGCGTCTTGCAGCAGCTGTCAGGTACGACGCTGCCGTTCTTGAGGACCTCCTCGTCCTTGTGCCACTCGCTCACGAGCCAGTCCTCGAATCTCAAGGCACCGCAGCATTTGAACTGCAAATTTCAATAATAATGTCTCTCACGATAATATTGGGAAGGCTCACGAAAGCATCAGATAAAGTAGTTTCCATGCCATGCTTCCGTTATGTAAATATATTCTCAGCCACCTTTATCGAAGAAATTTTTAATTACTCCGCAACGAAGGAGAAAATAGGTTCGATAATTAAAAATTTCGTGACTTTAAATTAAATTAAATTAAATTGAAAATTCACGGAAAAATACATAAAAATATGACACTTTCGACCACGGGACATTACGTAACATCGTATTTCTTAACAATGTTGATAACATATAATTTTTTATAAAGAATCGTGTTCCAAAAAAGAATGTGACAAGGTTTTAAGCTGCATTAGAGTTTGTCGTTTGTAACGACAGGCCTATCTTTCCTATTTTTCCAGATCCGTTTACGATGCGTGCATTAAAATATAAGCGGGACGCAGGAAAGGGGACAATGACAGCGGCGATAGCAACGATAATAACCGCGTACGATAATAACGATAGAGGGGACGTGTCATACGGGGCACCGCGGAGTCATTGAGAAAGAGGGGCCAGAGAGGGCTGCCGATGAAGAATGAAGAGGGGCAGATTAATGGAGGTGAGAAACGTGTTTTCGGCGGCAGCATTAAGTTAAATGGTAACTTTAATGCGGGCGCACGTAATCCCGTGGGATTCATCGCGCGCCGGAACCATTAGTCGCGATAAACACTTCTACGGATCCTTTATACGCGTAGGCGTTACGGTCAACGCATTTCACCTTCCTTCCTGTGAACACGCATAATTCGGCGTCCCCGTCGTCTTAGAAGCGCTGGACTAGTTTAGAGGCCGGGCCGGACTAGCTACAGAAGAGCCTAGCATATTATAAAACGTTCTTCATTTATTAATAGCCACAATGTTTCACAACAAAAAATTATATATCTTGATATAATTTTAATATAAATAATCCTCCTCTTTAAAATTTCGATTTACCAAGCAAATAATTGAGCAAGTTAGAAATAAAAATTGAAGAGAGATATTTGACAAACTCGTTTAGAGCAGCATTTGCTGCAACGTCTATATGACTTCGATCAATTATTTACTCTTCTGAATGGATGTTCTCGGGTGATTCAAAGGACCAATGTCTGAAAAGAGGAAGATCGAAGAAATCTTTTCTCCGAAAAAAGGGCTCGAAATGCACTTGAATGTGTATACGCGTAGACGTTCGTATGTACATATCAGATGCGACCTTCGCGTTGTAAGTTCTTACAACTGTGTAAAGAACCGTGTAAAGGATGCGCGAATCTTATGTAAGCAAGAAAATGTGTTCTTTCGTTTAGCATTAACAATGTCGTTCGATATTGATAAGAAAATCGTTCAACTTTGTCCTGAATGGTAAGATAAAGTCCAAATCAAGAAAATATATAAAAATATGGAAAAAACGTAGAGATGAATAAATTTTTAGTGAATATTCCCCGTGGGAGATACATCAAAAAGATTTTCGGTGCGCGTTCACCAGGTACAAACGTATGCGAGACATTTATTTCCGTTCGCGAAGTCGCCTTAAAAATTCCCCGACGAGCCCGCTGTTGCGGTAAAATTCGATTTCCCCAACGGAATGAAATGCTTGTACATACACGTAGATCCTCTGTGTATAAATAAAATGCGGATCCTGAATTTCCCGCTTGCCCGACGGTTTCGCCAATTTCGGCGAAGACGAGGAGGTGAGGGGGGAGGGGTTAACGCCATCGCGCACTCGGTCGGCGTGAAGAAATGGAAACGAAAATCCTCGGTCGGCCAATGGAATATCCGACAGAAGGGGGTGAAATTGCAAGGCTCGATTTATCAGGGCCAATGGGTGTTGCGGGAGCGACTTAGCTCCCCCGCGCTATTATCAGCACCGCGTAAATCGCATCACGTGTATAGGTATACGCTTACAAGTCTGATCCAAATCCAGATGCTGCACTCGGCATAAAGTGGATGTAGACAGCGTGCACGCGATTAATTCCCTACGCGATGGAAACGTCGCCCTTTGAAACGGGCAATATGTACGCGGTCGGCATAATCCTCTGCCACTACCACCACCGTTAATCCTGATGCAAATATGTATAACGAGCAGCATAATCCTACGATTACAAACAACTTCGATCTAGACGTAAATCTTCGTTTAGATCTTTGCGGGACGTATATAAGCGCATTCGGGAGAGAGATGACGCGCGCAAAGCGACGACATCCCTCGCAAAAGTAAGGAGACGAAACCGCAAAGTTTTTCGCCGCAAGTTCACTGTGGCACTAATCGATTTATAGCGAATGGGCGGAAATTGTTCCGCGACGCGATAACGATGATTTACTGTTGTAAGGTCCTCGTAAGAGAGTGCTATCGTCGGCGGAGGACATAAATAAAAGTGCCCGCCACGTGATATCGCGGGCACAAAAGCCGCCACTGAGCCATTTCGACTGCATTCGTAAATTAATGTCGAGCAACTCCGAGATGACGCGGGTGTGGCTTACTTCCAATCAAGGACACGGGTAAGAGCACGTAGCGTTGTGAAACTACCATTACCGTGTTAAAAAATAACGAACACCGATTTAAATTGAATTAAACAATCGACGGGATTATATTTTCGTCAAGAAAAAATCGCTCGCGAAAATCGGCCGCGTCATCCATGATGTATAAAATTATCTTTTTAAAAAAATTTTTGATATCAAATTTTTTGTACAAATAATGCTGAAACGATTTAATGGGTTTAGTATAACGAGTATGTACTTGGCTCACTTTTTTAACTTTTTAAAAAAAGTAATTTTGTACAGATATTTCTTTTTTAGTTAAGAGAGAGAGAGAGAAAACAAGAAGAAAAAAGAAATATGTTTGTTGCTTAAGGAAATGTTATTATTCCCTGATGTTGAAAGTACGAGAATCAACGCGATCGACGTAAACGTTTCTTAAAAATTGGACTTTGTATTGTAATAATATCTTTGTTCATAAGGCACAGAGAGAAAAACTAAACAAACACTTTTATTATATAATTTAAACTCCAGCTATTAAGCACAATTAAAACTCAATCGGTTTTTAGCCGTTAATAAGATACAAAAATGTAAGCCAGGTTTATTCAGGATCTCGTATATTACATATATATATATATATATATATATATATATATATATATATATATATTATATATGTAATATATGTATATCTAACAGTGTGTATCAGCGTTCTACGCGACCTCGCTATGCGTGAATTGGCGCGAGACGCTGCCGCGTTTCCTGATTAGAAGGACACTGCCGACGACGATCGTGTTACGTATTGACAAGCCATACGAAACGTTTTCAGCAAACACTCGACGCCGGTATCATATTGCGTAAGGTAAAGGTACCAATACCCGGACATGTACCTATATCCGGACACCTTTATTATTTATAAGTATAACGCGAATTAAAATCAAAGATAAAAGTATTTTTTCTTGTAGTTTGAAACTTCAATTATAATATCCAAACGTTTATTTTCATAAATTTATATTGTTTTTAAGGTATCCAGACACAGATACGTGTCCAGGTATTGGTACATTTCCTATGCTTAAGTGTCCGGGTATTGGTACCTTTACCTTATTTCTGGTAGCACCGTAACAACATGAAGCGCGCCACGAATCGAAGCCACGCGAAAAACGTTACTTGGGGTCCGCGGCGTAAGTATACAGAGATGCAACGGGAATAAAAATGACAAGAGGGAGGAAATAGATACCGAGAGAGCAGCGTGCATCGGTGTTCGCGATATCGGAATTCGGAATAGCCGGTCGGCGCGCGTCCCTATTCTGTTCGCAATTGTTCGACGGCGAACTCTTCAAGCGCAAACCGGGCGTGCGTACGGATCTGAGAAACGGATAAAGAAATTCCTCCCGATGCGATGTGAGGCACTCGTACTTACTTCTTTCTGCATCTGGTCGATGGCCGCGGTTTCCCGGGATCGCACGGAATAGTTCTCGAGAAAGGTGCGGTTCAAATTCATCTTCAATTCAGGGCCAACTTGTTCCTCGTAGAGGCGCGCCAGCGCGCCGACCCCGGCCTCCAGAACGAGCACCGCCATCACCACGAAGACGTACTGTGTCGGCAGAAGAAAGACGAGAACGAGAGGGATTAGGGTCGGTTAAAACAACATCGGTGACAGTCTTTCCGCAATTACGCGGTTACAACTCAGCGCGTTTAACGCCTCTATCGTGACTAATGAAAAGGAATGGCGCTGGGAGAGCAATGAACGCCTCACCCCGCCCGTCTAACTGAATAGAAATTTCGATAAAACCTGTCGAATGAATTCTATCGGCAAAAAAGAGGAAATGAAACAGCTTTTAAAAAGGACCGGCTTACCTCCAAGTAAATGCGCACTCACTTTTATGTCCAAAAATAATTCTTTGAAATGATGTGGTACGTATAGGAACGATTTCTAATGTGTGCACTCCTTACAAACGCGATAAAGCGAGATTGAATCTGTCACAGAGAAGCTTCACGCGTTATATAATGATATTTATTTTTTGCTGTTGTCCTCTTCTCGTTGCTTCTTCACGCCAAATCATCGATTCGTCCTATTCAAAATACGAATATCTCTGATATACGCGTCTCTCATACCAAAAAACGTATGTTTCGCGTGAAAATGGTATGTATTCTATATACCATTTTATAAAAAAAATGTATAAAATTTTATAAAAAATTGATATATATATATATATATATAAAGAGAAGGGGGAGAGAGGGGAAGAGAGAAAGAGAGTGCGCGCGCACAGATTCTAAATGAACGATATTTAATACCGTGCTTTCGCGTAATTTGTAATACGGATTTACGGAGCAAAACCGCCGGGATGTAGTCGGAGATTCAACCTCGCTCTTTCGGAGTCATCGTCCTTTCGCTTTCTCTCTCTCTCTCTCTTTTTTCTATCTCTCTCGTAGAAGCTAGCGCGACGTATTAAAATTGCGTAATGTCCACCGAAGCTTTTCAGACTTTTCATGAATATAAACCCCCGCCGAGGGACAAGGGCGCGCGCCCCGACAATCCCCCTTTCCTATATGAATATTCAAGCCGCGCGGTGACTAACTATCGCTCGTCCGTACTTTCGCAAGATTTTGCGACTTAGAGGAGAGGAGCGTGTACGCCGAGAGGGGGAACTTTTTTCTTATTTAATAATTCGACAGTTATTAATTCTGTTCTACAGAGAGTGGCTTATGCATTGCGGCGTCGCGCTTAGCTTTCCGGAAACTTGGTCGAATCGTGCGAGAGAGTGGAGCGTATATGCATTAGATCGATGAAATATTAAGAGGAAGCGAATGGAGAGGAGAGAAGTCGCATTGGCAGTTAATTTGTGATCGATTCTCGGCTACGCTACGGGAATTAAGCTGTATCGCGCGAGTACTTAAACGATGCTTTCGGGTAGACACTTAGTATTCCTGAACTAATACACAAAAAGTACTTAGTGTCGTTTCACGCCTCGGTTGTATCGTGTTTCGTAAAATATTTCAATTCGCACAACTAAATCGTTCCAAAGCAGTTCTAAACAAAAAAAAAACAAATAATAAAATTTACACGTTACCAAGTTTTCCCGGAAAGCTTTGGAGCATAAAATAGCTTGAAGATAAGCTCGTCAATTATAACCAGAATGGGCCAGCAGCCTGAAGATATACGCCGACTTTGCGGAAAACCGCGCTTACTTCGACCTTAAAGCTGATTAACAACGTGCTCTTTTAGTTCCCCTAATTAGATCGGGGCGTTCAAGTCAAACGTATATACACGAGAAATTGGAGCAGCGGAGAGAGTCAGTAAGACGCGGCAATGATCGATCGGGCCTTCCGCGTAAACGCACACAGTCGAGACACGCAAGTAAAACGCGGAGTTCGCCAATGTGCGACGCAATAAATGCCCGATAATATCAGATCGCTCGACGAGCAAACGGATGACGCGAGATAAACGTTCTGCGTTCGACTTTCATCTTCATAGTCGTTAATTAGTATCCGTTTCAGTCATTAAGTGGGGAGCAACGAAGACGGAGCGGGCAGAGATGAACACGGATCGCAACGCTTCCGCTTCCTTCGCATCAGCTGTTACTCGGAACTCGAGTGCGTCGTCGGGGGTAGCATCGAGAGGCTGTGACGTCCGCCGCCGCGCGCCACCGCGCCGCGTCGGCCTCAGTATACCTATACCAACATGTACTACCTAAGTGTACGTACATATTAGTACCTAAGTCAATAAATCGCCCGGGATGTATATATACGTTATGGCGGAAACGGCGCGGAGAGAGCAGAAATGGCATGGCAATCGACAGTTTGGGATTGGTGAGGAGGCTGACAGTGAAGGGGAGAAACGATAGATCAAACGCACCAATTGCTTTTCCACCATATGGCTTTAGATATAAAATTATAATTATAATAAAAAATATATATATGTATATAAAATTGCATAATATACATATGTGTGTGTGTGTGTGTGTGTTTGTATATGTGTAAAATAAAACAAAATATATACACACACGATAATTTTGGCCGGCAGACGGAAACCGGTTGAACGTGCTATGTCCTCGAATAATTGTTAGAGACCGATGTTTGTGTCGCGGGCTAACGCGTGCGCCGGAAAACGTGCAACCTCGACTATCGAGTAAAGCTTGTTGAAACACACGAATCGAAATTCGAAGCGCAAGCCTGGACACAATAATCCACGGGGAAAAAGGAACGTGTAAAACGGCAGGGCACACGGTCTAAAGTGTGTGTATGGAATTTCATTAAACGCACGCCCTAAGTAATATTATATTTAACTCTTGATATTATAAAAATGTTTATATGCATGAAAACATATAACTGTGCAATATAATGTGCTTCTTTAAAAAACTACTTCATATAATAAAATGTAAGCTGTGAAAAAAAGTGGAAAAAACATTATTTTTTACGTTATTACTTTGTAAATATCCTTTCCTTAAATTAGCCAGGAAATATTAGTTTCCTCTTTCCTTGGTAATATCCAGTATTTTAGCATTTCAGCGAATGATGGAACTTGCAATAAATTTAGTTAATGTTTTTAATCTTCTGTGTGTGAGCATGAATAGCGCATCCTATTGTGTCCGTCGTTATGCATAGTGCAGCAAGATAAACTTCGTCTTGAGATTACCGTCGCGAGACATTGAGAATGGAGCTTGAGCCGGTCATGGTTCTTGGACTTAACACGAGCCTGTGATGGAAACAAGAGGAAGTACCGGATTGCGAGTCGCATGGAGAAGACAAGCCGTGAATGCACGGAGATGAGTACTATATTTTGATGAGATGCCAATTACAACTGTTGCTCTAGCGGAAACTTCAACATAAAATAATCGCTCCCTACCGTTCGACACGCTAATAATTATTCACGTTCGTTAACGAGATTTAGTCGTTTACTAAATTTATATTTGTAAAAAAATCAAAGCTTTTTTTCCCTATTTTATTAAATGGGTAAAATCGTTGCTGGCGAATCTGTAAGCGCGCGCGGCAAAATATTTAGGATAAAATACATAATTAAAAAATCACGCATTAAACAAAAAGTTCTGTCTTTATATAGAAAATCATATTTAAATAGGTACTTTCATGCGTGAATTATAGATCAGAATTCTGAGAAATGCATACGCCGATGTAAAATCGGTCGATCGCAAAAAAAATCTGGGCAAGCCATGCATTATATATACCTAACTTTCTCCGTGTTCTCATAAAGCCTTTTCTCTCCTCCGTCGAGTCGCCAACGTGGCTCGCGTGTTCATTATGTGGATTTACCTACCCAAGACTGGTAAAAATCTTAATTGAGCGCCATATAAGGTCTCGGCTAATGAGACGGTTCGCTCGTGCCATCCGTGTATAGATGGTGAAAGGGAGCAGGACCAACGCGAAAGCCGAGGCAAGAAGGGAGGTGGCCTTCTTGCCTCGAGAATCGCCGATAGTTTATCGCTGCTACGGTGGATTAAGCTCGTTACTTCGCCGTTATTAGGAAACAAGCATTTCCGGATCGTGAAAAAGAACGATGATAATATTTCGTCGGCAATCTAGCACGCATCATAGAAAAATATCCAATAACAAGTAACATACTATTACTATTAAAAAAAGTAGTAATAGCACAGTAGAAAATTGATGTTTTGCGTATTGATGTATTGGATAAAATCATCGAGTAAAAGCGTGCGTATGATAATTGAGGGGAAAGCAAAGGAACGAGTCGCCAATTGGATAGACGATGAAGACATCTTACGTTGATTGTCGGCAGTTTTCCCAGCAACAACGTAGGTTGTTATTTTATGATTATCAAGGCACAAGAGAGGATTTTGCGAAAGCAAGTATTACTACGAGTCCCTCTGTTTGGAGAGAAACTAACGGTTTATTCGCTACAGTGGTATTAGAATTTACCAAACAACGAGCTAAGCTATGCAATAAAAAGCGATATAATGAGGCTGACGCGTGTTGTTAGAGACCATTTCACTCATTAGTATTTCAACGGTACCCTCGTATTCATTAGCACGCGCGCAATGCTGTGGAAGATATTAGTTTCTATCATAATACACATTGGCGGAATGTTGTTGCACACGCCATTTATCGAATTTCCTTCTTCTCTTCCCCTTCTTTCGAATTTTTTTCCCAATTGTGGATGCTTTGATCATTTTCGTAAATACATCACCGAAATTGACAATTGACATTTAATGTAAATATCAGTTAACATATTTTATATCCGACACTTCCCAACCATAATGAAGGAGGTAACTTTCAGAGTAAAAAAAGATAACTATTTAAAGAACAGATTTCTTCTATTTTGTCAAGTTGTTGCCGTTATCGTAATTGAACAATGGGCGACTCCGTTATCTCGCAATACTTATGCAATTCAACTCCGACTCAAGAGTCGGAAATGTAATTAGGAAAAGGTTACTGACTTCGCGAGAGTATCCAAATAAGCGGAATAAAACGCAGCGTGCAAAACAATAGGTCGATTCTGAATGAAAGGAGGGGGGCGGGGGGCAAGGGTTAGGAGGAAGAAAGTTAAGAAAACGCTGGCAGGAACTACTCGGAGATCACCGATATAACTTCGTTAAGAGTGACGTAAAATCGTTATTCTGCCATTGTGGCGAGAACGCGCGTTCCTCCGCGGGAAGCGGACTCGCGAATTTTCCGCAGGGCGGAAATTATGCTTCTCGACGGGACAGCGGCGGACAATCAGGCAGGATATTGTTCGTTTTCACAAATGCAACGCCGGGAACACAACGGAAAATGCGGAACGGAAAATTTTGCACCTCCCCGTGATTGCCGAGAGCGCGATTTTCCACTCGAATTCCCAAGCTTCGTCGCAAGTGTCGCGGCGAACTATAAAAGGATTCTCTTTTTCATGTCTCATTTCCCGACGCGATGCAAAAAGCTCATTTCCTTGAGCGGACAATTTCGCTTCATGTTTATTGCACTCGGTAAATTTTCGGGACATTTTGTGTACGCGTTGTACGCTATTTAAATGTCGCAATATAAATAGGAAAAAAGAGTCAGTATACAATGTGGAATTTTAAATAGGCGAAGAAACTCTTTCGATTCTTCGAGAGGTCTCTGTATCTGAATATCGAAAAGTTTGGTGCGACTGGGAAGACATATATAAAATAATAGCGTGAGTTTATTGAATGAAGGCTAAAGAGAGGCGATCCTTCGCGAAAGGCAAGGAAATGTTCGTTTTATATCGTTCGTGATCCGAGACGTCCAAAGAGAGCGCGGGAGCATAAAAATGAAACAATAACGGCTAATTCTATATGCAAAGTACTTTCAACCTGTCGCGAAGCTCGACTTTATGCTTTAAATTAAATTATGCCATGAACTTATATGGCCGTTATTTCAGGAACGGAACGCGCAGAAATATAATGTACAGCGTGTCTATTTTTATGTCGCTGGTTATATAACATATTGCTTCTCGACCTTCTATTATTAAAAGTTACGCGTTAACTTCTCGTTAAATTTTCTATGTAAAATAACTCTGTGGATTGATCTTCCGTCAAACTTCTGCTTGAAAAATTGAAGAATTCCAAAGAGCTATATTCTGCGCTCACTTAAAGTTTAATTGTTTGAAATTTTAATTTTTTAGAACGACAAATAAAATGGAAGCGCACTGTAATTATGACATAAAATGCCCTAATTTATTATATCCGTGTAAAACAACGATGTCATAAATTATGAGAGACAAGCTTTAATCGCTGGAAATTTTACCTATTTTTACTGCGAGTGCGCTAATCCTTGCTAGTCATATGGATAACGTGTTCATACAGCTAAAGGATTAATGTTACGCACCGTGCTATAAGATAAAATTATTCTCAAACATCGTCCGTGTCAAGTAGCAATTGAAAAAAGTATAACACGTTTAAATACGCTACTACGCGATGCGACAAACTGGAAATACGTCAAGTAGCGTTATCTGATGACAATGAGCACCGTAAAAGAAAGTACGAATGCCGAAACTTTATTAAGCTATTACAAAAGCTTCCTTGAAAAACGGCATCGAGATAATTAACGGTAAGAAACAAGCTCAACTCACGCGAGCGGCGAGTTTCCCTTTCGTTTCGCGATTGCACCGAAAGGAGAGACGACAGACAGCAGCGCAAGAAAACGCCGGTTTAACCGTGGCTCGTTTTGTCCGCGGGCGACGAGGGAACCGCGCAATTATAAAGACATTAAACTTGACGAGCTCGTAGTACCGAGACCCGTACCTCATTGAATCTTTTACCGCCGCCGAAGATTGCCGTGTCTGCAAAAAAAAGGTGCGACGTAGAATTCCAGGTCCGCCTTACGAGCAATTCCGCCCCGAGTAACCCGAGGGCGGATTCGTCTCCGAATGTCTCGTATAACCGGCGACCGGGTTTCAATGGCGGAAAGACGAAGCGAGAAATTTTATAGGAATACCGTTTGAACCGGCCGACGAAGTGACGGCGCACATCACGCAAATTTATTGACCTGAAAGTGCATCCTGCCGTTAAACTTCCAATAAATGTTGTTCTTTACGTTGGGCGCGTCGCTTTGTAAGACGCGATCGAGAAAACTCGATGATTGCTTCTATCAATACGAAGCAACCATAATCGCGTTCATTTCGAAAAAGAAAGACAGAAAGAGAAAAAGAGAGAAAGAAAGAGAAAGAGCGTCTTTTATGTGAAAAATATTTTGCCTTAAAGTAAATTGAAGCGATAGAAAATCAATATGTTGTGCCACCGAAATGTTTGGAAATTATTTTGACGCGGAAGATTATCGTAATACTATTGCAACACAATTTGCAAGTTAATTATTATTGCTTTTTAGAATTTTTCACTTAATGTACATATGTAGTAAAAAATTTTGTATATTTTTGTTAAAAATGTCCTTGTTGAAATTTTGTGTTAAAAATATAACATATAATACGTTTACGTGAGCGTTACTTCTGTAGTAACTTATACGATAATTCCTTATTCGCGTAAACGGGATTTTGTATATAGTAACTTATACGATAATTTAGTCCGCGTAAACGAGTGATATATCGTAAGTTTACTACAGAAGTAACGCTCGCTTAAACGTTAGTAATACTTAACATACTTATGTGTTTGTGTGTGGCACCACTTAGAAAAAGTGCGAAACGAGGGGAGGGCTGCGGATGAGAGAACGACTTTCGCTACCGCGATTAATTTGCACCGAAAACTCTTGGTAAATTTCACGGACACTGTCGTGGTTCGAATCGCTCGGAAATCTTGAGGCGTCGGTAGTCTGCCGCAAACGCGAGACGGAGATTTTGTCGAGCATCGACTTGATGCCCTTAAGCAGGGTCCACATTATCGAGCAGAACCGCGAGCCGAACTTCGCCGCGAACCGATCATGCGTCCACATTATCGAGCCGAACCGCGAGCCGAACTTCGTTGCGAGCCGATCATGCGTCCACATTGTCGAGCCAACGGGCTCGCGCGAGGCTCGCGAACCTCGAATCGAACATCAGTGCGAACCATCGCGTACTCACCCCACGAATTTACAAGGATTTTAATGATACGCGGTTTGGCTCGCAGTGTCCCACCAAAAGTCGGTATTTCGACGAAACATCAAAAGATGCTATTTATGATCAGATTACACGCTTTGTCGGGTGGTAGACTGGTAGTTAAGCTTCGAGCTAGACAAATAATGACAAAAAACAAAAAATGAACGATGAAAGAAAACGTGAGTAATTGCCCAGTCGCTGTATTTGATTCTATCCACGTATGTGCAGTCTACACGTCTACTGATAGACAAAATGGAATGGTCTGATAAAAAATGTTTAAAATTAATTAGTGATTATGATAGATAGAAGATTATTATATACGGGACGCTAAAAATCCCGAACATTATAACAATTAAAAAAATGCATATTTATATTTACAATCGTATTTTTAACGTTGCAATATATATTATAAATTTATTGCGTATTTATCATAGATTTAGAGTATGTGTTTATGCAATATTAAATATAGTTGGTACCACTCTAAATATATAGTTTTATGGTTTGAAAAGGAATTAAGCTTTGAATACAAGAAAATAATAAAAGCACGCATATGTATACACATATTTAGTCGTCTTTTCCTGTTTTCATACTTTTTTTATAAGAAGAAATAAGTAAAGAACTCGAATGTGATAGTGACATGTGATAGTGACAAAAAGATAACGACATTATAGTCATCTCTGCAAAGAGAAAAAGCAAAAATAAAAAAAGTATGGAAACAGGAAAAGGGGGTGAGTGAATATATGTATATGTGCTTTATTATTTTTCTGTATTCAAAACTTAATTCCTTTTTTACGACGGAAATCTTGCGGTCGAACGGAGGAAATCTTGCCCGCGAGGCAGACTACGAGTGCGAACGCGACACGATGGCTGCGTTTCTTTTGGGCGCTCACGCGCTGTAAGCTGCTGTAAGCATCATTCTATCTTCGTTGCACATCGAATATCAAACGAAGATAGAGCGATGCTTACAGCGCGTGAGCGCCCAAAAGGAACGCACCCGATGACAGTGATTCGGGGCAAGCTCACTTGATGATGAGCTCGATAATCACTCTCGTAGAAAATGCAAAGTCTCTTGACACTCACGCACTTTGCTGAGATGATTGAGCGGCGATGCCGCGCAAGAATCGGTGGAGAAGCCACGCACACAGAAAACGTTTGCCGTTGTGCCGAGATCACTTGATTTAGCGACGTGCGAAATGAGTCTGCTTGCGATCGTTCTCTTCCGCCGGGAGGGTTCTCGAGGGACGGAAACGAAGGCGAGATCCGGAACGCGGCGCGGCGCTCTCTGATTGATCCGATGATTGACGGAGTTGCGCTGTTGGCACAATTTTCGCGAACAAAGACACCGCGCGTGTCCGGAGTTGCGCCGTGCTCCGATTCTCGACAATGCCGGCATGCGCGCATTTGTACGTAGGGCGGCATCGACGCGTGATCGACCACGCGGGGCGGCGTTGATCGACAACCCCGTGCGGATCGAATCCGTGCCACGAGACTGCAGACAGCAGGCACATAGCAGTCAGCCTCACGGCCCGATTACATCGAGAATATGTTCGATCCTTAACAGTGTTAATTTAACTAATTTTGATTACGTTATCTGATTTATTTGTGTTAAATCCATATTTAAGTAAATAAAATGTTAAAATAACACATTTTATATTTAATCATAAGATTAACATGAAAATAATGTAGTTATGTTAAAAAATATCCTTTTCATTTATATTTAACATTATACAAATGTTTGTTGTACATAAAATTTTTGTTCATATATCATTTAACTTTTATTTATTTTGTGTTAATTTATGGACATAATATTTGTGTCATAATTTGACATATTCACATTATGTTAAATTAACACAAAAATTTGAGTGGACCGTTTGGGACATGTGATTTATGTTATACTTAATACGAATTTTCCAACTGTGTACTTATTTGAATAACTGAAATCGTTAGTCTTTTTAATTTGTCATAAGAGGGATTTATCAGTCTTGTCTCTTGTCAATAAGTATTTGTATACGTATACAGTACTTAATATTATATGCATGAAACAAAGAGTGCTTTCGTACATGTCGAACAATCTCAAGATTCGCGATCGAGAAGGTCGTTATTCTTCGACGTGGACACGTTTTAACAAGGTGCTCGCCATCCGGGCTTCGAGGATCTCCGTTTACGTATCATCGTAACTCTAACGAGCTTCGCCATGTGCTTTCGAAAAGAAAACTTCGTCTCGAGTTCTTCACCAGATTGTCAATTATTCAAAATATAATAAATGTGAGAAACAATATATTTTGTACACTTTAAATAGCAATTAAAAAGATCTATGGCAATTGCAAAAGGAAAAAAATATGTTGACATTACAAAAATCGCGTTTTTTAATTAATAATAAATAAAAAGATTCGGGCAACGGGTCTGGAGGGAAACATCCACTCCTATATGCTATTCTCCTTTATACCTTGTACCTTCGGACCAACGATCACGCAATCTCTGCGTAATTTTGCGTACGCCGTCCATCCCGCCTCGATAATAAACACGCTGAATAGCATTTTGCGGTCTACGCGGGTATACCTGTCCAGCCGATGCGCGCTTGTCTTTTTTTTCCTCTCACGACTTATTGTTCTCGCATAAATTGACCACGAGAGCACCGCGATCGTGGCGCGTCGGATACTTAGAAAGTAATGCAGTCTCGCCCGAAGCAGTTGGATCGAAGCGTCCGGAAGATGTTAAACTGGTTCGAGGCCCAGTCCGAGCCGTCAAGCTTTATTCCAGAGATCCCACTGCCGCGATACGTCATTCCCGCAGCTGTTAAATCAAAAACGTAGACCAGCGACGTCGCTCCAAAAAAAAAAGAAAAAATTTGACGGCTCCAAAAACACGACCATCTCTTATTTCGATTGCGCGTTTTACTACCTTGTGCAATTCGAGTGAGAAGAAATCTGAACTTACCCAATTGGAGGCCTACCAACTATTACTAATCGTATTCCCTTTTCAGGTAAACTCTTTAAAAGTCTTTTTCAAATTCTTTCGTCGAATCGTCAAGAGACATTTCAATATTTGTCTTTGAAAATCTCTCCTTTTTGCAATATAATGTCGTCGCGATATTTATTTACGACGATTTACTATTTGACGACACGAGCAACGCAATTGAAAAGGAATCAGCGTCCACGAGATGTCCATGCAAATAAGCTCCTTTTGCATCCGTTCATTGCATACCATCGGACGGAACATGGCAGATTGCGCGCGAGATGCGCACGGGAAAGTCTTACGCAATTAAGATCGAGCGGATGGATGGAGTCGTGATTCGAGAGTGCAACGGCGCCCAAGTGGTAGTATTACCCGGTGATTAGTGACGGTTGTGTTACCGAGTGATTTAACGTTTCTTTTGCGCTACGACGGACGGCGATAGCAGCAAGTCTCCTCGAAGCGCAGGTGATTTATCACGTTGGCAAAAATATGAAATAGCCGGCCGATAATGTGTGAAAATAATAAGAGGATTATGATTGTAATAATGTCGTAAGAGGGCGATTAAAAAGCGTAGTTCATAGCCGTTTCGAGAGAAAATCGTGCAATTAAGGTTGAAACTAATGATCCGGGAGATGGTGCGGGTTAAGTGGAATTATCTGTGGTGATTAGCGACGGTTATTACGGGTGATTTAGCTCTCATCTTTATTTGAATAGATGAATTGCCGCGTTAAAAGCGTATTACGCGTTCAATCAGGCAGAATAGAGTACGTAAATAAAGAACTCTCTCTCTCTCTTCGAATATAAGTAGCTCTGAAACAGGTTTCTATTTGTTTAAGTTAACGTATATGTGAGTTAAAATTTTACGGTATGAATGAGATATTGTTTGTCACATTGGCGAATGAAGAAAGATTGTTGAGTTCGCGAGGAACATGAAAGAACATAATTCGACTTGTGCTTCGAGACGAGGTACTTATGCAATTAAGATCGTGATTTGAATATATATGTATACAAGCAAGACTCTAAGTGCCGCTTAAAAGGACTTTAACCGAGCGATTAGATTGGACAAAAGATAATTCAATTTCTCCGATTGAACACCCCGTGGAAGTAACGCGGTGTTAACATTGCACTTATTGTCAGTCAACAGCGATTTATCGTGCAGAAAAGTAATTGAAGTGGAAGTGAAGACGTTTAGACGATAACCTTCACGGCTTCCTAATAGATGTGGAGAAGTGCAATGGCGGTATAATTCCCCAGAGAAACCGCATGGCGGAACACCGCGGTTAGTAACGATCGGCAAAGCTCGTTACTGTGGTGTTTAACTATCATTTAAGCCAGGATTAAAGATAATCCAGTCAGCGTCGTTGGAGATATAGCGAAAGCGCGAGCTACCACTTACGGTCGTCGCGCTAACTCCCGATTAAGGTCGATTTATTACCCGGCGAAGGGTGCCCCCTTCTGAAAGGGGGAACGCAAACGGAGATAGGGGAAGGACGCTAAGTATACTTCCCGGTAGGCTTATCGTGGGTCGTGGGTAACCGTTATAACTCCCGGAAATAAAGAGTTCTTCATTAAAGAATGGTTTATGAAAAGTAGTCTACTATCTTTTTAAGTAAATAGAAAAAAATTGAAACCAAGCTTTCACGGAGTAACATTTCTTCGCGGAGGTGAGCAAGGTAGTCTTTAAATCATTTAATAAGCCTCTAAAGAAAATGGGATCTGCGCCGCGACTTTAAAGAGAATTATCGGTGTTCGTGAGGAAAGAGAAGGACCGTAAAATATAATATCACGGAGCGCCGACGCATGGTTGCACAATTTGTCAAACCCGATGCACCAGGGTGCAGACTGCATGCGAAGGAGCTCGTTGCGATATCCTGGGATATTCCTCGGAGCGGCCGCGGCGGCTGCGTACGGCGTATTAAATAATCATCCGTGTAAACAGAGAGGAGTTATCGCGCGACGCACGGTACTCGCCATAATAAAGGAATTCCCGGGATGCGGGCGCGATATTTTCCGCCTTACTCGATAAGTTCGTATTAACGCGTGTTAAATCACGGCCACGTGTGTGCTCGCGTACATACCTCGTGTGCGTGTGGCCGAGTCCCCGATGAATTATACCTAACGTCCTTCGTGTGGCGCGCGCGGATTAAGGACGTTCTTTCGTCCTTATACTATAGAGAAAATCGATTTTCTTAGAATTTTCTTGAAACTGTGAATATACGTTAATTTAGGTGTGCTTTATGCGTGGTATAAATTTCAGTACCTCTTGCGGTATAAAAAATAAAAATACTGAGCCTCAAGGTTTAAAAAAAAATTTAAATTTAATTTTTTTTAGTTTTGGCATTTTTTCCTTATAGAACTCGACGAGAGGAGCAACTTGGTCCTCTTGGCCAACCTCGTATCTCTTACCGTTTGGCCTGAAAAACCTTTTCACTAGTAAAAGTTGAAACTTTGAGGCTCAGTATCTTTATTTTTTATACCGGAAGAGGTACTGAAATTTATACCACGCATAAAGCACACCTAAATTAACGTATATTCACAGTTTCAAGGAAATCCTAAGAAAATCGATTTTCTCTAGTATATAAGGACGAGAGAACGTCCTTAAGCCGCTTTCAAAATATGCCAGCACCTACAGCCTCGGGGCCGTGGAAGACTTTGTCGGCCGACGACGATAATGTCGAAGGTGGTAGACTATGGGTAAGGTCAAAGGCGAGCTCGAGAGAACTCCCCTTACCCGCAGGTTCAAAGGAGGAGGTCGGGCATTGTTAGTAGCGACTTATAGAGGGAGAGCAGAGAACCCGACGCCCAAGTCGCGTCGCCAGCACGGTGAATTATCCCATATCGACATTACGGTTCATTGTAATCGGCCGCGGGGTTATCGATTTTTCATTTATAACTCAGGAGAAGAGAGGGGCTTCCTGCACGACACCATCGAAGGCCAAAGCCGCGTATTTTTAGCGACTGCGCGGAAGCGTTACATTTGCGGAAATGCAAAAATATACGCTCGCCCACGCAATAAAATAAAAATAGCGTCACTAATTAAATTATTATTAACCGTAAATCATTATTGCGAAAATAAATTAGAAAATAAAAATAACGATATTTATATTGTAACAGGATTGCGTTGCGTCTTTGGGTCGGAATAATATATAAACGTATCGCGATGAGATACGTTTATTAGAGTGAGAGATAGATAATTTTTTTAGGTATGGAGATTAATTCGTTCGCTTCAAACAATTTCTAAATTACTTATTAATCTCCACGTCCTATCAGACTGCTTTCCTGCTGGTCACGTAACTAACTGGCTTCCAACAAAGACTGCACCGCCCCGAGCAATAAATGTTGAAGCCGCTCAGGCTAAGTCAAAGGAATGTTCGAACCCGTAGGTATGAAGAGAGGCTCGACTTCGAGCAGCGTGCTCGAGCTACTTTGACGAAATTGTTCTTGAAAGTTCTAAAGAATAATGATGTTAACAATGAACAGCATAAATAAATTCTTTTGAAGTCTTGAAGAGTCCGTCCACGATTATTTGACATTGACAAATAATCGTTAAATGAGATGAAAGAAAACGTTAAATCGATAGCGTATATAACCGGCGCAAAGTGAAGATTTCACAGAAATGCATAAAATTTAATCGGCCTCAAAAGTAGTCGCTAACGATGGTTAATTGAATGTTTCCTATTTTATCTATTTATCATAAATAGAATATTATAGTGATTTAAAAAGAGAGAAAGAGTTATATAAACTACAAATAGAGCTAACTGATGTCGGTGTGAAACCGCCCATTAGATGGTTAATATAAACTTTGTTTAATAACTTTACACGTCCGGCTACTGCAATAGTCATTTTCATTATATTGCATGCATGCAGCTTTCCTCTGTGACCAATTTGGTTTAAATCACTCTGTGTAGATATATATCTATATTACACTCTCTCTCTCTCTCTCTCTCTCTCTCTCTCTCGCTCTCGCTCTCGCTCTCTAATCTATACGGATTCCATATACCAGTTTCTGATATCTGGTCCATTCTATTTCAGAAGCCCTATGGCTTATACGCTCCGTATGGGATGCGATCGAAATTGTGGTACAACCGAGAAAGAAACGGAGGAAACTTATTGTATCTTATTTCTTATCTTATTTTTTGACTTATTTTTACAGGCGCATCTCTTCTTCTTTTTCAATTGCAATTTCGACTTTACCTCATATATAATTTTACAAGAATTTCTTTATAATGTAAAACGTTTTGTGCATGAATTTGAAATTTCACTTGTCTTTATCTCTGCTTATAACCAGCGGTCTATAAACGAGACATATCGTCAAGATGGTTGCGAGATGACTTTCGATAGCCGACTAAAGTGTTCAACGTAATATCGATTGCAAACGGCAAACCCGTGATGTATCGCGACATTGCGGACGATCGCGCGCATAAAAGCACATCTAGTATCCCGGATAAGAGACAGGTACTTTTAAGAGCGCTACCTCGTCTGTGTCCGATACTCGACTCTGATATCAACTCCTTCGCTTTTTCAGGGTGGCATTCCTGCGCCGTTCTCGCGACTATCTCGATCTCGCTTAGAAACCAGGAAATTAATTAGTCAGATGACGCCATTTCGCTGATAAATGATTCTATAAATCGATAAGGCGAACGAAAAACATCCGCACGACTTTGCCCGACATCCTCGAGTGATAATAAAGCCGGAGTGTTGACAAACTCGTAATTTCCCATCACTTTAACGGGGAAATATCCGCTCACGGGGATGAAAGCAAAGCGAATCGCGTAATTTATTTGCCATTTATCATGTAATGAATTAAGATCTCGGCGAGAGAACTGACGGGATACGCTTGGAACGGGATTATTACCGTATAATCGATTCGACTATATTACTTCGCGTCAAACTCTCCTGCAACACTCCGCGTGGATTTCTGGAAGTCGATTAATGTAATTCGGACGGGGAGGATGATTAATGAGTAATCATAATATCAATGCCGCATATAATACATCTAGTACTGTATGTAAAGCCGAATAATGAAACGGAACGAATGAACTCGATCAATTGACGAGTTCAATTAATAACACGTAATAAATGAACGAGTACTTTTCGTGTATTTATCAATGTTTCGATAAAGCTGATGTTTGCCATAGGAATTATTTCGAGCGTCGAGCGCTGATATACGACCAAGACTCACCACGAGGAGGACACATCGATTTTCCGAAGTTACGCCGCCGCATCCGAGCCAGCTACCGATGACAGCCAGTACACCTGCGACGATCAAGGCGTAGGCCAAAGTGGGATACGTCGACGTGGACATCAGGGACACGTAGCTGTGCTTCGCCGCCACCGTCCAGATACCAATGCCACCCACAACCAGTCCAGACAGCTGCAACACATGAGCGAGAAATTCACGATTTAATTTCACGGAAGCGCGAAATGTCGCGAAACATCCACCACGCGATGTCTCACGTAACTTACGATTTACGTGTGTGGCCTGTTGACGCATTATTCTCGGCAGTAAAACGTTTCTCGATAATGCGAGCAACTGATGAAAATAAGATTTCTCTCGACGCGTCGGTATGAAAATTTTTATCGTCGCCGATGGAAGAGAAGCCAAATTGACTTTTCTCCTGTTCGAACTTTGCCTTTTACAGCACACTCCTCCCCCTCTTCTCCCCGCAAAAATAAATTCTCTAACGTGGCGAAATGAGTTCTCTTAGAAGTTGACGAAGTGAGGCCAAGTCTCATTGGTCTCTTTCTCGAATTCCTCGGAAAGAACCCGAGACTGATTATGCACCCGTCGCGTCGTCTCGGTTGTCGTCGCCGGCGTCTTCGAAAATCTCTAGGATAATCGATGGCATCGACCTAACCCGTCGGGAGAGAACACGGTAACGGGAAGCGAGAGTCGTCGTCGTTCGTGTCCGCGGAGAACTTCCGATAGGATCAGCCCACGGACAGTGCGTTTCATTCAATTTCATATCGTGCGCCCGCACCGGTTTCACCGGCGCGGCGGGCGCAAAGTCGGCTTCGATGACTGCTCGGATATCGTCACCGCCCACACGACACAGCTGGTACAAGAGAGAGAATGAATAACGGATATCGGCCTGATAACTACACGCACCAATGCGTGTAGGCATTGCGTATATATATAGGGTGTCCGTTAATTGGCGCCGCGAGCGGAAAATAAAGCGCTTCCCGTTGTCGCCGCGCAATATACCCGAGAGATGTTTCCCGCATGATGATATTTAATTTGAAACCTTAAGGGATAGGGGACAATTTAAAAATCACTCTCAAGTTAATCGTCGCTCTCAATTTTACGCTCAATCTAGAAAAAAGAGTTAAAAAGAGTTAAACAGATTAGAGAGGAATACTTAAACCCACATCTCGAGATTACTCTTCTAAGATAAACTGTCTTTAATTTCCTCAGAAGTGTTCTTCAAAAGGAAGTACTTGCGGAATCGTTTTCGTCTGTTTCTTTTATCCATAAGGTACACACAGAGAGTTTCGTGACTTTTTTACTCGCCCCGGCCGTGCAACACGTTTTACGCGCCTATAACGGAAGTGTCATCGTCGAACGTCACGCATCGCGTCCGATCGAACGCCGCGATTTTATCCCGCGGTCTTTTTGCTTCTCGCGCCGGACATCGTTTTCCTTGCGGCGCGATATATTTTTTCCCCTTCCCCCGCTCGCTCCCATTGACATACGGACACGCACAACGCGGAGAGACCCGTTTCCTCGTGGGAGAACGGTTGAAAGTACTCCAGAATATACGAGCCACGCCGACGTAAATATCGGCCGACACGCGTGATATTTATGATATCGATATTTACGGGGAATGCGGTTCACGTAGGTCACCGTACACCGTCCCGAGAACAATGATCAAGTTACGAGCAGCTATAGCGTTCTCCAAGTGACGCAAGTATGTGATTTTATTAGTTATATGCATAAATTAATCGTTACCGAGCAAAAGAGTGCGATTTCGGGAATAACATTTCGGTGGTGACGCTAAACAGAGATGAATATATTACTGGAGAACAGCGTGATTCCTATACTTAATTAAAACCATGATCCTTTGATTATTGATTTGTTTGAACAGATTGTTAATCGGTGTAACTTGAGATTGATAATTGATATTGAAACAGCTCGATTGACAGAAGTGTATTATTGCGATACCAACGGCGATTATTATCTAACACTCGGATATTACGGAATCAATGCACGTTTGCCAATTACTGCATAACAATCGATAATGCACTGGCTGTAATGCAATAGTCTTAGCTCCAATAATCGTAATTAGGAAATTTTTGTAGATTTTATTCCATTTATTACACTCCAATAAATATCGAGAATCTGTTTGAATATTATTTCCATCTTTAACATTCCGAATAAACTTTTCAATTTTGAATAAGATACACTTATTCTACGTATCTTATTGCTTTTGGCTCTCATATACGAGATGTATCTTTTTTCGGTGAAAATTACAGTAGAGTGTAAAATAAGGACTGTTATTGCAAATAAAATGATAATATTTGTAAAATATGCGAATTTCGATCGGATTGCGATATTTACGATATTGAGGAATGCGGCTTTACGCGAACGAGCGCGAACTCATCGTTGTTTGGTACAAGAGCTGAAATTACTAGTCCAGAATTCGCGGTGTAAACGTGCGAATAATGTGCGACATTGTAACGGTGTATTGTGTATTGTAATAATTTCCTTTACAGCAAGCCCCGTTTGCTATATCGAGGAATAAAAGTGTCGTAATTTTGTTCGTAACTTCCGCGGAATGTCAAAGTTGTAATATCAATTTGTAACACATCGACAGCGTCTAATCGTAGCATTGTAAATAATTGTTTAGTCGAGTGAATTTACGATTATGTGACCTATTACGCGATTAATTTGTGATTGTATGATCTATTACGCGTACGATCTATTACGAATTTATGATAGCGGTGCGGTATTATAATGCTTGGTTTGGAGTAGTTACCTTACACTGATTGAGAGTTTTAATAAAATGCCGATTTTTGAGGGAAAGAACTTGAATTCGGTCTTCAACCGACTTTTACCTAACAGTATATTTTGATAGATCATGGCATACTTTCTTTGTAAACTTTTTGAATTTTTGCAATATCTTCAAAATTGAAGAAAATATAGTACACGAAAAAACGTCATCAAAGAAACTTTAGAAAGCTATAACTTTCTCAAATTTGGGTTTTTCTTTTAAATTCAAAAAGTACTAAAAATCGGCTTAGATTCTCTACATTAATTATGGATACCGCTTAATAAAAAAATTTTACTTGAGAACCCAATTGTGCGCCACGAGGTCATGAAACGTATTATTAAACTTTGTACGATTACGCGGACGCTCCCGCGCCAAATCGTATACGATTCCTAGATTAGATTAACGCGACGCGTTTTTCCGAAGTACCGCTGTGATACCTGATAAAGAACACGTTTCCACGCATAAATAACAAACGTTTTGCCGTATCCATTAAAGATCTGGAGTCACCGACGATGTATCCGGGCAATATATTCCAGTTCCGGGGCCGTATTCGAGTCGCGGCGAGCGCGACGGGCATACGCGCGGTACGTGCGATTCCGCACGAAAAGGAACTCGATTCGAGATTCCCCGTCCCCGCTGACGGGTTATATGGGGCCATCGCGGTAGCGGGCCGCAATTTATTATTTTATCATTGTCCCGATGGCGCACACGGACAATCCACACTCGCGTGTAACGTAACTGTGTACGCGTCGGGTCGGCGATACACCGTATAAACCGTACGTATCGCGCGCCGATATTCTTCGCGTCTATTACGTGCCCGTATTTCAAATCACCGGCTCCGTGTTCCATATGTCCCTCGCCGCCGCGCCGCGTCGGCCTCGGCCACCGCGATCGGGAAAACAGAGCAAGAGAAAAACGTACGGGCGTATATACATACATATCGAAACTGCGTCCGCGTTTCATCGATCACGGATTCTCTCTCGATCGCGCGCGCGACGCGATTTCGCTTACGTCGTTCGGAAACGTTTTGCATAATTGATCTGGCGAGCCGCAGCATGAATTAAGCATGAATTAGGTGGGCCGCGATACGCACATGGGAGGGAAAAAAGAAAGAACCCGGCAGAGAAATCCCATTTGTAGGAGCGTTGTCGATAAAATGAAACTTACAACGCGATATTTATTATATTTTATACGAAAATTCTGCTCGCGTCGTACTTGAGTTTCTCAATAAATTGCGAATATGCGCGGACGAGATTTATCGCATTCATTTTCTGGGATGCCTCGCTCTTTCACCGCGTCCGTAGATTCCCGCATAAGTAATATCGTCGTCTTAAGCAATCCCTTTCGATACGCTGCTCAGGTACACTTCAGTCAGCGCGCGGTTCGCCTATGTACTTATGCATATATATAGTGCGACCCTCGCGCGAACTGCATCGGATGTAACGAGACAGCTGGCGAACCCGAACGTGCCAGCCAATGCAGGCCCCTTGATCAGCTCCGGGTTAAACTATACGTTGCAACTTGGGGCAATGTTATATGCTAATCCGTTCACGTACTCGCTAAATTTTGCGCTGCAGGACAATAACGCGCGGCGCGCGGCGAGCGCGGTGTAGAAAAAATGACGGACGGAAACGAAGAAATTAAAAGTCGTACACGTCACGCCGACTGGAAAAACATCCCGAAAATTATTGATGCGGGCTCGTGTAAATCGTGTAACGCGGCGGAAGCGCAATATAACGAAATATACTCGCCAAGAAAAAACATTTTAATTTCTTCATTAAATTCCGAGGTCGGTACGCACTTCTATCTTGCGGCGCGTGAAAGATTTAATTAAGATTCGCCCGAGTTCGTGTGAGACATTTCAGGAAAGAACGAGACACGCTACGTAATTAAACACATTTTGTACGCGGGAGTTCTACTTGTTTGTTTTACGACGATCATATTTAAAGCGGAATAAAGAGGTATCTGTTGGACGGACATCGTTTCCGTTATACAACTTTAATTTCGCCCATCGATCGTGCCCGGCCGAGCGTTTACGATCTTTACTAGATCGTAACTTTCAATGAGTTGTCTATCGAAAACACCCGCGGCTCGACAGCCACGGAAATTTCGTTCGGACTGGTTTTCTGGTATTCTCAAAGGGACGTCGGCGATGTCCGCCGACGCCCCCGCCTTTCTCTCTTCTCTCTTCTCTCTCTCTCTCTCTCTCTCTCTCTCTCTCTCTCTCTCGCTTTAGTTTACTTTTTATTCTTTCTTCGAATAATCGACCGCGCGGGTTATCTGCTCGCCTCCTCCTACCGAGATTACCGATCTACGGGACAAATAAAGTTCTTAAGATGTAACGGTGTTCGTCCCTTTTTTATTGCATTCCGCCGTATAATTCTTGGCAGACCAATCCGTGGAAAGCCGGCCGCGCTCGGCCGGCGGGCGGGATCTCCTCAAAAGGAATTCCGTTCGATACACAGAGAAGATACGGGAAGAGACGCAGTACGGACACGGAAGACGGAATGAAAAGCGGCGATCCCTGCGGCATCCCTGCGCGCGATTCGACTTTTTCCACTTTATTCCTACTGCCCGGGATCTCTCGCAGATCTATCGCTGGAATTGGAAGCATCTGTTTCCCGCTCGGGCGTACGTACCGATGGTTTCCCTCTCCTTCGAGAGCAGGATAAATGCTCGCTCAGTTAGGACGGAGAATTGAACGAAACGATCGAAGGCGAAGTGGAATTAAAGACAACACGATACTTCGAATTTGTATATCGGGGCTCCTCTCTTCCCTCTTTCTCTCTCTTTCTCTTTCTCTTTGTGTATATGCTGGTTGTCTTCCTAATAAAAATTCACTTCGTTGCTCTTGCTCCTCCGGCCGAAAAGGAAAAAAAATTTAACTATCGTGCAATTACCGTCGCGCGATACATATAATTGCGCTTAGGAAATGGAATTCGAGACACACGATCCTGCATACCGGACAGACAAGAGACAAGATACGGAGAGAGACGAGCAACGACGAGGGGAAAAGGGAGAATCGCGTAAAGGAGGAAAACTGTAATATCTTCGAGTATCTTGGTACGAGCCGGACGAAATTCCGAGCGCCTTCAAACGACGTCCCGCATTCCCGACGGAGTTAAGTACTTCGTGCGAGCTCTTCCGCAGACATTCTACCGCAAATGCCTGGCGTTCTCTAAATAATTAAATCATCTTCGCCATGCAAACAGACATTATTTCGAATACGGAGCCGTCGAAACTCGGAGCGTACCGGTCGACGTCAAGGACCGGTCGGGTCGGGCCGGGCTGCCTGTACGTCAACATAAACGCGATGTAATTCAATTCGGTACTTAATTATCCCTCTCCGTCCTTCGTTCGTATCTCGGTATTAATAGCATGTTATTTATAGCGGGTATCGCTAATTAAAAGTGTATCACCAATCGGTTCGGAGCCGGCGCCGTCAGTCTGTCGCGGCAAAAAGAAATTAATACTGACGTAATTAGGCGGTCGCCTAATTACGTTAGAAAGGCGATTCGCGTAAAAAAGAATCGTGGCAACAAATTATATGAATAATTCTAATTATGGTTTATTCAATACGGGTGAAAATTTAAGCTGTTTCCATTAAAATTATCGTGCTACGTTAATTGTTGCCCATGACAATTTGACACAAGAGAGCAATTATATTCTCTCTTTTCCATTACTTGGCTCTACAAATTTACGGCCAAGTATGCATTATAATATCTTGCGACGATAGCACGAGCCACCTCTGCGCGACGTGTGAGCTCGCCGAATGCATTCGGACACCGCGACTAGCGATCGATTCTGACTTTTTTAGACCGATCCCCGGCGCCGGTCGGCATTTTTATTACATTAGACGTCAGGATTTCAATATCTCGACGATGTACGACCGGACAACGAGGAAATAAATTTTTGCGCGTTACCGCTGGCTATGCGCTGATGGCTATGCGCTACGTGAGAGTCATCCCATTACCGGGGACCAGCATCCGAAATCTGTGCCGGACAACCCATGCAGTCACACATTGCAGTGTAAAGTCCAGTCGCGGCCCGTTTACGTCGGATGTATGTACTCGTTTCCATTTTAATTGCGCCAACAACGTTTCGCGATGCACTTCCGGCGATTTCACCTTCACTGGTATCGGGAAATTGTGCCATCGTACCTACCGTAGCCACCGGATGTTCAAAATCTCGAATTTACCAGCTCGCGAAATCATTGTCTAGTTTTCGCGGATATAAAACTCGCCTAGCTAATGTACTCGCGAAATATTTGTAGTGCAGCATCTTGTCGTAAGCGCGTTTAATTATTACATAAGACAAGTAACGTGCGATCTCTCTTCACGGAAAGAACAATTTTGCTAAAGTATAAGGATTGAAAAAAAAAAAAACGAAAAGCCTTTTAGAATGGTGAACTTTTGTTCGTGATAAGCGAATATACCGCGATAGAATCGGTATGATTCGAGCGACGCAGCGAAACTGGTAAGATATACTTAATTCGGTATTTGAGGTATTTCAAAAAGGGGCGTAAATCAAAATAAACAGTCTTCGAGGTTGTTCGTATCAGGCTGTTTATGAGTGACAGTACTCCGCGACAGTACACCGCTCAATTAGTTATCCGTCGCATCACGAGAATTACATCGCGAATGAAAGAGCGAAATATAAACGTGCGTATTGTCAAGAAAATATGATTTCCAACAAAGTGTTTGAAAATTTAGCTATAGATACAGATCTGAAAATTTGTTGCACCATCAAAATAATTATAGTAGGTCGCTGAAGCATGATGATAATGCTGTAAAAAATTTTGACATTTTAGCAATCAATTTGAGTGTCCTACAAAATTATTTTCAGAACTAGCTAAATTTTTAGATACTTCAGCAAAACCGTTCTTTCTGTGTTGTAAAAAAAATTATGTACGTTACAATTTATTCAATAATCATTCGATTTCTTTGGACTGACAGACAAGTAAAATTTCACGATGTACGCAATGGAGCATTCTCCGAAACATCACTCACAAATTTTCCAACCAACGGCGTCATATTTTATAAATGAAACGCGTATATGTCAGATTAAAATCTGTACAAGTAAAGAAAAACAATTTTGTTTTCTTTCTCATTCAAACGGATAAAACGTTTGTATTCAACCAATATATCATGTCATATCTCGTGCTTAATCGTCTTGTGTACCAAGAGATACCTACAAACTGAGTTATCAATCTAAATCATATTGCGTTGCTCGACATATAACTATGACTGACATAATCAGCTTCAGAATATGCACTTACGTAATCCCGACCGTTTTGCTTGGAATTGCGCATCTTCCCGAAGTATGTCGGTGCTACATCTAATTTTAGGTTCCGTCTGCAAGGCTCAACCACGTGTCCGAACCTACGCAAGTTTCGAACGACGTGCGAAACGATAAAAATTATAACACACTCTTCCGCTAATATAAATTCATCAAGAGTTCCTTGATATGTACAATATAATCCCTTTTCTGCTGCAGGACACATAAATAATCGAAGCACGACTTTGTTTTATATATAATACATGTATATACAAGTGAAATAAAAATATTTTGAAGAATGTTTCCGTTATTCTACCGCAGGAGACATTTCGCTGGGACGTCGCCTACATAATTTAAATTCACCAGCCTCCCTTATGTGCAATCCTTTTTCAACCGCAGAGCATATAAATAATCGGGGCACGAATTTGTTATAATATTCACTGTCACATGTTTCTTAAGCGAGTTCTATCCGTTGTTGTACATACGTCTCATCTCGGATATTTCTCGACACTTGCCTCGATAAGTTCCTCGTAAACTTTCGTCGGAATTTTCTCTCTCTCTCTCTCTCTCTCTCTCTCTCTCTCTCTCTCTCTCTCTCTCTCTCTCTCTCTTTCCTGCCTGTTACGCGTATCGCGTGCGCGCGTAAACGCTGCCATGAATTCATAAGTATGCATTACGATCCGGAATGATTACGTACGACACGGTAATTCCCTAGCAACTTTATTCAAAGATACAGTCCGGACGTTGCCGCCGCCGCCGCCGCCGCCTTCGCCGCCGCCGTCGTTGAGAGATATCATCTGCCCTGCCGTGCACTTTCTTCCAGCCTCTCCCATCCTCTTTATGACTGCTGGTGGCATTGCAATGTGCGTTCGTGTGTGTGTGTGTGTGTGTGTGTGTGTGAGTGCGCGCACCGAGAACTTCGTATGATTTACGACAAACGAGTTAAGAGCAAAAGCGCCGCCACCGCGTAATGATAAACATTTTCGACGTTGCGTGCACGCTGCGGACTCGCGATTCTCAGACCGCGAAGGCGCGAGGGCGCCTAAGCGCGCCCGTGTAATTTAATAGAATCGTTTACGGAGAGAGCTTTATGATAATCGGAGCCCCGAGGCTTCGTATACATACGCGCATACGTATGGATTTGCGGTGTCGTCGCTCTATATGCTTAACGCTGCTCCTCTCACCGCGCCAACATCCAATGCACGGCGTGTTTCTTGACAATCGCGGGCGTGACTCAGTTAAGAGCATTCGCAAAATTATTTTTGCCCGACCGTCCGCTTCTCCAATTTAATTAAAAATGATTAAAATTCTCCAACGCCAACGGTATATTTTTTATACGAAAACATATATCTCTTGCATAAATGTACGATGAAGATGATTGCGACGGTCCGGCTCAGCCGGCTCAGCGCTAAATATACAGGAGAGAAAACGGGCTATTATCTTTATTAGATGCTTTCTAAAGCGAATTGTGCCCGGTTTATTGCCATGCAAAGCGTGGATATAATCAGAAAGTTTCCAACTCTCGGCACGTCACTTTGGCGCGAAGACGACGGAAAAGTAAACTATTACGGAATTATAAAGGCTCGTACAGACATATTCTGCAATGGGCACGCAATCGATACGGCCGAGGGATATATTCGTGCACTCCGTGCCTCGCGTTTACTTTCGTACGTTAATATCACTTTGCGTTAAAGCGTATTTAATTCGAATTAACGGCGAAATCTCCTGGGAGCGGTAAAGTACGGCCGTTACGTCGAACGAAAACGGCAGTTTCCGTGTTACCCTCTATCTATATCCCGTATTTTATGCTACTTTGCTTCGTAACCGGCGCTTTATCGCACAAAGGATCTATTGATCTACCGCGTAAACCGGTAGTCGTCTTCGATTAAAACTCGGCTCGCTGATAGCGCGGCCGATAAATTTCGCTTCGGCAACAACGACGGCATTTAATCGGCCGTGGCCGCGTCGCTGCATCTCTACAGGCGAGAAAGCCTTGCCGCGATTCGCCTTGTATGTACGTACGTACGTACGTACGTACGTACGTGGGGTATGAAAGAAGGTGGATATCCATTAGCATAAGACTCGAGGAGATCTCCGGCCGAAGATAGCCGGCCCCCTTATTTATATAGTCAGGACCAATCAGCCGTCCCTATACGCGCGTCCTGTGGGCGCGAGTGCTGATAAAAGCCAGACCCTGCTCTGGCCCCAACGCGAAAACGAGTTGTAGATCGTTCGTAACGTCAGTTATCATTAAACGCAGCACCTTAAATCGATATATGCGGATAATGATCTGAAATTATCGCGTTTTTCTACAGTGAATTTTTATTGCTTTCTTTTTTGTGGTTTGATGTAGAGAGAGAGAGAGAGAGAGAGAGAGAGAGAGAGAGAGAGGGGGGAAGAGAATGGCAGACAATATGCGAGTGAGAAGAACAAGGGAGAACAATGTGAGAGATTTGGGTGAGCAAGAGTACAGAGTACATGAATGAGTACTCTGAATATTTATAAACGAAGGATAACGAAGGAGCGAATGTGTGCTGTTAAAGCGAATGAAATGAAATACGGAATTCCGTGAAACGGAAAAAAGGAGCGAGGATACAGTGAGATGAGCGCGCGGATCGTATAGATATTAATAATTATTACACGAATAATGGGAGTAGCTCTTTATGAAAGATGAATTAATTAAATAATAATATATCGTTGATATTATAAGAGCGGTGGAATAGACGTTATATCGTACGCGCTGATAATCCGCGCTTGATATTCAGATTATTAAAAAATGTCGAAATCACTGGAGACGGTTACCATTTACCAATTTATAACCTCCTCCTGCCTCCCTCCTCCCCCCGGTATCCGCTCCGGAGATGTCATTTCATGGCGCATAGGATTATTATTCCGCGATGGCGAGCGTGAAACTGGCCTTAAGCCGCCGATGCCTGCAGGAATATTCCAAGATCCAATCTCGTGGAGGCACGTAAATCCTCGCGAGGAAACCCGGAGGAGGGTGAGCCGTTGTATCCCAGGACAAAATTAGAACAATTACGCGTGTAATCGAGACCGTTATTGCCCGACGTCCGGTTTCTTGGCCGAGACTTTAAGGAAACCTCACGGGCATGTCTCTCCGTTTTTTCGGGAGTATTTAGCGGCGAGGCGAGATGTATCTCCGCAACGACCCAGGTAACGCAGAAATCCATTTAATCCTGTTTCCCCCAACGTCTCGTCTTTACAGACGTCATATCACCTTCATAAGATGTAAGATGAAAGATTACTCGCCGGTCTCCCACGAAAGATTAAGCAATATAAGTGTTGCCGGACGATGCACGTTAAGGTATATTGAATTAATTATTTCTTAACAAAAAAATTATTCATAATCAACTTAGAAATTCATGTTGTTAAAGTTTACGCAATTTTCCCCGTGCTCAAAAGATAAGTGTTCCCACTGTTTGCGGGTTGTACGAATTCATAACGAAAGAGATGCACAATTGCATTATGCTTTGATATTTGATATATGTTTACTGCAATATTTACAGCAAAGTCATGTTATTACACAATGTAACACAATCTCTGTTTCGTTGATGATATATTTGTACAAAATATGATATAATCGTTAAATCGCGCTATCATATATTGTTAATTCAATAAACACTCGTTGCGATATTTATATTTTTGGATATACGCATTGTGCGAAAATATCGCTTTGAGACTGCTAATTATCGTCGCTATGTCGAGTATTACGGAAAAATAACGTTTCGGAGAGAGAACGACACATTTACGATACATTTCACCGCTTTGTTGTCGTGTATGTACCTTTCATCCGGGATGTTTGCACGTCCACGATCGCCGCTTGCACGCACATATCGCGTTTAATCAAAAGAGTCGATGTCCGTTCGGATTGGATTGAATAACATAGAATAGCGTTTATTCACCGCACGTTACAGAACGCGACAGTCGCCGGACTAATTAAGCGAGGTGCTGCAGGACGCGAAATAATTCAGCACACGATTCGATTCCTTTTCCACGAGAAAGGGATTTCAGTCCCGCCGGTCCCGCGCTGTGTCGAGCCGCGTCGGACGGCATGTCCGCTATATACCGACACCACGATCGCGGCGGTGAACGGCGTACCGATTGCATTCTATCGGCGTCGATGCGCAGGTATGCGCGTTGCACACGCATCCGAGGCGCGTGCGACGTGCGACAAGACGCGACGCGAGGGTACTCGATCCTGGGAACGCTCCACCTCCTGAGAATGCGCCGCCCGGGCTCGACAACGATCGAATCGCGAACATAATTGACGATCAAAGTGGGTATCGCGGAGAATGAGAAGATAATGGGAATAAGTTTCACGAGCAGGTGCGAACGATCCCGTTGATTTCGCTCGCTTGAGCTTCGAGTGTCGCTCTGGAGTGAGGAATTTACTCTCAAGAGACGCCATACGTTTCTAAACATGATGAATGATTATTCCTGTCAACAAACCTTTACGATGTAATTAATTATGCATTATTATTGTAACTTTATCTTGGTTGATTATTACGAATAATTTATGGAAATTTATATTACCGATGATAATTAATAGATTCATAAATAATGCGTTTTATATATAAAGTAGAAATTAAATAATAACTAGTATTAAGGATACGCGTTAAATATTATTATTGTTACTTGACTTTGCGTAAAAATCTGCCTTTCACGTTTCTCCAAAAGCTGTCAATCAAATTAGAGCGCGACATTAAGGTCGAGTAAGAGAAATTGCGACAAGAGAGCCAAGCAAACGCTTCATTTGAGTACCGTAGGTACTTATTAGACAGTAATTAGCAACCCTGCCGGCGATATGGTTAATTATTACAATTAAGCCATTCTGGGCTCTGAGAGTGTCCCAATTCCCCGCGGGAATTCCTCTGTACACACACAACACACACACACACGAGGTTGCTGCATTATTACTCATACCCGGATTTAACACAATTTCATACGAGAATTCGCATTATAAATAACATAGATCTTCAATCTCAAACGGCATTCGCGAAGAATGCGTCAAAGGACGCAGCTTGTCCGAAAACGAGAAAGAAGAACGAGACACTAATGCGCAGTGATTTATCGAAAAATGTAAGTACACAGCGAAAGTAAGATTATTTAAGTATCTGCAAGCAAACTTTGCCGAACGTGAATTTACGCGAATGTCATTTTTTCTATGGCTCATTAAAAGTTTGCAAGGTGCAGGAAAACGCTTAAGCTTTAAGTTGCGGTCTTATTTAGTTTTATTTAAGTCTAACTTTCAGACTTTTCGCGAGTAATTGAATCATCCCTCAACAATTCATTAATATCGATTACATACGCGGAATAAAAGGGGGGAGAGAGAAAGAGAGAGAGAGAGAGAGAGAGAGAGAGAGAGAGAGCAGCAAGCTACTTTTCGCATGTGGCGTAATTACCACTCGTTAATGGAACGAAGTCGCAAAAAACCTGCAGTAATTACTTTATTACCCCTTTACACTATAATAATCCAACGACGAAAAAAATCAGCGAAAAGTCGGCGCGTTTTTCTTTTCACAAGAGTTCTAGTTCAAATATTATTAGGGCCACGTTGCAGTTTTTTTCAATGTACACATGAAATCAAATTAGTCAAAGCAATGACATGATTGCCATGAAAATACAATAGTTTGTATTGATAATTGTGATATCAAAAAATTGTCTATGTTATCAATAATCATTGCCACAGTAAAACAATAACACTAGTCATAGTTAAACTTTTATACTATTTTAGTAAAATAAATAAAATATTTCTAACAATTCGCATATAAAAATATGAGACAGCAAAAAATTCATAATGCGTTACATTTTTGTATTATTGGCATTTAAAATTTAGTTTCAAAGGTCGTGACTCTGAATCGTAAAGCACGCGTTGACCTCATTTTTTACATTTAAATTGTCAAAAGCGGCTCTGAAATAAAAGATATAATTCAATCTTATAACAAAGGATGTATTAAAATAGCAAGTAAATTTATTAATAGAAATAGCAAAAACACAGCCCACATACATTAATAATAATAAAGCATTGAACCGTCACTCTTCTGTTTCATAAAAAGATAGAAACCAGAGGTTTAATTGTCACTTTTTACAAACTATAGCTAAACTAACTAAAGCATACCAATTTCTAAAAAGGTGTTACGTTGTGAAACTTTTTATTGTCATATCGATTTTTTTATTGTCATATTCGTAATTAGCACACACAAATTAACAAAAAAAAAGAACGTGTTTATCTTGTTACAAAAACTTTAAAACTTTAAAACTTTTTTGTTAACTAGTGTAATTTTTTATAAAGTAAATTATTTTAAAAATATAATAGTTAATTTAAAAAATTTTTTTAACTTTTTAATAAATATTAAAAGCGATATCTTCCGGGAAAGAAATTGCATTTCTGTTAAATTTGTTTGCAAACGTGCGCGGTTACACTTCCGCATCGTTAAATTAGAATAAAATCGTTTCTCGTGCTATCTCGGTTTCTCCGAAGTGCGCGTGCGAGGGTTTCTATAATTATGCATTTGCCGTCTCGCTGGTGCATCGACGGTGGTAACATTGAATTCACTGACTTTGGCCTGGCAGTGACTATACTTCTCTGAATGCAATCAATGGGCGTAAACGCACGTGTTAAGCGGTCGGCATTGTTGCGCCGGTATTGTTCGGAGCAGGTTATTGTTACATTATGCTCGCATTATTGAGCCTTATTACGAGCAGACGTTTAAGGCTGTATATTCAGCGCGACTTACGTTGATGCACGAAGCGCGAGCGAAAGCGAGAAATGCGCATAGTTGGCACTCTAAGATTCACACGTTCGCGTTTTGATACAAGTATCGAGTGATAGATATATCACAAACTATCTCGGACCTAATACTTTTATAAAAAACCTAATATGATTGATTTATATGCTATTTATGTACATAAAAGGAGATAAAATTGCTAACAAGAAAAGTGTGATACTCGAAAATTCCTAAAAATCTGAAATGTTGCAGAAGTAAAGTAAGGTAAAGGTACCAATACCCGGACACTTAAGGATAGGAAATGTACCAATACCTGGACACGTATCTGTGTCTGGATACCTTTAAAAATATATAAATTTATGAAAATAAACGTTTGGATATTATAACTGAAGTTTCAAACTACAAGAAAAAATACTTTTATCTTGATTTTAATTCGCGTTATACTTATAAATAACAAAGGTGTCCGGATATAGGTACATGTCCGGGTATTGGTACCTTTACCTTACATGTAAACTTAAGCACATAGCAATTTTGTGTTTTGAATAATAAATGATACCAAATGTGAAAATACTTCAAAAATTTTCTATTTCTATCTCGGAAAACGTAAAAGATATTTAAACAATATTAAATACAAAAAAGTTAATGGTTTTATATATATATATATATATATATATATATATATAATCTACAATATATAAGAAATAGAAAAAATTTTTATTAAAAAATTTTTTTTTTTATATTTCTGTATTATTTCCTTAATCGGTTTTATTATAATTGCGTAACAGATGCGCTTGGAAGGATAATTATTTTCGTGCTGTGGAAATTATCTCATGTGCTAATTTTGCAGATCACTACTTTATAGTATTTGTATTGTACAATTGAATTAAATCAAATAATTTTCAACATTATTTTTCTTGTTTTAACATTATTTAATATTATTTATTCTTTACCTCGAATATCTATTATTTATTGCATTTTCAAATAAATTCAATATATTTTCGGATATTTAAGATTAATTTCAGGTTTTAAAAAAATTATAATCTCCAATTCACACACACATAGTTATAAAAAGCTTGTGAGACACTTGATATTTAGTTATTATTAAACAATAATTTCTTAGATTAAAGGGATGAGAACATAAAGAAATTTTTTTAACCCTGTTTTGTAAGAATTTATTACTATACGTTTACATCGTTATGCGTTTGGATCAATATAATCTGTACTAGAAAAATTAAACAAAAACAAATAAATTTATGTAAAATTAATAGTGTATTGTGCACAAAGGGGAGAAAGTTGCGTTTTTCAGACAAGTGTGAATTTTGCCGCCCGAGCTGAAGGCCATTCTCCCCTCCAGGCCCCTCTCTACAGGCATGGAAAGTCGAACTTTCCGTGGAAGTGTTGTGAAAAATATCGCGTGTACATACCTGCTCGGATCGAAAGCTTTTTCAGACTCGTGTGACTTGCCACCCGAGCCGAAGGCGAGGGCGGCAAACTTCACACTCGTCTGAAAAACGCAACTTTCTCCCCTTGGTGCACAATATACTATTACATTGTTGAGGATATAGCGAGATCCCGGCGATCTGACTTTTCGGTTACTCCAATTTCGTACACAACATTCCGCATTCTCGTTTTTGCGAGCTCCGTTTTTGCGGTTCTAGAACTCTATAGTCGTTTCCTCGCGGGTGTTTACCCGTCGTGACAGTCGTGGATTGGCGGAAATTGACATGGGATCCATGATCGCCAATCACAACGAGATCGTGTCGACGGTTCGTTTTCGGAGCCGTTGCGAGGAACCGCCGACACCTCAGTCAGCCTCAGTGCGAGAGATGCGAGCACGAGAAGCGATCGTGCGGTATTGTTTATTACCCGAATAAACTTGTGACGACTAGAAATCTGTGTGTGACTCGCCCTTCCGAGTTCTCGCATTCAGCACAAATAAAATTAGCGGTGTCTACGCGGAGATCGAAGGAGCGTGGACATACATAAATAATAAAAATTTACATATTTTGTTATAAAAAAATTTTTTCTTAAATATTTATGAGAAAAATAAAAAAATGCTTACTCTTTTATAGCTTACAATTTAAAAATAAAACTTAGGGAACTGAGTTTTACTTTGCAAATACGCTAAATCATAATTTTTACATAAAATATTTGTTTTATTATCATTACTTGATGGACAAAATTTGCAATGAGCATGTTTATTATTTTTTATGTCTGTTAGAATTCAATCTTAAAATTATATTTCGATCTTCATGTTGAATTTTCTTTACGATATTTTACGACTTTTCTATCCTTGGCATATATGTCCTTGATGCAATAAGTTCTTTAATAAGTAATTTTCCAAGTTCTAAAAGCAATCTTCTTCTCATTAACTTGTTTGAGTTCCAACATGGATCTATTAAAGTCCACAATATAAACGCATTATAAGTAGAAACATCAATCAAGCATATCATAAACGATAATCATTGATCAACTACATATTTGCTTTGCAAATTTAAAGTTCCTAAAATTGATCGAGAGTGTTTACAGCATTTTTAGTTCAATTATAATCTATGTAAAATTATTTGTAATTTTCGATCATCTCTTTTACTCATCTTTTTATCGTGATGCATCGTATACTCATCAGAAGTAAGATTTCTTTGCTATTTAAAAAAACAAGTATTTAAAATATTTTTTCTCTCTTTTTGTTATTTTTTTCTCAAAAACATCTCTTATACGTAGTTTTTGAGATATTAACAGAAATATGAAAACTTAGATTTTCTTTGAAAAAGTGTTTTTATCCTCAAAACTATTTATTAGCTAAAATAGAAAATTGCTATGTGATTAGGTTCCCATTGCACTTTATTTCTGCAAAATTTCAAATTTGTAGGACATTTTGGATTGCCTTTCCTGTAAGCAGTATAAGAATATGGCGCCAAAAATCGCATTATCCCAAAACCTCACAGTACATTTTTTTTTTCATAAGTCGATGAAACGCGAGATTTGCCGATTACTTTTAATTAGAAGATAATGATCTTCATTAAAAGTTTCGGCGTTCCGGAATGATCAAGATTTGATAGCGAATATCATAAGGAAGTGAAATGATTTCGGTGAGCAGAGTTCTGAAAAAAAGATAACGACAACGACTCTCGCATCGAACCGTATAGTCCCGCCGATCGGTCTCAGAAATATCATCTGTTTAATCACGAAATCATCGGTATCGCGCGGTTTTTAACGAGGTGCCGAGGTTTAGGACTAAAATTATAAAGCCAATAGGTGCGGACTACCGATCGATTTTCTCTCATTCCGCCCTTTTTCTGTTTTTTTTTCTTTCGACCACATTTTAAAACGCTTCGTTCCTACCGCGCCGTTACTGGTGAGCTTGTATCCCAGACAACGTACAAGGTGTCTGCACTTTATGACGAGGACTTTATTAGCATTTTATGGCGTGTATCACCTCGCACGAGCGTCGATGTCGGTACCTCATTTTTTTGTATTGATATCGAAAACATAGAAGAGAGGGAAAGGAGGAGAAGAGAAGAGAATCGCTCGGGATGGAGAAACCTCTTCTCCACCCTCGTAATCCGAGCGAGCGTCTTTTCCACCGCGCATAATCCTGCAGCAATCTGGAGCTGCTGCGATTTTTCGAGTACACTCTGTATAACATGATACACCTGCGTCAGAATGATCAACATTAATTTATTACACGAGATTAATGACTCGCGAGATACGCTGTATTGTACGGTTATCCACGTATACGAGATTATTATGTAATTAGCCGCGTACAAGCGTGAAGTTTCCCTTTCGATTAACGCGAAACGCCGTTCTTCCGGCGCAATATCCGCTCTTCCGCGCTCCAATTATTCGCCCGCGTGAGCTGTTGCGATGAACGCAATTATTTCGGCTCGAGATTATTTCTTGCGTTGCACTTTAATCCTTCGGGTCTCTCTCCGTGCCACGTACAATAAAGTTCTCTTATAAGATCGAAAGCACGCACGCGATCAAAGAAACGTTCGTCCGAAAGGTCTGCCGGTATGTGGTAAGTCTCTCTCTCTGTCTCTCTTTCTTTCTCTCTCCCTCTGTCCTCTTCCCCTTTCTCTCTCTTGTTCCGTCTATTGATTAAACTCACGCTAGAAACGCTCGTGGTACTCGTGATAATAATTAAAGGCAGATAACTACACGCCCACATCGGTTATAGCGAGTGTCCGGTGATTGCAAAAGCTCGCCGAACATCCAACGAAGTAACGACTGAGCCTCGACAACGACTCGTCTTTACGATAAATGTGCTTCACGACAACGAGCAATCCCGTTCTCGCCGCTTCAGTCTCCCATAAATTGCGAAAACGGAAGACAGACGAGAGTAATTGTCGAATAATGGCGCATTTTTTTCGTCTTGTCTCAATGGCAATCACTTCAACAGATTGCTATACGCCCTATACAGGATGTCGTTCTATTTTCATTTGAAACATTTTTTATGTTAAGTACTGACGCAGTAGCTCAATTAATATATTGAATATCAAAGAGCAGGCTACGTATAAAAAAACATTTCAGTTGGTTCGTGACTTCTATATTAAAGCTCGATGTATCTCATTGTAACTCTTACAATAACTGTCTTTTACAAAAACTTCACGTGCTGATATGCCATCAATATACTCTTTAAAATTTAATAAGATTGGCATTACTCTTTCTTATTAAAGATATTAAGCTTTACTAAGTAGTACGAATCATAAGCTATTGAAAGTAAAAAGTTAGAAAAAAATGAACGCTTCGGTGCTTCACTCACTGAGTAATTTCGCATCTCGCGACGGAAAGTCTGCGACTATATAAATGGTTGAAAAAACGAGACGCTCTTGGATTAAAGTAACTTCGTCGGAGAATGCAAAGAGGACTGTCGGGCACGAGAGATTCTTTCGTGAAACGGGACAGCGGATTTCACAGAGTCCGTGTCTTTCGCTCTTGCGTTAACGCCCGTTCCTGCGTGGATGTGCCTCCGAAATAAAATATTCCTTTCTTTCGCGCGCGAGTGTCGAGATAAATAGATGGTACGTACAAACAACACCACGTTGTAAATGTGAAGAACGTATTTCAGGAAATTCACAGAACAGCAGCCGTCGTCCCTGGTCCTAAGTCTTGTAGAAGTACCGGGTAATCTCTCAGCGCTTTTGGCCATTTTCAGTCGATTGTAGGCTGCGTGCGTCACGGTCCTCGTTGTCACCTACTCGCCGTTGCTGTAAAATAAAAATAACGAAAAAATGTCAGAGAAAAAGAGAGAAATTTGCTTGAAAAAATTGATAAAAAATTTGCGAGGATGCAAAGATGAAAAAATAGGGATTTACGTCTTTATATACATATATTTATTTATTTATTATATACACTGAAAAAAATTTATTATTTGGAAGAAAATATATATTTTTGAATTTAGTTTCCTTTAATTCAAAGAAGTATTGGGCAAATTTAAGAAAACATTTTTCTGAGTAAAATATTTTCTTGAATCTACCTAATATTCTTCTTTGAATTAAGAAAACTAAAAATTCAAAGAAATCTATTTTCTTGCAAATAATTTTTTTTTTTTCAGTGTATTATACATATACATATACATATGCAATGTACGTAACTAAATAAGTACAATAAAAACGTCTCTAATGTAATTAAAAAGATATAAGGCGTTAACTAGTGATATTTGGCGAGAAAAGGTTACTTTTGCGCCGCGTGAAATAAAACAAAAATAAAGAAACATTCTATGCCTAAGGAAGCGTTTAAGAAAGTAATCAACAAGTTTTCGACTGTCTATTGCTCAAGAAAGTAATCAACGAGCTCTAGTTTCAACGTCGGAATTTTCATTGCTGCCTACTTATACTCGTTATTTGGACACTGGATGAAGTTAAAGCTCTTATTCTTGCTCCGGCTCGACGTAAACTTTGTCGAAACAACATTAGTGCGACCTCACGGCTGCCGTAGGTAACTCAACAGCTACTCGAATAGTTCTAATATAAGATATATTAACGGACCAAAAAATCATCTTTTTGATCATCCAAAAGATTTGCGTATCCATGCCCTCGTGAAATATGCTCTTTAGCGATAAAGAGATACAAAATGTATCATTTGATCATCAGACTCGCATGTTTGTCGCTGTCTGCTCAGACGAGAGTTAATAAAAATCGAAAAAAGATTTCTCACATTCAGGCAATTTAGTTTATACGCCGGAATTGCGCTCAGAAAACGCTTTCTCGAAAGCGACCCTCACCTTCAGACGGTAGTTGGCGAAGCACTTCTTTCCTTTCCAAAGAAGGCGAGTTAACTTTGACGTCGTTAGAATTCAGGACAGCGAAGGGATGCTCCGCTTGTCGCGTCGTTATGTCGCGAATTCCGACAGAGGTATCGGAAAATTGACGTAATTCGATAACCGCGTGCCCGATGGCCCCCGCCAGATATGTAGGTATGTGTGTACATCCAACGCAGATATACGAAGGTGTGTAATCGACGACGCGACGTAGGACGTTGATCGAGTACCGAGAGCGTATAACTTTCGTGCCAGTTCGAGGCGAAAGCAGCACACATTGGCATCATCCCAAGCAAGGACGTCCATAGATTTTGATCCGGCGGGACCATGGTTAGCCATAGGGGACCACTGTTATACCTATTTTTTTGCCATATGAGCAACTTTAATTTTGCAAGCGATGTATCAATATTATGTGAATCTTCAAGTCTTGAAGTATCTTGCGATATTCTCAAAATAAACGATTTTTATCATTTTCTTGAATTTCTTAGCGTTCGGCAGCCGATATCTCGACGAGATCGTCCTGATTGAATTGCCGGAATACGCTCAGAGATGAGCGCGAAAGACAGTCGGTTGCGCGAATCCTATAAGATTCATCGCTGAAGGATCGTGAGCGGGAGAAAAACTTGAGAATTCGTGTCGTTATTCAAAAACGTTTATTTGGTGCACAATATACGGAGCAGGCGACGCGACGCCCGGAGCAATTCGCGTATGCGCGGAGATCTGGCAGATCCGTCCTTCTGACACGGCCGTTACGCGATTCGGATATCTTGAAGTCGGAGATCTTGATCGCGAGGCCAAGGACGATCGCGAAAATGATACGGGCGTCAGCTCGCACAAACTCAGGTTTTACTGCACGCACACAACACTCAGTCTCACACAGAACAGGGTTTACCGCGCGCAAACAATATTCAATCTCATAACGAACGACACGAGATTTTCTTAAGGATCGTCAGCTACCGTACGAACGAGCCGACGATTCAAAGTCTTCTGCCTGCTCCGAGATGACTCTCCGTTCGGCAGTCGCGCCGTGGAAAACCGGAGAACACGCTTATTCGGCCAATCACGCGGGGAGCGTGACTTTATTTTTTCAAGCTTTAGTTTTTCATTATAGGATTGCTAAGGCTCGCACGTCGAGCACGTGTCATTGTTGCGAGGCGCGGTGCCTCGACGAATAATCGCGCGCAACGCTCTTCGAGGCGCGTGATCGCGGTGAACGTTTTACCGGGCAGCGAATATGGACGAGAGTTTTGTTTTGACTTTCAAACACTTAGATTTTCTTACTGTACTAATAATAATATGCCTTTTCCCCTTAATATTAACAGCCGCACGAATCGATAGTACAAATTTCGGTAAGTTAGTAAAAGTGAAAACAGATCACGGCCTCCCTATATCTAATAGAGTCAGCTTTAGATCTGGCAGATAATATCGTTTTACTTTGCCAAGAAATGCGAAGGTTCACCTACGCTCTAATGCATCGCACCCTCTATTCCCGCTCTTCCCCTTTCCGTTCTTTCCGCGATTCTCTCGAATGCGTACACGAGTCGCATTCCACGTAAGAATGTACGAGAACGCCAAGTATTTCGCTGCACGAGAGCTCTGACACGACAGATTGCATGGAATAATTCAGTTTTTTGCACGGGCAACGATTATACCCGCGCTGAAAAAGCGGTGAGATAAAGTTAATCATGTCAAAACGACGTGACAAAGTATCTACATATATGATATAGCTCTGTTTATCTTCTAACACAAGCCTGGTAATTTTATTTAATGTAATAATTTATATATAATTTAGCATAATTTATATTTGTCGCAATATTCACTTCATTTAAATATTCATATTATTGCACTTTATAACTTTCGAATTTTCTCAGAGAATTAGGATATTGCAAAAGAATATTGATTAATTCGTAATTTGATTATATCGTCGCACTATTCTGATGTGAATTTCGATCCGGTGCAAGATTGCAATTCGGCGGAGGAAAATTACATTTGTTGTGGTCAACTCCCGTTCGTACGTGACTTGTATACCGAACGGGAACACATAGCAACCACTCAATCTTCTCGATCGACATACACATTGTGTACGAGAAATCTTCTAAATTGCATAAAAGAGGAATAAAAATCACGTATATAAGAAAACAACTGATCTTTTTATTCTCTAGAGTCTAGACTTTCTAACCCAAGTATTCATATTTTTCTCAAAACATGATTCAAGTCCACCCGGAATTTCAAATTAATATATTTAAATGAAATAACGTTAAAAAAGATGGAAGGAAAATGTAAAATATCTCTAATGTACAGTCAGGCAAAATACTTTCGTTCTTAAAAATTCAACTAAACTTTCCTATAAGCGTCATTGAAAGAGAATCGAAGAACGTTATCGTACGTAATAGCATACCATTTGACAGTAATGTAACAAAAAGTTAAGAGAAAGTAGCGATTGTCCCCTTTCTGTGTTTCGAGCCGTCTCTTTCTCGGTTTTGATGAGAGCGAAGGATAAATGGCGCATAATGAGGACCAGAAGGAAGCAGGGCGCGGATTCACGTCGGGGATTTAATTGGGAAGAGTGGTGGATGGAGGAGAGCGGAAGACAGAGGTGATTACAGCGACGGGCGAAGAAACCTGAGGAGAAGAGATGAAAGAAGAGAGAAACCGCGAAATTAAATGGGTGTGACCCGTCCCGCGTGTGGACGAGGCTGTTCCGTATAAGTACGCGCGAGTATACGTATTAGAAAACTTCCCTGACGTGTGCATGAATAAATTTTTTTCTCCGCCGAGTGCAAAGTCAAAGCTTTTAGTCGTAAGGCGGACGGTTCGATGCACCGTGATTATTGACCTCCTAAAGTTTATCAGTTATCCTCTCGATTACATCACGCCAACGCGTATTCCTGATTAAGCGGAATACCGGTGGTATTTTAGCGAATGATCTGTCTCTTTTGAATAATGTACTTCTTTATGCAATACCGTATATTGCGAAAACACGCGATTCAACTCGGATGCATAGATAGCTAATTTTCAAAAAAGCAGGCATTCCGATGCAGGAATACGTAAATATGCAAATTGCCATTATCGATTCATCGAAAAATATACATATACATTTTGTGATAATCAAGCAAAATGAATTCTGATTGATGATGTTAATTTAATCACTTAAATTAATGTACACCGTTGAATTCCGTGCAAATGAGACTGTAATGTTTATCTCGAAATTCCGCCGCTATCGCGCTTTATTTCGATTTTCTCGCACAGATCTGCTCATTATCGAATCCTCATTACCTATCTCGTTGCCGACATTATTGTAATATCTTCTCGAACAACACGCCGATCGTCAATCGCGCATAAAAACGATTAACTCGTCGCACCAAGTACGCGCTCCAAGCGGAGCGATTTTAACAGATTCGTTATCCACTTCCGGTTCAGAGGAGCGCATTAATTCGCGCTATGGAAATTTCGCTGCTCGCGTCGTTACTCCGATACGAGAGGGTTACGGGGTTGCGCGAAGTTCCCTGGAAATATCGTCCATTATCCTCGATGCTTTCCATGGAAAACACGGACGCGAATCGGGACAACAGCGTAAACAACACTTCGCGGCTTTCCACATCGGAAAAACACACACACTCCGTTCTTCACAGCGCGAGAAAAAATATTGCGGCCACGAAAAATATACCGCGCGTTTGTCGCGCATGCGGTTAAAACGGTTAAGTTACTACTGTTAAATACCACAATAATATATTTTTGCCAATAGGGATGTCAATATAAACATTCAACCAATCGGATAAACCGATTTAATCTATATAAAATCATGATGTCATTTTACGTTAACTGTATTGCTTTTATAAGTAATGTAATACATACGGTATACGATATATCAACGTGATGCGGTTGGAAAAAAATAAAAAGCTGAAGACAAAAATTTGTATTTTAACATAGTAGAAAATTTTATGAAAATTTTATATGAGAAAATCAACCTATCTGCAATATTTAAATTTAAAATCCTATGAATGTATTTTGAATGTAATAATACCGTAAGTAGCGGAAATATTTTCAGTTCCTCAATTACACGTATATATACGCATTCGCACACAAATACGAATCAATAAATCGCTATTTATTCTCATAAAATGCTACTATTTTGCAAAATTAGGGCTACTGATACTTTCCTGTGCGAAATGATGATGTATTCATATATTTAATGAAGAAATGTTGATATATAAGTAATAAATGTGTAGTAGATATTTGACAGGCATTAGCCACTGACGTATATTACCATGAAAGTCAATATTGATTCTGTTGAAAATTAATGAGTAAACATCATTTAGTTGTACTAAATATCCAACAACAATAATGCATCGCGCGGCAGTTCGAGAGTATTAACTGCTCGCGATTGGCTTCATAAATCTTAACGCGTATATAAAATTTGACTTGCACGTAAAATATCGATCCGTCATTCAATAATGTTTGCGTTGACTGAAAACGAAAAACAAAATCGAACTGTCGTTTGTTCTCAAGCATTTTACAACTGTATCGTTGCCGAGGCAGAAAAAAAGAGTTCTGTGAAAGAACAAAATTTGCGGATATATAGCCAGAGAATTCTTCGGGTGTTCCAGTATAACATTTTCAAGACGAATGGTCAGTCTTTACTGATGGTCCGAGAAATGAATGGTCGACGGTGAACATGGACTGTGAATAAAAAGTCGCACAGCTGCGCGATACTCACGGCACTCGTGGAGAGTAAAGTCACGACCGCGGTGGCATAGCTAAATTTTTTATGAACGTGCATTCGCCATGGTTTACGATTCGGAAATTTACGGCCGGGCCGGGAAAATAATTCGAAGGAGTACGAATTACATGAGGAATTGTCCGCGGTTAAAGTTCGATCGCTATATGAAATAATGATCCGAATCGAGATAAACTTTAAATCAAAGTGGATCAAATTCGACTTTCTTTCAAGAATTTTTGATTTTGCACGCAATCCTTGGCTACCTGTTTCAAACGCGAAGCAGAGTCTAATTGAAATGGTCATGAACGTATACCTTCTCGCGATGCAATTCAAAAAATTCCCCTCTTTTAATTAAATATCAAACGTGTTTGAATTTTAAAACTCGACCCATTGTAGACATTACAATGGACTTTATTACGTCAATAAATTTAATTCCTCCGCAGATGAGCAGAGAATTTATCGATATAAAGCCCGTGTCACACTACGTATCGCGGACGCGGATCGGATTAAGATTGCGGATCGCGGATCGTATAATCTAACCAATTATAGACGAGCAGCTCATCTGTGATTGGCTGACATCCGATCCGCGATCCGTAATCCCAATCCGATCCGTGTCCGCGATACGTAGTGTGACACGGGCTTAAGTCGATCGCGGTGGATTAATTTCGAGCAGGCGAACGTATCCGCGTTCGTCGAAGCGATATCCGGGATATTGTGCGTCCAGGGCCCGAATATCCGCGCAGCTGTCGCGGACGTCGTTCGCGGGGCGCATTGCCGATATGCAAAAAGCCACGTAATGCGCGTACTTTTCGCACGGGAATGGGTAAAAACGGGCAATGGTAATAACCGGCAGGGGGGAAAAGCCATCGTCAGCGCGGGGATACGCGCCGCCGCTTGCGCAACGGCGTTTCTTACGGCGTCCCACGTGCTAGGAAGTCGCGCCTGAACGCCTACTTGAAAATACGACCCACGTCGTACCGGATGACGCATCGATATGCGCGCCTTCGATGCTTTTATAGACCCCCGGTGGGCCAGAAAAAGCCACCATCAGAGCCGGGGGCCTCTCGACGGAACGCTTCATCTTCCAGATGCGCGGGCTATATCGATCGGGCGATTCGTTCGACCGCCGCGTGGTTTGACTCGAGTTAACGATTGTACGCGCCTCTGTTTCCGATTTACCCCCTTTACGATCTCGTGATTGTTAAAAAAACATCATCGCCCTCCTAAGTCCTCGAGACAACTCATGTATCTCACAAAGATATTTATGAGATACGTCAGGTGAAGCTGGAATAATTCAAGCAACAAACGGACGGTTCTCTATTGGAATGTTTAATCAAAATGTTTAATATTATAATGTCTCTCAAATTGGTTACCATTTATCTCGATTTAATTTTTAGTATCTGTGGTTAGTAAAAATATTTTTGTATAATATTTTATGTAAAGCAAATGACGAAATAAAACATTTAATAATTAACCGATCAATTTTATTATCAAGCCAAAAATTTTATAAAGTGATCTTTTATGTGTGTTATATTAAGCTATAATCCTCAAATGTAAATGTACTAATAAAACGCAGTAAAATATTGCTTTAGTAAAATTGTGCAAATAAAAAAAAATCAAAAAAAATCTTGAATTAAGATTTTTATAGTTATAGTCTTTTTTGACGGGGCTTAAAAAAAGAATGTCATGTACAACCGCGTGAATTTGCGAGCCTCAAACGCACACGTGTTGATAATGCTATCGAAAATCACGGCTCATAATATATATCAGCGACGACATCAGCGCTGTCGTTCGAGTCCTTCCCGCATCAATTTGCCGCGGTGGTGCCGTGTTCCCAGCGTAGACATATCCTCATTTATCCCAATGTGCTATACGTCGACGACCAATTTGCTAATCGAGCCAATCATCCAATCGCATTAACCTTGCCGGCCATTCAGAGACCCCGGTCTCGTTTTTATTGGACGGTTCCTGTGACAGATTTTAAATTCGCGCTTCTCGAGAACGATCGCGCGATTGCGAAACACGATCGCTCTCGCTCGATCTGATTGCACCGCATGCAGAAATATCGCCGCCAGACTCGTCTGCTAACGAGCGCGCGTTAATTATCATTTACAAATGTCGCATTATGGAGATATCTTGCGCAATTCTCCTCTTCATTCGTCTAGTGATTACGGTACATGTACTTCAACTCTTGCCTTCCAACGATCGTTCAGACAATAACGTCAGCTTGCGCATTCCGGTACATATGCGAATGCGATTCAACGTGTATGCTCGGGTAAAGCTGCAGTAATGCATAACGCGGCTGCATCCACTAGTCACGCTCAAGCTACCAGGGGGCAGATGACAATAACTGTCGCGATAAATGCACAAATGCGAACAAACGCGTATCCGTATATAGTACGCGCGTTTGTTTAACGTTAAATTGCAGCCCCGTAAAATGCAAAATTCGTCACGTTTTTATATAGAGGATATCCATCAGAAATAATTAAACTGGGATATATTGGGCCCTCTCGCCAAGAGAATTCGCCCCGGGAATTTGGCTGCGCGGCGCAATCAATTATAGAGATGGATGAAAATGTGATGAATAATTTCTCGACGATATTCCAGCGAAGTGCTCATTTCGATGGCAATTTTTCGACGTGCACTTTATCGGAGAGATACCACACGAAAACGCGCCGGGCCGCGGGGTTTTCGATTTTTAATGTGAATTTTCGCGCGCGTAAGTACACGTGCGACGCATTTTACAATCGAAAGGTGCGGTAGCGACTCCACGGCACGCTTGATTTGAAATGAAATCGTAATCCACACACACTCCCTTTCTCTCGCGCGTTTCTTATTTCGCGAGAATCGTTCGGCGCGCATTCCTCGTAAAATTTAAGCGGGAAAAGCGAAATAGCGCGACCGTTGGATTTTATAGGCTGACGGCGTCTCAATCAGCACCAGAAAAGTGCACTCCGCATTGAAGAGAGGTAATAAAGAGCAAAGGGCTATAAAATTATAATATGTTTTGTAGACTTTAATTCGCACACGAAGAGATTTGATCTGTATTTATTACCGCTGCAAGCCCCATCCCTGGTATACGACCCGCCCTTTCCGTCGTAATTGTTTATAACTTTATTACGTTTATAACTTTATTAATACTAAATGTACGAATTGTATATATGGAGAGAGAGAGAGAGAGAGAGAGAGAGAGAGAGAGAGAAAGAGAAAGAGTTTTTTCAGATATCTGACGCTGTCTAAAAGCGTTTAAATTTTAATAAACATGCATTGGTGAGGTATACGGTATACCTCACATAAAGATTATTATAAATACGAGTTGCGACTTTTAACATTAATTCTAGATGTCTGAATAAAATTCAAATGCAATAAATTGGAATAGAAATGCGAATTTTGTATAACAATGACTATAAAGACAGAGTATGTGTCGCGCGTCGCGATATATTGTATATATACTGTAAAATATGGAAAGTATATATTACAACACGCAGAGAAGAACGTAGTCACGTCTCACGGACAAAGACGTGATGGCACGCAGCGATAGGAATAATCGACGATATATACATGAAGGAAGAAAGCCTTGGTGGGCTGGCTGCATAGAGAAGGGTGAGCGCTGAGCGCATCCATGATGTCTCTGTCGCGCAACTACACGGTATATACTCCCACGACCCAGTGCGCCGCGCGACTTACTTCCGGATGTAATTTATTATTCAGAGGATAGCCGAGGTTTAAAAAGCCCCTCGGCCATCTTCATGATTAATGGCACAGATATCGATGACAGATATCCGCCCGCGCGGTAAATAAACAAAATACATGGCCAGCTCTGCTTCTCGGTGCTGAAAAGATTGACAAAATGTCGTTTCGCGTCGACATATAAAATACAATAGAGGAGAAGAGAGATAAATCTGAATACCGAGGAATTTGCATAAATTAACCCTTTGCGATTTTACATCGAGTTATAGACATAATGCATAATTGCAGTGGCCTATCGCATAGTTTTTCAAGCATTTGAATTTGTATGCGATTACAATCGGCAAGCATAACACTTTTAGAATCTTCACAAATTCCTCCAAGTAATAAAAATTCTTTCATTCATATTATATCGATTAGATAAAGTTGAGAATGAAGAATTTAATCTTTATTTATTTGCGAAAAATAGTTTGATCGCAAAAAGTTGAACATCGTGTACTTATTGTGTTATTAATAAAGAATCGTATTCTTATTTCTCGCGTTTTCTTAAAATCTTTGTCTTGGTTATTAAAATTATCCGAACATGCTCCGGAATGCGCAACCTTCTCTCCTACGACGCGACGCGACGCAACGACGGTAATCGGAAGCCATCATCGTATAGCTTGCTAGGCTGATTGGCGGCATAATAGCATCGGTGAACGCCGCGTGTTGCGCCAGCAGCAGCTGCACAGCCTTGAACATGCAGAACTGCAGCGCGAGAACGAACGATCGCCGTCACTGCCCACGCCGTCCGCCCGGGCGTGTGCAGCCGGAATTGCATCGCGGAAAATTATTAGATAATACCGTGTACCGCCGCGGCCAACGCCAACACGCGTGGATACAAATGGCAGGCATCGGCCGTCGTTGCGGACCATTGCGCGCCCCGCGTTTCGTTTCGGGCTGGCGCGGATTTTGCAAATTTTCCGCCCGTTTCGCGGCGGCTGTCTATAAAGCGCGGAAGCGTTTCGTTTTTGATACTACAAAACGAGCCGGCAACGAGCGAGATGCTGGACATTCCCGGAATTCCCGGTTTTATCGCGGATTAAAAGGGCGGTCGGAAAATGAAGCCCGTGGAATTTTCATGAACAATGATCTCTCTCGATGGCGGCGTGCACCGGCCCGGCCGGGGCCGTTATCGAATAAGCGCCAACCAAATTTCGAGCAGCGGGTAGCGTTTTAGATATTTTTCTCTTCGTCACTTTCCCGTTAAAGACACACACCGCGTGTTTCGGAGGAAACGTGATGTCGTTCGCCTGATGATGACATTGCAGCGAATTTACGCGATCGGGTCAACGTCACCGTGGCGAATTAAGCGAGTAACGTGTGGAAGTAACGAAAGATGCATGAAATACCCCATGGTCGTATCTCCACGTCGTATCTACTAGGCGCACGCGCGCGCGCGCGCGCGAATTACCGTTATTTATCGGGTTATTACGCCGAATGTCGTCCGCGAGACGGAAATAAACACGGGCGCATTTAAGCGATCGTAAAGGGCCGCGCACCATCCCATCCGCCCCGTCCCATTTCTTTACTAGCCCTTCTAGCCCGGATAACGAGGATTACTTTGCGCGCGGGGCTATTGCTCGCGCGACGATAAAAATTCCGTCACAGGCACAGGGCATAAACAAGCGGCCTGTATATCGGAACAAGCTGGTACCATCGAGGCCTGTGTGTACCGAGCACGCCTATGAATCCCGTCGTTTGCTCGCATAATTGCCGCGCGATTAATTCCGCAAACGACGAAACACGGCGTGTTCGACGATATCGGCACACAGGTATTTACGGCCCGATAAAAATGAAACACCGAAAGATCGCTCCGATCCTCCCATTTTCACCGAGGCAAATGGAGGTCTCACAGGCGCGCTTTAATTGCCACGTGGTGTGCAATCTACGTCTTAATTAATCAAGCCGTGGTTAACGATGTTTTTTCATAAGTCGTGTGTGCGGGATAAAATTAATGGGGAAAGTTCCCCCTCGTAAAGCTCGTGAAAAATGCAGCCTGCCGTAGTTGAAACAATATTTTCCATTTAGAATTACAATTTTTCTACTTTAATGACCGTAAAGCGGTACATATACGGCATGGCCACAAATTCGCGCGCAATATATCTGTTTCGTTTTCAGGAAAAAGTACAAACGGGTATAGTTTAAAAAACAACGTATCGTATATAACGGTATATATTCTCATTGTGCATTTCGCATACAGGTACCACGAGAGGTATCAGATTTTCATTAATTAATAATTATTAATTAATAGTCATTAATTATTAATATTTTTGCATCGCGTTTTTTTATTTCTTCTCAAAAAATTAATATTCCTCTCTTAAATGTGTATAATAACAATGCAGTCCAAATCAAGTGATATTGCAATTTTTGCATCGAGGGATGAGAGAACACCTCCTCCTCCCTATCCCGTATACCTGTCCCGAGAATATCTAATTTTCCGGAAAGTTAGAAAAATTGATACAGGTCGCTCGTAAAAATTCCACGACTCGCCGCATTCTCCGTCGTCCGTAGGTGCGCACCGGCGTTGACCGTAATGTAACGTTCCTTCGCTAGCGTTCAGCTCCGTTCCGTCGCAATACGGAGTCGGAACAGCCGAGAGAAGTGTAATGCCGTTGTCGTTGTCGTCGGAAAGAAAGTCGTACGTAAATAAAGAACATCTCGCCTTGTTTCCCTGAATTACGACGCGCGTAATTACGACCGTCGCGCAGCGAGAAAAGATTAATGAGGCCGAGGTAAAATGAGAGCCGAGCGTTAACAAAGGCTACTCCACCTGGGCGCTGGTATAGCCGATAACGCGATGTGCTTTTATTTGGCGTCGAATCGGGATCTGAGGTGTCCGTGTGTGTTTCAGAAAAATACGCGATTTATCGTGCACGAAAGCGCCGCGTTTCGGGCGGACTGCTTCGCCAATCCCAATTTTTCCGGCGACCTTTTAATTAAGCGACCCAAATCCAGGCCATTATTTCTAAAGCTGCAGTAAACTTTTCGCGCTCGGCTGATCGCTTTGACATCGCGTTACAAAAGAAAAAAATATATATATGGGCGGCGTGTGTGTAACCGTATTGCCTCAACTGCGTGGTCACAATATGAACCATTTCGGCGTCGGCCTTGTGCTCTGTCGCTTTTATTGCTCGCGAAGATTGCGCTATTAATTCCAAACAAAAACGTAAAAAATCATAATAGGAAGTGTCATAAAATATAGAAAGTATTATAACCGTTAGATAAGCGGAAAAATTGAAAAAGTTAATTAAAAGAGCCATTCTTTATTTTGGAATGACTCAAAGAATATGAAAATTTTGATATAAAGTATTTTGTAATAATTATTTCTAACAGGAAATTTTTATTGTAGGATCAAATAAATAAATAATATACTCTTCACGTTTAGAAAAAAAGGTATGTGTTTATATTTTTATTAACTCTTTCGACATTTAACGTTATCATTAAAACTTTATCATAAATACGCATTCACCTGACTGCTGTAAAAAATTTGACAATAAACCAGGCATGTACCAAGGGAGGGAGAGGGAGAAGGGGGTGGGAGAGAGGGGGAGAGAGAGGGAGGAAAAGAGGGAGGGAGGGAGGGAGGGAGAGAGAGAGAGAGAGAGAGAGAGAGAGAGAGAGAGAGAGAGAGAGAGAGAGAGAGAGAGAGAGAGAGAGAGAGAGAGAAGCGGGCGGATAACACAGTTTGATCAAGCCTGTTTTGTCGTCGCGTCTCGAGGCGTCGGAAAATTAACTAACCGCATCAATATCGCTCTGTCAGTTCAAAAAATGAAAAAAATAGGAGAAAGAAAACGACGAATTGTCGACGATTACTTGCGATTTCGTGGTCCTCGGGCTCGCGCGGATAGTTTCACGACGAGTTAATACATTTTCGGGTCCGGGACCGCCGTAAATTTAACGCGTGCGAGAGCCTGCACCACGCAGCGGCGATAAATTGGCGAACGTTAACACCCCCCGTCGACGAAACAGCTGGTACGCGAATTTTTCTCCTACGCCACGCAATCAGCGCGCGGATCGTACGGTACGCGTACGGCCGGGGATCGTTCTTTTTTTCGCTCCTCTCTTTTTCTCGCCGTTCGCCGCTGTCACCGCGGAAAACGCGAATTGTCGCGGAGAAACCGCGCGAAATGTATTGTACATCTACGTGGAACGAGACGGATGGGAAATGCGATTAGGAAAATTTGCGTTCCGCTTGCTAAATGCCAGACACATCCAATAGTTTTTTCCTTTGCTCGGATAAATCCTTATATACATATATACACGTATGTTCGTCAAAATATTCAGGTGAAGTAAATCGCAAGTTAAGGCTTTTTCGGACGACGTTCGAGGTGTTAACACCCGCGGGAGTCATTCGCAGACGAACAACAGCGATTTCTTTAGCGGACACGCAGGCCGGGGTCGTCGACCGAATGATCGTCGACACCAGCAATACAACGAGAGCGATCTCTGGGCGACAATCAACTCCAGGATGGAGACACTCGTGACGTCGCACCCGCGTGAGGGAAGTTAAAGCGGCGGATGTTGAAGAGACCGATTATGGCGAAAGAGCACCAGCCGGCCGTTAAAGCGACCTGCACACTAGTATCGCCGAATAATTTTCTCCGTCCACGTGTGCGATCGCCGGAAATCTGAAACATCAGTGTGAACGGCGACTTCGGGGCATCTATAGACATTCTCAACCGAGTACACGATCTTCGAATCGACCCTAGAAGCGTTTCGTTGCCAGAAATTTGCATAACAATCGATGCGACGGCGGTGCTCGCGTAAAGCTCGTGAGTTCGAGATGATTAATTTATTATATCACACGGCGACCGTATCGTCGGGAAAAACTGCGAAGAGAAGAGTTGCGAATCTATTATCTGAAAAGTGTCACGATTGATTCCAAACGATAAATTTCAAACGGTAAATTCCAAACGGTATAGAATATTTTAGTTATGCAATAATGGAAAAAGTAGCTGAATGATTTTATATACAATGAAAGCTCCGTGGAGCTTCCTTCGAAACTCTTCTCTTCACTTATTGTTAGAAATGTCGATATATCGCGAGGTATATTACGAGGTATATATTATCTTAAAAAAGATTTTAGTACGTGGAATTTGCCAGCGCGATGTCAATAGACAACGGACACGTCGCTCAAATATTGGGGCAGACCAATGAATATATCTTGACGAGGGGATAACCTGATACCCATACTGATCTCTGTATCTCATTGACGATACGCTGCGCAACTTGAATGTAAATATTATGTAGATTAATACTCGCGCTGCGCTCTATGGCGCAGCCGCAAAAAGGTTCGCATGTTGGAGCGCGGCTGCAAAATATTTTGAACTTTGAGACGATGTGCGATTTCTACAAAGCTTAAAATTGTTTCGTATATTGCAATTTTAATAAACCTTTCCACTGTCGTGTCAGATTTAAAAAAAATATCGCGATTTTTATAAGCATCCGTGATATTTTTTTCCCATGTAATTTCTAACAACTTCGCTAAAATCGCTATTCACTTGAGCGTAAATAGTCAGAATAATTCGGTATTCCAAGTATGAATATTTTGCAGCAGCTTAACTCCGCTATTTGATACCGCGAAACACTTTTATAACATCGTAACTACTAATCACTTCGCCGTAATGACGCGCTTTCGTAGTGGCTCTCTCTAAAAATAGAATTTTAGATTTGCGCAACGGAATGTCCAAGCACCACAGACAAAGCCATTCGGTCTGCAGTTTCGTAAAGTTTCTAAAACGTTTTAAATCGTCATGAAGTTGCTCTTAACGTTATATATAGTTAAGCTGCTTCAGCGCACCTCCAAGTATTATTGTCTGCACTATATCGTTTACATAATTTCGTCGTCATTTGGCTTCTCGGAATTCTGCGTCGTGATATTACAGTCGACGCACGCGTAAGACGATAACTTGATAAGCACATACCTTCCCAAAATACAGTTGGGAGAAAGACTCTTGAGAGAGGCGATAAAAATGTATTTAACGATGTTTTAACATGAAGTGGCTAAGAGTGGAAATAATATCTAACGGTAGTGTTCAGAATTTCGAAATAATGGTGATAAGTGACACGTTCGTGTAACTCGGAACGATAAGAAAATTCCGTCACTGAATTACCGCGAGCGAGAAAAGAGAGAAAATTATGTCTAAGAGCGAGAACAGTCTTAGCATTGAAAAATTAATGTCTACGAGTTGAGATTGTTTTTGCGACAGTAATGGAGACACGATGTTAGTCTTCTATAATACGACTCTTCGTGTTGAATAAAACAGAACATAACTCGAGAGGAAACGATATCGCAGATAGAAGGGGGTTTGTCTAAGGCAGCTTCTAGAGTTCAGCGAATCCATTTAGTTTCTACCTTGAATACCCCGAACACCAAAGTTGGATTGGTTTGGCGTTACGAGCGGAGAAGTAGACGCGTCGGGAAACTGGAATTAAACGCGTCGATGCGATCCACGCTATTTAACACATTCACTCGTCTATCGATCTGACATAGTACATTGAAATAATTTTGGTGATCGGGGAGAAACTTGAAATTGCACTTTGCAAAGAATATTGATAAAAGTGAAACAACCTGTTTTTCCTACCGGCAACCACTCTGAAAAATTGAAAAACTTCTAAAGAATTTTATAACCGTTTCGCTGATGGCAATCAGCCGGCATATTAAACCGTGTAAAAATTGGAAAATTATAACGTAAGAAATGTGCGCGAGCGGCGGTGTAACAGCCGAGGCTCCGATAATAGCAGTCTGATTTCGTTGCACGCAATGTGGCTATAGGAAATAGGAACAGCACGTGTTGTTGAAGGCACGGCACGGCTTTCAGGTCACAGGGTAGAAGCAAGATTCTTGCGTGCCGCCAGACGTTTGGGATTAATAAAATATCGACCGAAACGTAAATCAGCGCTCGATTAAAGCCACTGCTTCGTTTGCGCCCATCGATAAAGTGAGCGCAGCTTTTCGTTTGACGCGGCCGACCGAAGGAAAGCTTGACGAGCGTGGAATAGATGAAAACTCCGTGAGAGCAAAAAGCGGAATTAGAGGCCGCCAGATTGTCGCGCGTGGAAACAAAGAAAAAACTGTATTTTAAACCGCAATATTTCAAGCGTTTTGCTCGAAACAAAATTTCCCGAAACGAAATCACGCTAAAATTAAATATATCTACAAATCGCAAACTCCTCTTCTAGAAATTATCGATACAAATGCATTAATCTGGAAAGGTATATCGAATTAATACCAGTCTCGATTTCCATTACTATATAGGTACTGAATTATCAGCCTCAATATAGATTTACACGAATAGATAGAATTCGGCACGAGAAAAGTCTTACATTCTGTTAGATTCCCCGAGACAAAACAAATCTGTGATTTCGACTCTCGAGGGACTCTCTTCATCCCTCCCTCGGCGAATCACAAACAATGTCGGTCATCCACCGGAAAATCTCATCCGATTATGGCGCGATCGCGTTCTTCTCATCGCCGCCGAATTCCGAGAACGCATTTCTGTCGTTCTCCGGCGGGAGAAGGATTGAAAATGAGAAGAAAGAAATAAGTGAAGTAAGATTCGAAAGGAGGTGGCGATAGCGAAGTACCATCCAATCTGACTAAAACGAGGTCCTTCGTCCGCGGAACGTTGTGTGAAATCTCATGGCTTTCCGTAGAAGACTGTTTTTTGAAAGAGTGGAGACGGATGGTTAACGCGGTTTTTTGGTTTGCTTCTTTTTTTCGCGTTTCCCTTTCTCTCTCTCTCTCTCTCTCTCTCTCTCTTTCTCTCCGCTTCTTGAAGAGAATCGGCGGGTACGTGAGCGAGCTCATTTCGTCACTGCCAGCTTGTGGTTCCTCTCGGAAATGGAAATTTCGTCGGGATATTATGGATCTCGTCCGGAAAATAGGGCGGACCATGAGGGTTAGACGTTAACTGAATATATTCGACCTAGAGAACATGACAGATAGATCACGAAGATCTTTGTAATAAGTCACGCTGCGAATTGAATGTACGTTATTAAATTTCGCCCGAATGTTATTAATCTCCGTACAGAAATAGAACGGATTGTGTGATGGCTAGGATATTAATTGAATACTCGATCGATATGATAGATCGCGAAGATTTCCATGACAAATTGTCCGCTGAAATGAACGGACGTTATTAAATCTCGGACGGAATAATGTGGACCTAGGCTCTCGGGATGGAAAAATAGACAGAACTGTAGATATTCGCCATATTTCGGACAATGGATATTCGAGATCTCCGCGGTAAACTGTGTAATACCGTGAAACGATAGATATTATTCGTCGGTTTATGCTGACGACGGGGAGCGGGTCGCATCTCGTTTCGCTCGATCGATACACGACATTTAGCCCTTGGAACGATTATCGCATCGCAGATTCCCAGACGTCGGAAATGGCCAGGATTTATCGCTCGAGTGTCCTACTGCGCGGTCCCTCTACGGTCACGAAAATTATTGCAATTAATTACGAGTTTCCCCGTGGCGTGTTATGCTCGAATATGATGTACGACGTGTCCCCAGAAGTCACCTGCTCCTCCCGGATCGTAAATGCTGAATGTTGGATTAAGGAAAAATACCGCGGCGACTATCGAATTGAATTCTGTAATATCCCGAGTGAAAAGGTGAAACCAGCATTCCACGTTACTTAGTATCGACATGCGCTTTAAAAGCCAATTTTCTCCGCGAAAGTATTTCTTTTTGTGAGGGATGGAGCAGCTTGTATCGTCTTCTTTGAACATGAATTTCCGTACCGCACACCGTCCGTTCTATCCCGCGGTCTTTGTGTCAGCGCAAAGGTGGAAACTGCTGGATGGAATGAATTATCACGAAACTTGGTGGATTATAAGAGCGTGAAAGCCGCCATTAAACGAAGAGAAACCCTGTGGCGGCGCGCGGCGTTACTACGGTATCGGATAATAATAATGTCTCTCTGAGGGCGGAAGACGAGGGTGGGAAAAACGGGTGTCGACCATTTCCCGGCTAGCTTCCTTCTCCTCTAACTCTGCTCCATCCCTCGCCATCCTATTATTTAGAAGAGAGAGAGATATATATTCTCTTTGAGTGTCGAAGTTAAGCCAAAACAAGGACAGATTTAACGAAGAGAGAACTTCAATTCGTATTAATGCTCAGATAATTAGGGACCCTTAAGGTCCAAAACTCCTTATTGAATTTTCTGACAAAAGCTTCCGCTTCCGGTACGGCGAGCGCCTCAGCGGGACGCGGGAAGATCGGTGCGGAGCTGTTGAGAACTTTATCGTGATTTTTTTTCTCTCATTCGTGCGATCTGCTTATCTCTTCTTAATCCTGTCGATAAAACTTTTAAGTGGGTACGAAAACTGTTTATCTTCAGTCCTGGTACTTTAATTGATTTTTAAAGAATCCGTTACCTCTTGATATACATTACAATTTCGAAAATAAAATCACACGTTAATAGATTTAAAATTATGTAAAAATGTAAATATAATAATAGATATCGCTAGCTGCGACGAAAAAAATATGTTGCACTTTCTACTCTTTTAGCTATATTTCTTTTACTTTTTCAAGATGCTGATGATTATATACACGTCAGACGCTCCGATAGTTCTGTGTGAAGATATTCTGAATCGAGAGGAGGAGAGAGGGAGAGATGGAGTTACCCGAATATAAAAGCCTAGAGAATCCGTTAGCCAGCAAACTCGAGCGTGTACCTTTCCATCAATCTCTGTCCGTGTCTCTGCAAAGAAGCCTTTAAAGCGCCACAAAAATCGCAGAGATAGAAAGACATCACGCCGAGTGAAAAGAATTTCCAGCACTCCGTCCATCCTTCGCGACTTCCTGAAAGGAACTTTTTAGTTCTCTTCTTCTAATTACGCGGTCAACCGGGAGCATAATTTCCTAAAGTTTCAGATGTATCCTTTTTACTTTCTTTTTATTTATCTCCCCTAAAATCCATTAACTTTTATATTTATCAATTAGTTTATTTTTATTAATTATTTTATGCGTTTGGTTGCGTCATATCTTTTCGAAGAGAAATTACGGCCGTCGTAAAAAAAGAAACCATCAGGAAAAGAAAATACAGAATTCGATCGAAACGAACATAATTTCTCTCTACAAACGTAATATACAAATAAAAACGAATACCGTAATTCCTATATGTCAGATCCGATCGATCGTGCATCCCCCAAGAGTTGCGGGAGCCACCTATATATATGCAATTTTCGATTGTTTTATTTCGAACTCGCGTGCACACACAATGCCGATCGCATAATGAGCAGAGGCGGGGATGCCGCGTATTCAAGGGGCGTGTCGGCGCAGTCAGCGGTGAAAACAGAAGAGTGATCCGGCAGTGACTCTCGACGCACAAACAGGGCTAACCACCCCTCCAAAAAGCCATTACTCACCGACCGTGTCCTGCTGTCAGGTACAATTTGTTCTACTCGCGAAAGCGAGAAGAACGACGCGCGCCTCATGCTGGCTGTGACAGATGAGCTCGGGCCACGTATGGACAAAAAAAAAAGAAGAAATCACCCCCACGATGACGCGCACGGTACTGAACAAGATTTCCGTGGACATATAAATCAAGCTATGTAAAAGTTAACGCGATTCATGCACACTTAACGATACGTAATAATTGTTTGTGCATGTCCTGTACTCCCGTGTCAAATGTTTTAAATAAATATTACTTTGATATCTCAGCGAAAGTTTAAATCAAGGATAAAAATATTGTTTGTAATATGTTTTGAACATTCCTTCTTGAGTGATATATTAAATATCTCGACAACGAATTCCGTGATAGATCGAGAGAAAGAGATGTATATGTAATCGGCTTAATTCCGATTAAATCTAATTCATTAATATTAAATACCACCCGCTGCACAGATATATATGTGTGCCAAACAAATCTGTGTTTGCACAATTTTCTCTTTGTAAACGTTAAAATAGAGAGAAACCATATCACGCGTAATAATCCCAGTTTACGTAATACGTTATATTTAACATAAAAAATAAATCGGATTACGTACGAGCATTAAATTGTAACAACAAGCTAATTAACAATAAGTATAAAAATATTGTGTACAATTTTAACCTCTTCGGGAGCCTAATATTAGGCTGCTGGAGTGGCGCCGTCTTTTTCGTAGTTCAACCCACTGACAAGGACAAAAATGTTCTAGCACTAAAACTAAAAAGATCGTCCAAAAAAGGGGCCGGCCCTGTAGAGGTTAAAATTATTTGAAAATGGTTTAGTGTATACCATCTACACTAATCTTCTGCTTTAGAAAAAACAAATTATAAATAAATAATATATGTATACACGTAAATTGTACCTTCACTTTAAAATAACTGTTGAGGATTGTATGAGGACGTCTGAGACACCCTTGTCAGAAGTCATAGAGAATGTCAGTATATTTTCGATTTACGCTGATTTCGATATGATCGCTCCGACGGACCGGAGACCCGTGCATGTAAATGATCGAGCACGAGGGCGGAGCGTGACGGCATGAACGTCGATCGAAGCAACCACTGCGCAGAGATCATGAATTAACGCACGCAAAAGAAACGGATATCTCGAAGCGGAAATCTTGAGACGCGAGTACTTACCGAACGGAGATCTCGATGCCATGCGCGAGAATCGTACGGAGATCTTGAGCGCGCCGTCGCGTAGACGCTCGATGCGTCGCTGAGAATAAGCCTTTGGACCCGCGAGGAGAGCTACTCCGTTCGCGCCCAGCTCGCTCCCAATATCACGGGAGGCCGGTTTTTGACGATTAACGTGAATCACGCCCGCGCACTTCGTGGTCAACGCAGACACGTTCTTACGCGAGAAATAGTCTCGTTGCCTATATCCGGCTCGGATAGGTCTGGATCAGAGGTCCGTCGATCTTGAACTGAGCTCGCCGGATCGTCGCACAACACGCAAAATTTCGAGTTTGGAAGCGACGCAGGTATGCGGAAGCGTGGCCCATTGTCGGGGACGCGCGTGTATATATGCGTGATCGACGTATATACGTACACGCTGTATAGTCGTACGAAAATATCTCAATATAACTTCAATTCCGGAGTAACGGCGAATCCAGAACAATAAAGAACATCTAATTGTAAGATTAAAATAAATCAACGTCGATGGTTTCAATTTCCTTTTAACATCGCTAAAATGTTTTAGCATATGAAACCGAGATCAGGCCACAAGTAATCTCGCGGGCAATGGCTTTAAAATATCGTGATAATTAAAAGCGTTCAGCGAGACTCCGTTTTCGCATTCATCTTAAAAAGCCTTAAATCGTCGAATCCATCAGACTCTTCAAGAGACGCGGTCGGTGTGCGTCGTCGTATGCAAAGTCCCGAACGTTGCCATTCCGCCGGGGTGTTAGTCTTCGAAGCCGGAGAGAAGAAGAAAATCAAGAGAGAGAGAGATGTCTCAAGTTTGACCCACTCCCGCGGAAACGAGGAGATAAAGACAACCCAACCTCGCAACGGGCCGGAATAAACGCTAAGAAAATAATCCCGCGGGTTCCAAACGAGATGGCGCCTCTCCCGCCTCCCGCCCCCTTCGGTCCCCTTCGCCTCTCCAAGGCTGCCGTGAAACCACCGTATTCATGAGAATACCGTGGAGAAGTACCGTCGCGCAGGTGGATATATACGCCGCATTCAATGCGCATAGCAAGCCCTTCCCGACTTACCCGTCCCCCACCCCTTTCCGGCCATTTTCTCTCTTTTATTTCTTTCAACGACGTCGCTCGTCGCGCGCGTTCCCTAAGCGCATTCGTGCTCGCGCGCATAAAGCGCGAGACGAAAAGTAATCTGATTTCAGCGGGTTCGCCGAAAAGCTGTCTTTCGCTCGTATGATTAATGCACTGAGAAGCTGGAGGCATCGATAAAATACCGGCTTGCGTCTACGGATAGAATCTGCACCTGACTTTCCAGTTTTACTCTCGTTCGATTAGCACGATTATAATACAAAAAAGAAAAAAAAATACTTAAATCTACAATCATTCTCATATTAGTGCGGTTACATGTTCAATTAATCGGCCCAACGTTACGTCGGTCGTGACGTTAACACGGAACACCCCGGATGTTAATTACGTCCAATCTTACTGATGGCAGCAAATTAGCGGTCTGCGGTGAACGACGCGGAAAATGCTAATGTGCATCGTGCTTTACTCGAGGGAATACTTTGATTTTGTCTTGTTACACGCGCGGTATTTAGCGAAGCGTTTCCCGTTAATGAGATGCGCCAACAATTGCTGACTGCAAAAATGTTTACCGAGCAAACAACTGGCCGCAACAGCGTCCCGATGGAATAGCCCCTCGAGAGATCAGAGCTGTACTTTGTACAATACAGTCAACTTCGTTGCGGCGGCCTGACATCGAAAGGTGTGTCAACATCGCTTTGATTCAGCTATGCTCGCCCATCGCTCTCATCTTGGTTGCCTCCTAGGCGACAGGAAATTTCAAATTGAGCGCTGTACACCCGATTTCCTCGATTAAACAAATTTCGACTGATAAATTCGAGATATATTAATAAATGTGTAAACAATGAGCTGACAAAAATGACAAAGGTGACAGAAAGATTTACAATAAGATAAATTTTACTGAAAGACAGGACAGTAAAAAAAATACTTAAGAGAAACTTTATAAATCAATTTAAGATAAAAAAATTTATGAAGTGTTTTTTTTTTAAATATGTTAAGACTTTAAAAAATAATATAACCTTCTAAATCTGATGGTGAATATAAATATATGTAAAAAACGCGAAAGTTCTTTAAAGTAGAGAAAGTGTGTTCCAATTTATATATATATACGTTTTACATTTACAACCCATTTACAACAAATACTCAAATGTCATCTGCACGTACATACGGCTTAATTAACTTTAGTTGAAATTCTGGATTAATACATGCGATTATTTTATTTACAGAACCCGCCGGTATATCGGTCGAAAATGTAAATGTTTGATAGTGACAGAACAACATCACGTAGAACTTTTAAATTTATCTCCAACAACCCTCGAGCAGTATGTCGTTTCGTTTAAACAAATTTAAAAAAAATTTTTTTTTTTAAGACGACAAAGCGATGATTCTGATAGCCGAAGTTTTACATTTTTCTGGCAAACGAGAAAGAGCTAAAAAAACAAGCGCTTTCCTTTTTTTAATAACTATTATATATATTCTGCCCTAGGGCTTTCCATCTTTAATTAAATCGCATGAGGTTACACCATACCGAAGGGAATTCCTGATGTTGATTTAACTAGACGCAATTAAGATATCTCAAGATTTACGGAAGAATAAAAGAAACTCCCACGGAGAATATCGATATTCTTCAGAAGCTCTATAGAGATTTGAATTCGCGGGACGGCGCGCGGCGGCAAAGAGAAACTCTCCCCTGATGACAGCTTTCGTTGAACATCCACACCAGCCAAGGAGGACAATGGTGCTCGTGCACGAAGATTTAATCGCGTCCGGAGGGAGAAGACGGGAAAAAGGCAGGAAGCCTGTAAGCAGCAATTTGTCCTGCTAGGGAATGAAGAAGCGATGAAAGGGCATTTAAAAGTTTGCGGACAAGCGCGAGCCGACTTCACGGTACGCTAAACAAAAGGGGGTTGTGGTTTACGACGATAAAGGCGTCGAACTTCCTTCCTTCCTTCCTTCGTAGGATGTAGTTCCCTTTTGTGGAGACACGTGAAAGGAGGATAATACCGGAAAGGAGAGAAGGAGCGAATGAGAACGAAGAAGTCACGAAAGTATAGAAAGAAATCGAGAAAGTTATCGGAGGGTCCAATATACTTAAACCGCCGCCGTTCGTTCCTTTTTCCGGGCCGCTCTCTCGCCGTGCTCGAACGCCTTTCTACACGACGTGGCTGACATCCAATAAGAAAACTCGACAACCCCCGTGAGAAAACACACGTCTCGCTTCGCTCGGATCGACAGAAGGGAAACGGAAACCGCCTCTCTCGTTACCGATTGCGAAAACAAACGTGTGCGGCCGAAGACACGCGGGCAAGAGAGTAGATCGATGCTTAATTACTGCGGAAATTCCTTCCAAAGTCCTTCCACGGAGGAACAGAAACCTTCGGCGTGTTCCAGACGAGAAATCCGTGTGGTTTACTCCGCCCTCCACCGTACCTATACGATTCCGACGGGCGAAACAATTTATTCGCGAGCGATTGCGAGATGGAATTGCACCTGATATACCTTGAGAAACAGTTTGCTTTAACGGCGAATTCCCGATCTCGATACCCGACATGTAAGACATCCGAAAAAGAGAGAAATGTTAGAGAGAAATGCCGCTCTCGTATAGATATTTTTCGAGAAGGGGTCTGTCGTTTAAACAATTAAAAGATTTTTCTACTCTTTCTACTTATCAATTTTTTGTAATTAGAGAGTCTTGTATTTGTGGTATTCATCCCCGCGCACATATATAGCACTTTGCCAAGTTTCGGGTTAGGTAAGATTCTTCTTGTCGATACGTCCGCGAGCGTACAGTAGTTCCCGCCGAGAACTTTATGTTGACGCGACCACTAGGGAACACGCTCGCACACAAAGCGCTTCCGCGTGGGATCGATGCGATGCGATGGGAGGAGCGGGGTGTGTGTGCGCGTGTGCGCGTGTGCGCGCGAGAGACCGCGAGCTCGCGCTTCAGATCGCACGAAACATCGTCGGTTTGACACGGTTCGATGCGATTTCACAGAGTGGCGCCTTGTGCACGCGCAACTTGCGCATTGTGCGGGTGCAACGGCGCGCCCCACGCCCCAGTGGTAGGTACACTGTATGCAGCCGCGGGGGTTACATCGAATCCGCGTTTCAGCGCGCCGGCTTATTATACTAGTTGCGGCACACGATAATGCAGCCAAACCCGCGCCGCGTCGCAGTCGCGAACGACGGAACGCCCCGTGCAAACCTCTCGAAAGCGAAGTAATTTCCAACTCTTAAACTGCGAAAGCACGTCCGATCGATTCCAATCTCCATCGCAAAAGACGACTTACATAATACCGTTGAAAAGCGGTCACGCGCGCCAAAAGCGGAGTCATTATACGCGCGATGACGCGAAGGAAAACGACTTCTTTTTTTTTCTTTTTTTTTTTTGCTACCGCACGGTAGCGAATCTTCAACTCTTCTGTGTCGCTCGCGCATTGCACGAGCGTGGGTTTTTCCCCCTTTTTTATAATTACGGGAACCGTGAAAAAGTTCACCGCTCTGACGGGTGAGAAGAAAGAAGCACAGAAAAAGAGAGAAAGAGATCTTGGCTATTATTATGTATCTCATTTTTAAATAGATATTTTCTCTTTTGGGCTATTCCGACTACGTAATTCTGGAGAAGAAAAAAGATAAAAGGATATACTGACACTTTAGCTAATGTTATCTCTGGATACACACGTGTAATACGCGCGCTTTGTTTTGTAGTAGCATTGCGAATAAAAATTTAATTATTTTAGCTTAATTCTCTCGCGGCTCATCGCGTATGTATTTCGGGACAGCGCGACAAGACAGTTAATTAAAGCAAAGATATAATTCTGTTATACTTTATTCCCTGATATTCTTCATCTATTTTCGATCATTAAATATTAATGTGGCGATTTGACGCGCCACAAATTTTCATTGTATTATAAATAGACCCAGTTGAAACTCATGAGTTCGCGAAGCCAATTCGCGATATAAAATTACGGTAACCGCCGCAATTGTGTTAGCTGCTCGGGAATAATTTCTCCTCAACGCGGTTTATGGTACACGAAATCGCTCGAAGCAATCCTCGCGCGCGCGCCCTGCTCTCTCGGATGAGGTCTTTTTCTACTTATTTATAACTAAATCTCGGCTTGATTATGCAATCTGCTTTGTGCAATCGGGGAACACTTCTGCCACGCACGCAAATGCATTACCCTTTCCACGGTTTCTGCAGCCGTATAAAGTTGCCGGTGAGATTTCGAGCGAGGAATTCGCTCGCGTCGTGAAAAATGCAAACGCGCGAAAGTGAAAGAAAAAAAAGGGAAAGAAAGGAAAGGCGGCGGGGGGAAAGGAACCGGAGCGGTACCTCCCTCGGGGGTAAGAGAAAAACCGGAGAAATAGTTTGAACTTCGAATTACCTGGCCGGATATACGCGCGAGGTTTGCTAGATTACGAGCATTCGTAAGCCGCGGCGCGCGCTACACTTTACGCGAAAGGTGCATGGAATTTCGAGGAAAGGCAAGCGGCAACTCTCTGTCGAATGGAATTCTCATTATTTACGAACTCGCCGGTTCATCTTCTCTCCGGGAAGTATATCAAAGTCGTATTTCTCCGGGAGTCAATACCGGCGTGGACGCAGCATTCATAAACTTCATAACTTGCTTTAATAAAGCGTATGCGCCGTATACGGTAGCCGAGACAGCTGTTGCGCGGATCAAATGAAAATTGAGAGACAAGAATAAAAAGTATATATCATTTCCGCATCGGGCTTTTACCCAGATGTTTCAACGTAACCATTTGTTACGAAAACTTTCGATTTATAGTCTACGGTCTCCGTTTCGTTTTGTTACGGCTTCGCCATTTCTACGTAAATAAACTATGCGAAAACGACAAATATACTCGTTAAATTCATTAATTAACTCGCCGTCATTCTCTAGTTTACTCGCTATCAAATTAGTTCGCCGCAATCAAATTAGCAATCGAAAACTTCGTTCAGGCACGCAATTACCGAGCTAGAAACCCGGGAATTTGCAATTCGCCTTTGTCTAATGGTAAGACTTTGTCGACGCTAACTATGTAGGTTATAAACAGCAATGCCTTCAAGTATACTTGGTGAGATGACTGGGACGGACTGCAAAGAACGCTGCAAAGCGCAATGGCAAGAAGGGTAGCCGTAAAAACTATGGAGCTGGAGTAACAAGCTATATAGGGAAGAAAATGAAAGAAGCGAGAGGAAGTCCCTTCGGGAGAACATCTGACTTAGACCCACTTTAATTCTCTCTCTTGTATGATTAATTTTCCTGTTCGCAACCGGTTATTTTATCATCAAGCAAAATTGTGATAGATTATGGAGCGCCAATTTTGTTCATGGTTTTCTCTCGTAAAAAAAAGGGTGCAAATTACAAACTTGCACATTGCTTCCTCATTATTACAGGAAGCTTATTTTATTTAATGCAATAAACTTAATGTATATGAGGAAGCTTTTATTTTATTTAATGTATAATTATTAGTATTTATTTGTTTTGGCTTCCTCATAGAGGAAGCTTTGTTAGCAAAGGGTTCTACTTGCACACTTAAAAACTATAAATAAGCCCGATATCTCAATATTTGCGGAAGTTAGAGCAAATTTACCGAAATTTCTATAACTCCAGAACTAATCAACCAAATCTTAACAAATCATATATGAAATATATATAAGGGGTAAAAAAGACTGAAAAATATAATAAAATTAGAAATAGATCGATATCTCCAAATTTGCGGAAATTAAAGCATAAACAAACATCTGCAAAAATTCAAAATTTTATTAAAAAAGAACCCCTTGATTATTAGCAATTTTTATTAATTATATTATATTCTTCAGTTTTTTCTACTCCTATTTCATATATAATTCGTTAAGATTTGGTTGATTAGTTCTGGAGTTATAGAATTTTCGGTTTTGGCACATACGCACACGCACACATATATACATACAGACATTTTTTTAAATTGCAATTTTTCGACATTTTAGAACTATCTAAACACATTCAGAAAAACAAAAAAAAATTTTTTTTACGAAAACAAAGCTTCCTCTATGAGGAAGCAAAATGTGACTAATGAATCCATTCATATAAAACGACCTTAATATCTATATTATTTACTACTTAAACTAGCTTCTTTATCTTTTTTTTATCACGAGATACGCTAACACTCTGAGTCATGAAAGTCATAAATAAAGATATCAAGAGGCGACAAATCGTAATAGCGCGTAATCAGTAAACAGAAATACCTATACTATTTTCATTTCATCACTCTTCATTACTCCGGAAAAAGTTCATGAAAAAAAAATGAAATAGATACAGAAGCTTTCTTTACAATGGACAGTCCAAAGGCGATGAGATTAAATTACATTCCAATCTCCGTCGAACATGAAGAACAATCGTATTCATTCGGGCCTGATTTCGTTTCAAGATACTTTAAATGCAACTTGCGCTTAGAAATTGATCTCGCGTTTTCGCAAGACAGACCGAGGTTGCTTGGCAAAAGCGACGTGCCGCGGCGTATGGATGGAAAGGAGGCGGATAATTTTCTCGGAGATGCGATGATTTGACTTGAAGAGAAGTGGGAGCCTGAAATGCGGAGAGGAAAATCTCTATCTCTCTCTCTCTCCCTCTCCCTCTCTCTCTCTCTCTCTCTCTCTCTCCTCCTCTCCCTCTCCCTCTCTCGTGCAATTATCCGAATACTGGGAACAGTCCGATGTTGAGAGAGGGAGGAAAGAGAGACAGAGAGTGTGGCACAGTTCCGTACACGTGCGAGAGCTCGTGCGAATCGTGACATATTACGCGTCGCGGTAGCTGCTTCCGTGAAACGACGCTCGACGAGGGCGACGGCGACAGCGGTGGCGGTGATGCCCCTCGTTATCCATATGCAATATGCATGGAAGAAAATATACGCATGCCGGTCTATAATTTAGCGGTAGCGGACGGAGGCTATACGTGAGATCTGTGCGTGTGCACAAGTGCACCTAATGTTGACGGAGACGGAGAGCGCGCGCATCGGCAGAAACCGGCGCGCTCGGTGAGTTTGTTGTGTGCTTGTCCTTCTCTTGGTCAACATCTCATATCGTCTTTCGCGGCCGCGGCCATTGAGATGTACTGAGGTACGTACATAGATAATTGATAGAAGCCAGTGGAAGACATTTTGAATAATATTAACTTCGTGAATTATTATAAAATTATAGTTAATTAATAAATTTTAGCGACTACGGATTTTGTCACAGAATTTATGAACATATTTCATTTTGATCTCTATGTATAAAATTATGCACAAAATTTACCAGAAGGGAACGAATATTGCAAGTGAACCGTATATTTTCGATAAAATCAGATTCACCGTAGACAAAGAACGAATCAATTGCGAAGTTTTACGTCCAATTTGACCGTTGACGTCCGCAAATTGAAAACGAATTCCACAGAACTGCCACTCTTTGTGTTTCGCTATGACGTTGCGGGGAAATAGAGAAAAATATCGCTTTTGTTCGAACGATATCGGAAATGGAATAAAAAAAAAAAGGATCACAAGTCTGCCCGCGCGGAAGGCATACGAAAAATGTGGCAGAAAAAATTGCGACAACGCATGCTTTTGTCGACTGTGAAGCTTGCCTCAATATAGAATTCCCAGAAAACTATCCCATACATATATAGTTGTCATGCGCGATTCCGGTACCATCTGTGGAAAATTTAGGATTTACGCGACAATTTTATTCGTCGCTTTTAACAAATATTTAGCGTCACGGCGCTCTTTGCAGCAAATCGGCCGGCATGTCCGACGTCGAAAGTTGCCGCGCGTAACAACGCAAAAGCCATTTTTTTATCCGAAAATTTCGCGGATGAATCGGCGCGTAGTGTCGTAAAAAATGCCACGCCGGTCGCGCGACGATAATATATTCGCGACGCGCCTTCTACATCGTCCGATCCGTTCGTTACGCTGTAGCGCAGATAAAAGTTATGCAGGGGCCCGGAAATTAGAATTCAATCGATAAATCACTTCGCGAATCGATTTCCACGGTGGAAGCGCGCCAAGGCGAGTCCCGAATGGCCCTCCGCAGATATAACGCAGCTCGCAACTGTTATTTCGGCCAATTAGTTATCCGCACAGCACCCACAGCGCGGAAAATAGCGCGCGAGAACGATAAACATATAATATTGATCCTACACAGCATTATAAACGAGCATATTAGAGATATATTGAGTGCAGAGAATTTGAAAAAAGCGGGCGATTATGTTATAATTCCGGCACTTGCTGGAAAGAATATATATATTAAAGATATCGCGTTTCTCGCCAAACCACTATTTCCTTGAAATATATAATTTATAAGTTTTACGCATTGTTTGCGTAAAATCTTACGAGATTTCCTTGGAATTTGCGCTTGTAAGAATCTTTGGAAATTCCAAAGGCGACGTGGCGTGTGCCGTTGCGGTCTCTTTTTCAACAAGCGCTTTCAAGTCGCCGCGGGTATATATATATATATGTATATATATACCGCTTAACGAGAGACGGTTCAACTCGTTATTCCGTTTAAGTAGAGCACAAAGGATCCGGAACCTTGTGACGTTTCAGGAAGAATCAGGCCTTGATGGGGTTGTTTTTCAACATTTCATGCGCGGCAACAAGGATGAATGACAGAGAGCGAAAAAAACTGAAGGTGTATATGTATATCGCGTGGGTTGTCGAGAGGATTATCGGCCTTAATCAAATCTAATAAAAAGGGAGATCAAGATCGAGATCGAGACGGAAGAGGACCTTTCACCTAATGGTTTGAGAAACTGTTGAGAAACCATATCCGCCAACATACGCCAGCGTGACCATTTATGGCCGCGCAAACAGTTCGCGCGATAATGCACGTCGATTAAGCTAGGTATGAGAATGTATTCCCTGTTGCATGCCTTTGCGCATCGCATATTTTCATAATTTTTTCCCTTCGATTTCCCCCGGAAACTTACACGATCAACCGTATCGAAAAAGGCAGAAAATCGCTTTGGGACCAAGAGAAATATGTATACGTCGTATGTATTTTCTGAGAAAATAGAATATTAGCTACAATCTTACCGTGCATCGCGCTGACAGCGAAATTTTTTAGGTGCTAATTAGGTGCTCAAAACGTTTGAAAATTGTATACATAAGGGAAGAGAGGAATTTATAAATATTGAATATATGAATTGAACAAAACGGACGTTTCAGTATTACATACTAATTATAGATGCTCTGAGAAATCACTAAGGTAAACCGAAAATGTGTTATAATATTTTTCAAATATTGTTCTAACATAAAAACATCTTCTAGTAGAGACAATTCATAGTAAAATATTAATATCTGTTTTGTTTTTAGTGTCAAAATACTTGTCTATTAATGTAATATTAAGATATTAACCACCGAATAAAGTGCTCGCGTTCAGTTAGCAGGAGTTTGAACTTTTTAACGTGACTTTATTCTTGATCTTCAAGCTAATGGCGCGATCGACGTTTAAGTTAAAATTCTTGCTAAATTGAAAGAGCACCTAATTCGGCGTTTAAATATCTTAACAGTACATTAAAAATTTAATATTTTATAATAATACTGAATATACGTAGAAGCTTTTTTAATACAACTTCACTCTTGTAAAACTAATTGTGCGGTCGAGGTTTAAGTTCAAATTTCTGCAAAGTGGGACGAGCACTAAATTTAATGATTGTTAAGTCAGTCCCTCCTCCCAATATCTACATAATTTTCTGCCAAACGCATATAGGTATTCATAAATACCTAATAGTTCCAAACTTGAGTACACTGAGAAAAAAATTTTTAGATCCAAGAAAATATTTCTTTGAATATATATATAGTCCTAATAACATATTTACTTAATATAATTTAAGTAAAGATATATAATTCTAAATATATATATATATATATATGTAATTATATTAAGTAAATATGTTATTAGGACTATATATATATTCAAAGAAATATTTTCTTGGATTAAAAAAATTTTTTTCTCAGTGTACCTATAATTGTGCAATGTTAAAATTTATTTAGCGCTGATGGGAGGAACGCTAACTTAATATAAGTTTAATAAAATACAGAAGAGAAATTATTATTATTATTTGTGATTACTATCAAAGATATTTGCTTGCGAGTGGAACATTGTCGGAGCAAGTATATTAGATTAATCGATGGGTTCTTGACGTCACTGCCAGCCCAAGTATGTTATTAAATACTGAAGCTCTTCTTGTGTACATTTCTCGCCGTTTTAAATCACACAATTTAACACGGTTGAACGTATTGACTTTTAATTTAATATCGATTAAATATGTGTTAATTTAACCCGCAACAAAACATGTAAAACGAGTTTCAGTCAAATGTGTTATTTTTCAAACGTTTATGCGTGTAGAAATAACACACTTGGATTTACAGTGATACAAAACATATGGTTGTATTTTGTTCACTCACCCTGCGTCATTGGCGAACAACGTCCGGTTGATCCTCGACGCACATGTCTATTTTAAAGTCCTCGAAGCTATCTACTCCACGCAGTTATTCGATCTGCAACAAAAATTTTAATTGTATTTACCCGATGAATCACCGAGCGCGCAGAATGGCGCTTTTGAGTTAACCATTCGCCAATGGCTGCGCCATGTGAAATTTTATCTACAAAGTCAATAACATCGATACATGGGAGAAATCCGATATTTGATGACGTTCGAACGTGCTCCTTGTATCAAACGCTTTTAAACGCCAGTGTGTGTTGTGCGAGTAAATTAATCACGTCGCGTATATTTTTATTCGCGTCAACGCGTTGAATTTATCGTGGGGAAAAAGTTAAAGTGAACGAGGCGTATCGCGATCTTGTTAAGCGGAATATCGAAGCGCGGTTAATAGCAACTCTCTAATCTCTTTTTACTTAAATATACAAGTTAATTATTCAAGAAGGATGTATCCTTAAAATTAAATGAAGAGATGGGAGTATAATGCTTGCAAATAGGGTGATTTACCGCGTTTACTTACATACCGTGCTCATATACAAATGCCGGGAATTAACGAGATAACGTGAAGATTACGACGTTAAAAGTAGACGTTTCTCGATACCGGTGGTACGTTAACACAGGCGGTAAACCACTCTTTACCTATATCGTTCTGCATCGCGAAAGGGAAGCGAGTTATAAATGATGCCCGGAACGTTAACTCCGTTGCTGGATGCGCCATGCAAACGCGATTTACGGACATTTACGGCAAATAAGCCACGACCTACTAATATAAGCCGACTGCACGGACATAACGTTAAAACGGCTTTTGAAAAGGAAGAACCGAACATATATGTATATATATATCCGGATGTATTACACGCCAAATGTTTCTCCGCGAAAGATCCAAGCTTGTCTTCGTTTGCAAATAAAAAACAAAACTTAATAAAATTTCAACTAAATTAAAAGAAAACTAATAAAAAAAATAATAAAAAGAAAAATAATAAAAACACATAATAATCCGTTTTTTTTATTATACAGTTAGTTTTACTTATTGAAGGATCGATCGCGAAACTTCTTCCGCGAAAAGTTAAACAAATTTTCCGCTTCATCTCGGCGAATCTATTTGTAGACATTTTATGAAATGGCTTTCAAAAAGTATATAGGGACTTCTTCAACAACGGTTTAATATCTATATTTTCACGAAACTATGCTGCTGCATAATTTCACATTGTGTAACGGATTGTTTTCCTTCGGACGGATATCACTTGCACTTTGCATTTTTCAGCGAGTCATACGGAGAGTCTCATATATGCTGCCGCGCGGCAGCGCAACAGAAGCAGCGGGAGCATCAGCTGCGACCTGCGACTGCAAATCCCCGACACCGGTGTATCATCCGGGATGCAGAAGGAATAGAGACGACGGCGCGGCGCAACGGGGACGCAACCCTCTTGGGCCGGTCGACTTCCGGTGCACCGTCTGCAATTCCGTTTTGTATAATATTAAACTCGCCCGGGGATGAGTACGCTCCGAGATACGCACAGCAAAACGATAACGTTCGAAGAGATCCATTCGGAAGAAAAAAAAATAGATCCTAAGCGAGGCAAACTATCCTGGGTAAACTTCGTTGAAAGCGAACAAATCAACTCTTCACTCTTCAAAAATCCGTTAAAGTATACTTCTCTTCGAGAGCAAAGATATTTTCCTCAAGATATGAGTTGATAGAATATGAAGGAGATTTGCATAACAAAAATAAATATTTTAAGAATGAAAATTGCACTACTCCTATTTGTCCAGTATATTACAATTTCACGATAATTGCAAATTAACACAAAAAAGAATATATGTAAAATATGTATTTGTACGTTCATCGAGTCATTATATGTATATGTGTTTTCAGAAAGAAATCAGTGGAGAGAATTTTTGTGTTATACCCATGCATGTATATAGGGGTGCGAAACTATTTTCATAACTCTCGCTAGGAATTCTTAATATCCGGGTTACATATTTATTCTCGCTTCTGGAGAGGAATCTCTTCCTCTCATCTGGAGCAAATTAACGCGAGAGCACATCAGCCTCGTATGACGCAAGAGGTTAGAGTAGCGTCATAGTCAGTAAAAACACACATTAGCTGGATTCATTCCCGCCGCTTCCCGTGCGGAGCACATTCGCGAAATGTTCTTTGTAGGATATGAAAAATCGTAACAACGAAACACACGTTCGCCGGGAGCGAGTAGCCGGTTGAAGGTGACGTTATCTCGGAAAACTCATAAATGACATATTGTTTATAGTGTTTATACATTATACTATTCTTCATCATTCACGAAAACCATCACGGAGGATTATTGCGAGTTTTTTAAACCTATATATTATTTCGCAAGTATTTTCTGCGGGATGAGAAACTGTATAACGTTACACGTTACATGACATTGATATAACGCGACACATTTTATCTCTTTTATCAGACCTTTATCTTTTATCATTCTGTCCGCGATAGGCATTTCCTGACGCAATGAGGGTCTACCATTCTCATCTCATTCTGTCGGCTGTAGCAAAAAAAAACAGGGAAAAATTTAACGTTTTCAGATCCTCGAAAGTTTGAAAGTTCAAATTCAGTCAAAGGACCGCGAAGTAGCGTGGACAGTCACCAGGGAAGGGAAAGTCAGACGCGGAAAAGAAGACTGATGTAACAAGACGGAGAGACCGTTGTAAGAAAACTTTTTTTCCTGTTGGGATACCGGAAAGCTCCCTTTGACTCGCCTTCTCATCGCGAGTCGTCAACAATATCCGATGTAGATATCAAAAACCCTCGGATAAAAAAATTACAAGACTTATCCACGTGGTCGGAAGATAAATATAAATATATATATATATATATATATATGTTACAATTTCATCTTCATAAAATAAAGTAATAAGTAATACAAATAATTTATTGGCTCGTTTAACGACTTTGTATTAATTAATTATTATACCGTATTGTGGCACATTTCCAGCAAACAATTAATCTTTAAGTGAAGATTTAATTATATACGAAAGCATTCAGAACTTTTACTGTATAATTGCCAATATTCGGGGCAATACTTCACGATCTACTCTCGCCATTTACCAATCGAAAAAATCTGGTCGATGGGAACTCGTTCGGTTTATTGCAGGCTGAAATAGAGAACGAAAATCTCTGGCCGCCGTGAATAGTAATCCGCATATAGACCGTGCGTATATAAAACGGTTTCGCCCGAGTGTCTCGATTATCCGAGCAATGTGCAAGTCATTTGTACGATATTCAAATATTATGTGTCTGTCGTGACACGGCCCGTTTCATGTTTCATCGGTCTGCGCAATTCCGAATTGTACTCGATCTTCCGTGTCGTGTCGTGTCTCATAAACGAGTTGCGTTCCCCACAGTTTGCCAAATTTACATGACGCTACGCCGAAATCGCGAGTTATTGATTTGTATCGCGATCAGATAAAGTTGGAAAAATAAAAAATGAGATTGAACGATGTACCTACCGTAGCAAGTTAGTTTTGCGAATATTTATTCTGTTCATATCAAAATGAGTAAATTTAATTAAATATAAAATGTGTGTACATTTCAATCGTACATTTGTCTATAATATACATCACGAATATACTTTTGCCGTTGAATACGACATATTAAATGTGCTCAAAAATACGTGGCATGCAGCTTTGATTATTAGAAAATGTAAAAGATAACATTACTTTACTTTAGATATACGATATTATATTTATGTTATGTATACACGTTGCAATCCGTACAAATCAATCTGTCAAAAATTAAAAAAGGGAAAAAATGTCCGTTATACATATAGCAAAAATAGAATATTCAATTCGTATTTCGTAAAATGGAAAATGGAAAAAGGAAATCAGGGAAACGCCGATGCACTTCGTTCTGTGCATATATCCGCATTTTATTATAATAAATATATATATATCCCGATTCGCGAGCAATGTTGAAAATGTCTCTTTTGACGTATGTTTATATATACCTGTACAATGTTTCCTTCTCATTAACTTTTTTAAATATCTGTTTCATGCCAAATTATTTTACATTTTACGCAGCCAAATATATTCTCATCCATACATCACAGAAAAAAAAGAAGTGTAAAATCAACCCTGAGATATACTTATATATACGCAAGAATATATAATTTTCTTATAAGAATTTAAACTTTTTTTTCTTGATTGAACCATATAATAACTTCATTCAAGCAAGTTTTTTTTAGTTTAATGCAATATAATCTTATTTCAAGATTATATATTCTTGCGTATATACAAGTACTATACTTAGTGTTAATTTAATACTTCTTTTTTTTTCTGTGATCATAACAGTCGTCAAAAGAAACCCAAAAATATAAACCGTTCTAGAAAAATTGCATATATCTTTAATAAATTAAAAAAAATATTTTTCGCTAATTTTATTTTTTGTTTCAACTCATATTTTTTCAAAATTATATTATACGATCTCAAATTATAGAATTTACGACATACATCATATTTTATGTTATTTATTTTTTTTTTTAATCTATGAAAGGCACTTTTTAATTAATAAGGATTTAAAAAAACGAAAAAGCCTTTAGAATTAGAACGGCAAACTTTTATTATTCGTGATAAGCGAACATACATCAAGAGCCGCGATAGGATCGGTACGATTCGAGCGATACAGCGAAACTGGTAGGATATACTTAATTCGGTATTTGAGGTATTTCAAAAGGGGGCGTAAATCAAAATAAACGGTCCCCGAGGTCGTTCGTATCAGGCTGTTTATGAGTGACAGCACTCACCGTTCAATAATTATCCGTCGCATCACGAGAATTACATCGCGAATAAAAGAGCGAAATATAAATGTGCGCGTATTGCCAAGGAAATATGATTTCCAACAAACTATATTGACAACTATATTAATTAAAACACGGAAATTTACAAATGCTGAAACAGGAAAGTCTTGGAAGTCTTTTGCGGGAACGGAAAGAGGAGAATCTCAGAATCCATCGATAATTCGCACTTATACTTTTCCAACCGCTTCATATTCAGTTACATCGACAAAAGTCTACACGTTATCCAAATATTAGATATCCCGCGCGCGGTGTCGGGTATTCATTTTCCATCGATTCACCACGATCCGAAAATCTACCGGATCTTTCGCAGAGCGGTGTATACTGCAGGCCGCAGCCAGATCCGTTTTATTGTCGTCCGTAGCGAGTAATAAAGTTTTCATCGTTTCGACCGCCGGCTGCGCGGAAATGCAGTTTCCCTGTTAGCGGCTGAGCGTACACACCAGTTTCGGAGAGAAACGGGCGGAAGCACAGCATGGATTCGGCAGCAGATCGACGGTCATTTTAATCAATCAGCTATTGCAATGTGCAAGCAAGCTTCGAAAGATAAATAAGGGAAGGTAAAGGAAGTATATAGACTTTAAAGGAAAACGCGAACCTAAATCACATTTATAGACTCTAACAAGATTTCTTTTACGGCACCTTCTAATCTATTGCTATTAATTTGCAGTATATTTCTTAATTATATGTACTACGTATCTTTCGATCTTTAGTGCATCAAAATCCATTTTTTTTTTTTAATTTAATGTATATCCGTTTAACGTAAATTTTCACGGTAATGTGATTTATCAGGAAGTACCGTTTCCAGTGAATGGCGGAGCGGTTTAAAGAATCTTAGCCAAAACTCGACTCTCCGAATGACGATTTCTATTTGTGTTTCTTCAGCAAAATTCCCAGAGCAATTTCGAAACCAGCACAAACGAGTCGCCAATCGTTTCACGGAGAGAGAAACTTTCGTGGACTGGCTCCAATTTTTCCGCGACGTCCGACGACGACGATAAGTACGTATCGTCGCCACCCTGGTGTGCCGCGTTTCTACAGCTTTTAACCAATGAAATTCTCTCATTTTGCGCCGGCAAAGCGCGAGTGCCGACCAGCGAGCATGTCTGATGGATTCTGAGTTAACGCTCTCTCCACTGCACGAAGAACCGACACAAAATCCGATTACATTTTATTATTCATTTGATTCTCCGAATGCAAACTCGTTTAGGACACGACGCATTGTGGGATTATAAGATTGTAAAAAATAACAAAATAGAGACGAACACGAGGGAAAGAGAAAGAAAGAGAGACCGCAAAATAAAGACACAACCAATTAATCAAAAAGACTGGTAATCTTGCTTATATACAACGAAGAATTTAATGAAAAAAGAAATTTGTTGATGTAGATAATTTTAATTTGGATTAACGAATACTATTGTATTCGCTCAAAATAAAGTTAAATCTAGCTGAAAGACATTATTGTTCTCTTTACGTTACGGGAATTAAAGGTTTCTGTGTTTCTAAACCGTCTGATTGCCCTTCTATTCGACAGGAAATTCGAAGACAATTTCACTTAACAAATAAGTAAACGCGGATATCCGTCGAGGGGACGGGGTGTTTCTCGCTTGACAGCTATTGCCCGTGGCTCTTTATCAGTCGACATTTTCCCATTCAATTCTTTGCCGCAGTTATCGTTACCACTTAAGATACGTTTCCCTCTATAACAGCATTAAACTATTAAAACCGGTAATCAGACCTACCGTGTCCTAATCACACGAGCAAACTTTCGATATTAAATTTTTCTAACTATTATCGTCCACGTCGTTTCATTCTGTATTTCTCTCTCTCCTCGAGAGACACGACGTTTAATTAATAACCAAACTCGCGCGGCAGTCGCTCCGAAACGGCGCGGCGCGGCGCGGCGGGCGCTTATCACGAACATATTCAGCGCTGGTCTGCGAAGTCATAACCGAGGTCAAATTCAGAAAAGGAGGCTATACTGACGACGCTTACGTTGTCCAACAATGCGGCGGACACTTCGCCGTAATTTGGCCGGCCAATAGCAGGGAGATAACTGGGTTATGTGGGATTTCGACCCGCCTCGAGCGGGGGAAATTTCAGTGGGGTAGCACAAGCAGACCCGGGGGTGCAATCCACTTACATAGCTAATATCCACCATCGCCAGCCGGTGCACACCAGTGGATAGCAAATATTCTATTAACATCGGAACGCTTTGGCGACATCAGTCCCAAGGATATTCACACCTATATAAAATGTAACTTCGAGAACCGCTTAAAAATTCATATATCTTTGCGACAAATAATGTTGAATTTGTTGTGTAATGAGTAAGTAAATAAACTTTCCCCTTACACGCGACTATTTTAATTTCATATAACATTAATGCGATAAATTATGACGTGTTTATTTAAAGCATTAATGAAGAGCTCCCAGTATACTAGTTTAATAATAAATTTTGTAAACGATAAATTATGTTTTCTCTTTCTTAATTCTTTCGTGAATTGACAAAATTATATGTTATGATATATAATCGTTGTACAAATATTTAATTAAATCCGAGTATTAACAAATTATTTGAGTTGCAAACAGAGTTTATAAAAAATTTAACGTTATTTGCCTCTCATGAGACGAATTTGATTAAATTCCTGCCCGCATTACATCATACTCGCAATTCATCGTGCACATGCTATTCATAACGACGTCTATATCACAGCAGCACAATAAAGCGATCAATCCGGATCGGACTGACCTACCGAGACTCAACGTGTCCAGTTGTACGAGGAGCCCGTATAATCTTCGCGGATGCCCAATCGGCTGAATCAATGATCGGAGAGACAGAGCTAACGATAACATTCATGAATTCACCGCGGATCCGCCGCGGAGATCGCGAGGGCGAGAGTACGAGAGCGCGTGAGATACGCTCGGAAGCGTGATTGAGGCAATCGGAACCACTTTGTCGAGGCGCGACCCTTTCATTGAATAAGAGCAAAGGGATACGATTCATTTGAGAAGTGGGACGAGCGGATTAGAGATCTCGCGTCCGTTACGTGCGCGGCGCGGGCACCGACGCGACGACCGTGATTAGCAAAATGGAAATGGCATTGGTGAAGCTCAGTCCCGAATCGTGTGGCCCATTGAGAATCGGGATTCTCTGGCTATGCATGTGGATAAGAGAGAGTGCGATGCCTATTGTGCATTATATACTGCATTAAGGAGCTGTCATTAGCACGCACATGCCATTCAACGTGAGGTACGGCGTCTGGTAAAATATATCGTTTACCTCGACAGAGCTTAATTAATTCGTCGGAGAATTCTTAATTACGACCGGCATCGAGTGCATGCGAGTACGTGCTTGCGCGACAGCCACGCGGTGGTCGTGCATTACGACGACGCGGTAATTTTTCTCAATCGCTATACGGATGGTTTAATTAATTTAGCGTCGCCCGCCGTCTGCGAGTAATACAAAAATTACAGCGAACCGGTTTATAGATCTCGGCTTATTGGTTGTGGCAATGTGTGCAATCCGGTAATTTATATGTTTTTAATATTTCCTTCGCAATTTTTAATATTTCCTTCAAACTACCGTCTCTCCATTATTATGTTGATATTTCACGTTTATATATAAGCGAAATTATAACTCGTATGCGTTAAGGTGATATTTGATATTTTTCGCCGTTTCGGATGTCAGTTCTACGGAAATAGAGATGTTTAAAGGAGAGTAAGTAAAGGATAGCAAAATCAACGAAAAGGGCTCGCCGTACATTGCGATATTGGGGCTTGTGTCACGATTTACATCGTGACTCACGATGTATTATTAGTCGAGCGCTACTCGTTCTCTCTCGTGATTTCTACATAAGGAACAACTAGCAATTGGTCCCCGATGTTTCTCTTCACGATCAACTTGTCTGGACTCGCGAAACAAGAACCAACAGAGCCGTAAGGGACGTGCTGAACTCGATAAATTTATCTATATACAGTTACGTATTTATCTACGAAGCTGCGTATTTACATATGTACATGTTATATCCCCGTGCTGATAACATTTTCTCATTTATTTTGCTTTGATACAAGATAAATGAAAAAGGAAAGTTGGAGCGATTAAAATAATCGTAATAGAAAATTGATTTTCCAACATACTAGTAATGGTTGTTCAATTTCCGGGCGTGGTTAATGCGACAACAACGACAGATTCTTGTCGACGCAATTACTGTTACTCTGAACCCATAAACCGACTACAATAATTAAATACCGGAAAATCACTTATAGCGAGTCAGTAACGATAAATAGCAAGAAAGTTCAAGGCAAATTACAGTCTTGCGACTAAAAGGTATAAGATTAAATTGAAATTTGACTTATAATTACCAGTTATTTACTCGTATAACTGTTAAAAAGCCAAATGTTCAAAGGTGTACAGACGAGAAACGATTAATCATTTTGGCGCGGCAAATGCATATCGATCTTTCGTGACGAAGTTGTGCACAGCCTTTGCTGTGAGGCGGAGGCGTGCGATCTTAATCGACGAGGCCGGAGTAAATGAGGCTAATTAGGATTTAACGTATATGCGGTCGAGCTAATGAAGCTCAACGACCGGTGGCAAGTTTGCACCGGAACCAGAAGTTGGCGTAACCAAGGTAACTTCACGCTCAAAAGACGAGATATAGCTTCCTGCCATGTGTCTTGATACGCTTTAGCGATTATAAACAGCTTAACAGAAAAGGTTGACGTCATAGCCGTGTACCAAAACAATAGCCCGTATAACACTACGATTAATAACAGCACTTAAATTTCTATATCCTGTAAAATGTCGATGTCACGTAGGTATACGTCGTACGTCATGCCAACAAAATCGGAAACTATATGGATTGGCAAAGCATTTAATTTAGTGCTGTTATACGTCATACGTTAAATAAAAATCTTAAAGCTTAAATTTTTGGAGAGAAAATTAATTACGTTTTTTCTCTATACATAAATATATAGAAAAAAAATTGCTAGAAATCTTAAAAAGTATTTGATCGTAATACACGTATATGTGGGCGTCACTTTTAAGAGACGTTTCGCTTATATATCTTATAATACTTTCTACACGCGATAAGAGGATAGAACGTGTCAGACGATCCCGACGGAAAATTGCCTGATAGAAGTGTCGATTTCAAAATAAAAGTATTAGTAGCTTGTACGTGATCACGCTTTTTAATATGATATTTTCATGTTTCTTATGCCGTCGGAGTGCCTTTCGCATTAAGAATATTTTTCCATAAAAATTAATAAGTACGCTTGTAGGGATATGTAGATCTGAAGAAAAGTAGTCTGCAGTGATATAAAATGTTGTAACATCTTCTTACCAAGATCTAAAGTAAAAGAATTATACACACAGAGACTACATAATTAGCAGCAAAATATTCACAATTTAATAGAAAGCATGATATTTGTAGCTATTAGCATTATAATGTCTGTGTGAAATTTCTTTATTCCAAATTCTATAACTTCCAACAAAGTAATAAACAACTAGATTTTTCGCTCGCGCGAAAAATATAACATATTTATAATAATACATAGAATAAATTATTTATATATAGTTATTGACTACCTTATATTTAATTAGTTTCATAGAAACGGGCAATTTTTATTATATCATGTCAAATTATTACAGTTTAAGAGAGCAAGCTCAATTTAAGAGAGCAAATCAGATGCTTCTATATATTTTAGGATTGGATACAGAGAGAAACTTCGTGATTTGTGTAATAAAAGAAAAATAAATGTAGAATAATAATTAATAGTTTAAATTGGAAAATTACAGGGCGATTGAGCTATTAAAAAGAGATAGCTATACATGCAGTTTAGCATAACCGTGCCATGAGGTCGTTCCCACGATTGGGACGCCTAACAGAAGACATCTAAATCTAGTACTCCTCCGAGGTTAAAACCATTTCCATGAAAGAACGGAGTGCCGCGGCCGTGCCAACACAGCGCGGCTTCTAACGAATAGCACGTGTGTGCGAGACTACTATACCTATATATATATGCGGGGAAATAACGTTTCGAGTGAAAAATTCGAGTTTCAAGGTACGAACACCCCGGAGGCGGAGATGCGAGTAACGTACATACCTACGAAAGAATCCGAACGGTCGGAAAGAAATTCCCCGCGGATTTAGGAGGCGTAACAGGTGATTCTTCCTCATCGCAGGACACGTCTCCGTGGCACTTTGTGTGAAATATGATTTAGCTACGACCTTACATCGCAATTAACATCGGTGAATAAAAGCAATAACCGTCCATTACTCATCTCGGTAAAAAAAATAATGATTTATGCTCGTTATACGTCGCTATATGAGATATTAAGTCAACCAAAAGATATACAAATATTATTATAACCTTTAAAAATTGTCACTCAAAACTTATAATTTCTTTTTAATTTGTAGATTATTATAAGTATGATATATGAGAGATTTATGTTTGTACCATGGCACAAAGCAGTGTTCATAAATCAGATTACAAAGACTTTTTCAAGATACGCCTTGCATAAAAAGGCGAATTCTGAGTAATACCTTATTCAGATTAATACCTTACGTTTGCGCTAATTAAATTGTTCGTATGTACCCATACTGATGCCATCGGACAAATTATTTTACAGAGTTCGGTATATGAATTATTGCGGTTTCTCTCTATACGAGCTTTGCGTCGCTCAGATGTCGCATTTAATATATACGGATGGAGAAAAGCAACGTGCATTGCTACGACTCGGTGATTTCTCGCGCCCGCGTTCGCCAGGCAAGGGGATTATACTTAAAGCAGGATAGGAACCCTGACTCTCTTCTCCCTCTTTGCCCTTCACTATACTACCTGAATATTATGAGACCCACCGGCACGCCAGGTTTGCCCGGCCACGTAATTCTGTCCTTTCAGAAGAATCTCGACAGGTTTTATTTCCCAGCAGGTATAAATACCTGAGAGCCTAGGCGTACGATTCCTAGCGGAGGAGGATCGCCATCCGTTCGTAGACAAACCTCCCGCCACGATGTTTCGACATGAATGAACAACGATAATCGTGATAACTAAAGAACGATGTAATTATAGTTAATTGACATCAGGGTAATGGGTGTAATATTTTTAAAAGATTTTCTACAAATTTTTATACAGAGTGAATCTCTAGAAGCAAAACAGTTAAATGTTTTTTCTGTCAATTGAAGACGCAAAGAAATACTAAGTATAATTTAGAACTCGAGAAAATAATTACTAATTTCACTATTTTGTAAGGTCTTCATAAATTGAAAAGTTTATGCATACATATATTTACACATAGAATGAAATTATTTCGTCGTTCTAGTATATAATAAACAGCAAGATGCAAATATAACTTTATGAAGAGTTATTGAAAATAAATGGCGTTCTCCTATTTCGTTTTAGCAAAATAGCATGCATAAACGAATTTCTTGTGAAAAAAAACGCGAGAAAAGATCAGGTTTTTCATCTCTCATTTTTCATCTCATGCCAATACTTAATCTGATTACTGATTATGTTACAAATTAATTACCTGTGTGTTACAAACGAATATCATAATCGGATGATAAAGAAAAGTAAATCCACGACCATGTTTTTTTAATAATCATATATTACACAAAGAGATTTTATATAATATATATTTATATTAAAAGGAGAGAAGAAATTAAGGTCGATGCTTGAAAAAAAAAAAAAAAATATATATATATATATATTCAAGCATCGACCTTAATTCCTTCTCTCCTTTTTTCTGCAAATAGAATATTGTTCATGACAGTCTTTTCGTAATTAAAATCTAATACACCATATATATGAAGAAAAAGATAAGTACTGAGAAACGCTTAAAATCGCTGAATCGAAAACGAATTAAGCGTTGATTGTATCAAATATTTACGCGCTTTTGCCTAGGTCTCTTTCCCTTTCTCTCTCTCTCTCTCTCTCTCTCTTTCTCTTTCTCATCCCGTCGTCATTAGCAACATCCAATTAACGAATATTTTCGATTCGTCGATCAAAAAGGGTTTTCATCATGAACGGAAAAATCGTACGACATTGCACGATCAGACGAGCGAGCAAATTTTTCTGTTTAATGGCTCTCTATTCTCTATTCTATTCGTACACTCGATTCGCTGATTCACGATGCAATTCCGATCGATGCGTTGTCAATTAAACCAGTGCAAGAACCAATGACCGGAAGTAATAGTCTATCGAGAATCGTGGAAAAGATCTCTAACTGAGATGCGCGTGTCAGTCTTGCGTCGTGCCCCGCGGAAATGCGCTTTTAATATTCATCACTCGCTGTTACATGTTTTCTCATAGACATATTAAAAGCGTCGTTACTTGAACACACGACGTGTAAAAAAATCACACGATAAAAGTTATAACACGAAGCCACAAAGCTAACAAGACACTTTTGTTTACCTTATTAAAAGCATAAATTTTATTTCGAAGCAAATCTTTATTTCGAAGCGAAAGTATCCGTCTTTTATCTGTTTAAAAAAGCGGAAAGATAATCTTGCATAGTTCAGCGAACAATATTTAAAAATTCGGTAACACCGCGTCACCCCAACGCGTATATTACAATTCACGTCTGCAGGCTCTACCGCGTCGAACAAATGGGATTGTCAATCATTTGCCTCTCGAACTGGAAACTTTGGGGGACAACTTTCGGTCAATCGCTCATTACACGTGACAACAGAGCTGACACATATCGCCGAGAACGCGTTGCGAGGACGCAACTCTGAATTAATGCAACGTGGACAGGTCGAGATACGCGAGACAGAGACAGGTCGAAGCGAGCGTGCGGCTGGCGAGCGTACGCGTCGCATACACACGTATACAGCACGCGGTCGGATTTACGTCAACGTATCTATCTATTATAGCCATGCGGCATCGGGCGATGCCTTGCCTGTCGGCGCGAAAGCGCGATTGCGTGAGCGCGAAACCCAGCCATACGCGAAATCTCGCTGCACGATTCTCGTTGTGAACGGGTCCTTATGATCGAAACGCAGGTAGGCATACCGGTCACGCGCCCACGCACGCGCGTACATGCCTATACGTGCGTGTGTGGGCGACTAGCTCTGACGGCCGAAGGTGGACACTTTTCGAACATATGTGCACGGTGTATTGAGACGTTTTCCACGACGGAAACGCTCGCGGTTGGGAAAATGCATAGCTGTAGCGGAAGAACATTAGTCCGGGCGATTTATTAACGGGTAAGCGTCGCGCGGCGAGCGATTCGCGATTAACTTAACGCTCGGTTGTGCATTATAATGTTCGTGCATGGAGCGACGCGACGTCGTATATCAGTGCGTTCGGCGCACCTGCGCTTTTTTCTGCGGATTATAATTTAATTTGCTATACGTCGTTGAGCAAGTTTATTGGCTCCGTGTCTTTACTTTAATGCGTGTCGCCAATCTTTCATGGCGTTCCTGATGGATCGATTAGAGATACACGTTTAAATCACTGAAAACAACGGATATAAAATATCAAAATTCAATGCTGCGCAAAAATTGAAATACATATATATCGCAAGAGATAAAGGAATCAATATTTTATAAATAAATCGTATTTATATGTAAATATTGTATTGTATAATTTATACTATTATTAGTATATTCCGTACATAAAATTTGGCCACGTGATGATATTACTAATATTTTTTCTAGAATTTTAGCTTAAGAGGTTACGCTCGTTATAGTTTTTCAATATACTTTCGCTAATTAACTATTAATTTCGCAGTAAATGATGTATAATGTTCTGCACGTGACTCGAATAAACTTGAATTAAAAGGAAGCTTAAATTAGACTTCGGCAGCGCGCTTCCGATCTTCAATTAATTTTGTCTGACCGTTCCCTCCCCTCTCCTTCGTATTGATTTCGCCCCGCTTTATTTAATTTAAACGAGAAGCTGATGATACTTTTTGATAAAACTTCGTTTAACTCAATTTTCATTGTCGTCGATGCGCGAAATGTATTTAAAGCAATCTTCATTCTTTCTCTCTGGATCTTATTCTGTCATTTTTAATAAGAGTCAACTATATACCATTTGCATAAAAATGAGAAGCTCGCGCACGAAGAGCTCTGAATATTTGATCGTTGGTAGAGATTAATTCTATCTAATGACATTACTCACGATCAAAGTGTACGAAATTGCAATGAGATCGCGCGTCGTAATTAAAGTTTTGAACCTTTTAAAGTTACCTACTCTTTTTATCATTAAAACTTCACAGAGTTGATTCAATCTCGCCATATAAATGTGCGTATACATCTGGATAATTTCCAATTTAAAATACGGTACCTCTTAAATTTAATAGATTTGTTTTCAAATTAACAATAATCAAAAATGTTTACTTACTTTCCGTTGAATGAACTTTGTTTTTGAAAAACGACATCGAGGAACAGAAAGAAGGGATCGATCACGATACGTCATGTTCGCATGTTGTATCGTGTCTTGGCGTGGGCCTTTTAACTTTCGTTTAACACGCCCACGCACAGTTCTCGCGGTGTACAACACTTTCGGTTCGCTAACTTCAGTCGCGGCGTTTGAATTATTCAGCGGAATTATTTATGAAGTTTCGAGATGACAAGATCGAAAATATATTAAATTCACACGCGGCTCCGTTCGGCTGCGAATCGCTGGCACACAATACGCACATTTATAAAGAATAATGTTTGCCGCACACGCGCGCATAACACTTAATAGTACTTAGTAATAGGTTTACCCCTTTGAAATGGAAGCCCGTCTTTACGAGATGTAAACTCGAACTGCCCCATTAATTACGATCATATCTCTCGTTGCACTCCAACGGGACTGCGGCGTGCGCTCGTAAGTGTAATTGATATTGCGTTAGGATTAACGATAATTTAAGTGCTTTAATTGAATTCTCGGCGCGTAATTCACGGCGCGTAATTATCGCTTTACAATTCGCGTTGCATAATCGGAATACTAACGCAATGTGACATTTCTTAAGACTCGCGGCAACCGTAAAAAAATATTTATATGATATTTATATGGTTAATGTAATATTTCTATGATTAAATTCACTGCCTTAGTTTGCCAAATACGAGCAAAATTTTATCCACGAGTGAAGCATTTCTAAATGAATATTATACGAAATGCCGCAAGTTTTCTGTGTTTTTTACACACACACACACACACACACACACACACACACACACACACACACACATCAAATAAAGAAACTTTTTTATATTTAAATTACATATCCAAATTTTTTTTATTTACATTTTTCGGAAACCTTCGAAGCGCTGCCATGGTAAAATTGAGAAATAAACATCAAAAAAATATGGTTTGTCCAATGGAAAGATGAGAAGCAGCTTGATTTCGCTTAGACGATATTTTGAAGTAGAAGCCATGGAAAAAGCCTTTTCATTGCCTATCCACATGGAAATAGCGCGGGAGTCTAGCTGGCGGATCTACATGAATATGTAAACTATGCAAGTCGTATTAGTATCATGCATCTCCGCAACGCGCATACTACCGCGCATATATCGGAAAATACTGAAAAGTTTCGCGCACAAAGGATGCCGAGACACGTCGTAAAGCGTGCTCGCCATGCCGTGCGCGACGATGCTTTCCGCGTTAACTTTGTTCATAAAATTTCACAATGCCACGAGCATTTAGAAGCAGGTCTTGTCGTAACTCTTACTTTAGATCCCATAACATTCATAATTCTATTTTTAATTGACTTATCTATACGTATATATAACGAGCCTCGTGATATACGTTGTTGCAATAAAAGTTGGTCTTATTGTTTTTCCACTAACAATCTTATTTTAAGAAAAACAATTGTTTTTCCGCGTACCATGCGCTTTAAATATTCTAATGTTTAAATCATTACCCGATCGAAAAGGAAGAAAGCGAAAAATACTTGGACTTTGAAAACCATCAAATATTTATTTCAGTCTTTGAAGCCTTTCTAGGGCATTGAGCCTGCAGGCGCGTTTGCCTTTAAGCGATCCGATCTTACACATGCTATATACATGTATCTGGAACCCGCATTGCTTATACTACTCGAAAAGGAGTCTTTTAATTGGCGGCATAGTTAGAGGGACCAGGCAACATACCGCAAATTTGCATGGAGAGGCAGGAGGGATATAAAAAAGGAAGAGGAAAAGAAGGGCGGAGCAGGATTGCCTTTTAAGGCGGCGAATCAGCGAGATTTAAAGGGTTACGAGAAGTCGCGGCGACATCGAACGGCACAAGAGGCTATTAGCGTAATTAGCCGACTACCTGTGGCCATCGGACAATCCGTGATCTCACGCAGATACCGAAATAAGAGCGACGAAATTAATGAGGCGTAAATCGTGGAGATATGTTTTAATTAATGTGCCGACGCGGAAATTCGTGTTGTCGAGGGCTTGAGAAAAACGATCGGGTGAAACGAAACGGCGTTAATGAAGCCCGGATATCAGGAGCACGTAATGATGCGGCATAAAAAATGTTGTAAAATGTCAACAAACCAATATTTCTAATTATAAGATAAATCGACGTTACATAACAATGTATAAATCTTAAAAATAGCGAAAGTAATGAAAGTGAGATATGTTGTGCGTAATTCGAAAATATAGTAAATCAATTTAACCCGAGATTTGTTTGTTGTTAAATACTGGAATAAAGCAATGAGCAATGCGATAAATCTTACGCGATTCTGTTCCGCGTCGCCCAATGAAAATTTATATGTACAATGAGAGGCGGAACATTCATTTTATTTCGCAGGAAACCACAAATTTTCTGCGTACTCGGAGTCGTTAAATAAATAAATACGCTTTGATCGCGAACACGCTGTTTCGCTCAAAGCGGATACTGCGCGCGCGATATGCCGCATTGCATAGTATTTTAGTGAATTTACACGCATATGTAGCTTTAACCGTGCCGGCATATTAAGGTAGGCGTCTCGCTACGTGCTAGTCATGTGACTGGTTTGTAGGTTTTACGTTCAGAAATATATTTCGGGCAATTTTTGCTAAGGGAAAATAATTTTATGACGTATGGTGTAAAATTTCATACGTGACAAGTATGTTACTTTTTCCAAATTATGTGATTTTTTCATTCGACTCCGTTTGATCAGCTGATCATGCGAGTCGTCGAGAAAGGTTACAAGTGAGAAAAATACTTTTCGATTGAATTTTGACGCGTACTGAGAAAGGGGTTTCAAAACGCATGACAGGGGGTGTCAATCACTATCCACGTCGGCTAAGAAAGACGAGCCCATACCTGCAACTACAGTGATTAGCCAGCGGCGTTGCAAAGTCTTCCCAACCTCACCCTCGACCAAAAAATGTCTGCTCGATTACCGCATTTCACTAAGATAAACTAAAAAATTAGCAGCGAAATCTCTGGTAAACTATATATTTTATGGTGCGTCGGATTCTTCGAAATCTAATGTAGAAAAAGCAATGTTGTTTCTCACTCATCTAATCGAAAAATGCGAAATATGTGATTGAAACCGTGATAAAGCCTTCTTTTTCTGGCCGTCTGTATGAAGTAATGCAAACGTTGTGATTTCGAGATCGACTTTCTAGAGTAAATAGTCGGTAAGGAGCCACAGAAAAAATCGACTGCAAAGCTGATCAATAATTTGATATAAAATCCGAAATCGAAAACTTTATCTAATCCATGCCCTGACGAGACGACTACCTTAAATCCGTCACGCATCGTGAGCATCGTTCTAAATAAATTTATTATGAAATAAAAAGAGATCTTTCAATATATAGGCTTGACTTACTCTATCCGATACGACACGTGTAATTTTCTTGCGACAGTTGTAGACTTCGCAGACGCCGCGCACATTCACCTCCGTTTCACGCGCACGACCGATCATTCGCGTGCGACCTACACGACGGGAAATACCTACGGGAATGCGCACTGCATGGAAAGGTGACGTAATATATTAGAAACGCCTCTCTTTATCGCGCGAGATAATGCATCATTAAATCCATGTTGCTGCACGCACGGCCACGTAATAGCCGATGCGCTTTCGATCGTAAACTCTCGCATTGCAATTTTAAATACTACGTTCCGATGTCTGCTGCTCTTTTACGTCCTCGTCCAATTACGACATAACTGTCTAAACTTTAATCGTACAATTAAGGTATTAACTTAACGATCCGTTGCACGCTGCGAGCTTATTTCACCTGCTTGAAAGAAACAATGCCTAAAACCATTCTACTTTTGCTTTTTACGAAAGAGAGGAATAGAGTGTAAATAAGAGTAGAATGTTACTATGAGAGAATTATGTTGTCATAATATCAAAGTCCAATTGACGCTAATCGTACTGAGTCATTTCTCAACGCTCAACCACGGCCGATCAATGACTATGTAATTATTTTATTTTACATTCTTCACACGCAAGCCTCGTACCACAATGTTAATGAATCACGACGCATCCATTCCATGATCGCTCTAGCTATAACAGCTATAACTAGCTATAACAGATTGTCTTGTCTACGAAATTTATTTTTTTTATTTTTTTCACCAAAAAGATATCCATCTAAATCACTTCACATTTAATCCTTAAAATATTGCACAAAATCAATATCTTTCATCCAATCTTCTCTCCATTTGTGAAATGAAAATTTTATTACAGTTATAAAATAATCTTGATTCTTAAGAATAATACACATGTTTAGCAGTTGCCCGTTAACTTGGCTTGTTCCAGAATAAGAGTTAATCTCGAGAAGACGAGGGAAATGTAGGAACAAACAATTCCAATATTTTCGAAATGAAACATTCCCTCGAACATTCCTATCTCATGAAACTTTTGAGTGCTGAACTTCTCACGACCTTACTACGATTTTCACGAAGACGACGAGAAGTAAGATCGCGTACCGTTGAAACTTCCGGTAACTTCCGGTATGTATGTACGGAGCGTTAGACGGGTCACGTAATTTTCCGACAAATTAGAAGATATTAAGTGCGACCGGTAAGAATGCCGCGCGTTCGGAGTCAAGAGTGCACCTTCGCAATTTCAAGTATATACAAACACTGGACGGAAGATCGAAACCGGAATGCCGTCGACCTCGGGGACAACGCCGTATGTTTTTATTTTTAATGCTTTCATTAAGGGCTATCTCGCGAGTAGTAGTGGTCGCGCGCGGAGATGTAGGTCAGTTTGCGACGCTACCACATTTCGCCTCAGGTCCGTTATTTTTACGTATTTCTCTTTTTCTTCGTGTAAAATGTAATGTGATAAAAATTATAGATGTAACACTGCCCCCTTTTCCAAAACAGAAGCCTATCATAAAAATATTAATCGAACTACGATCGCAAACTCCGATGACAAAATAATTGAGATATTTTAAATTCCTGATCTAATCTTGCTGTCAACACGCGCGTTTTTACGACATTCTCACATTGTGTCGCGGGTATTCGTTTTCTCGTGTACACGTCTCACCTTCATCCGTATACATAACACGCGTGTCGATACGTTATATCGGAATGAAAGTTGCGCATTGCCGCGAGGTGTATATTGACTTTTCTCCCGTTCGCGCATCAGGGACACACAATCTGCGGGGGCAATTATTTCGGTAAAAAAAAAACCCTACGGGCTACGAATGAATGCAACGTAGGCAAATTAGCTCGCTTTCCCATCCTCCCTGTCCGTCTGTCTGCATTTGCAGCAGGTATAAAAAACGAATGGCGCCTCGAGTCACAATATGACTGCCGGGGTATAACGAGATTGTTCCACAATGTTACTCAAAAACAAGGCAACTGAGGACAATTGAATTAATTTCTTGTATGCGGGATCGTATTCCGTGAAATATGAACGCAAGAATAGAGAGGAACCGCGAATCGATTCGTACGAGTTTCAAAGTCAGCCAGTGGCGAAATTCTATCTCGCAAACTCGCGAGAGCTGACAAAAAACGCGTTTATATATAACAAAAAGATTTCATATAAATTTCTATTAAAAGCTTTTCCTAACTTTAATATAATGCAACGAAGAATTGTAAGGATGTTGTAACAACCGTTTTTTATTAAGCGTCAGATTCATAATTCATGCATGAACCTATATAAAACAACAATTTGTCTCGTCATGATCGATCGGTGAATGCGCATGACACACGAATGTTACTCACGCGTTTAATTGGCAAAAAAAACAAGCTCAGTGGATAAATATATACTAAAAATAAAAAAAATAAATAGGGAGAGAGAGAGCGAGAGATATGTATTATGATATAATATATTATACATATATAGAACATTTTGAACATTAATGCCTAACATATTCAAGGCCTATATTCTTCTCAGAGGAGATAAGTATAGTTGGCACTGAAGGATGTCAAATAGGTAAGTCTGTAGATTTGTAGAAGGGAGAAGCCGTAAAAATGGTGTTCTGATTGAACAGTGACTAACTCGGCGCAAACAATTCGGCGCGTGTCGGATCGCATCCGTCATTCCTAATTTTGCGATGAGTGCGAGACGAATTTGCACCTGTAATGCGGTCTCCGACGACAATGATGATGATGACCACGGGCTCGGATAACGACATCCACGAAATACTCGACACCGGAACGAGCGTAATCGCGGCATTCAAAGTGATTGTTAACCATCAGCAGCTGGCAAGTAACATCAACGCCATGTCCATTTCTCTCCGTCGACAGCAACAAATATTCGCGATAGCGAAATTAAGGAGAACGAGACGGCGCGGCGACAAAAAGATTGCGAGAGCGCGTGGCTTCCTGGCTCGTATATAGGTATATCTAATTGCAAGGTGCGACACGTATCGCTTAACACACACCCACACACACAGCTGCGTAATCACTTTAGAATACATTCTCGGAGTTAGCATTTAACGAAGAGAATATATTATAATTTCTATATATTTCGTTTTATAAATTTTTTAAAAATAATAAGAGTAAATGTCTTCATCTCACTATCTGTAAAGTTGCCATGTGTGGTAAAAAAAATTACATATAACATTTGAAATCGAAATAAAAATATAATAGTATCATAAAATAATAACAACTTTCATATTTGGTGTATGCATGCTTTATAGCAAAAAGCTGTAACAGTATATGCTGATCCCGCGTCGCGCTACTTTACGCCGGAGAAATATTCATTTTATTTCACCGGAGTTAAATTTTAAACAGGATCTCCCCGGGACGGGGTCTCGAGGTATAAGGAAGGGTCGTCCAGGATTTAATTTAAGTTTCGCTGCAAGTTCGCGCGCCAGGTCGAGCGGCATATAATTCCGCACGTATTCCACCGGCATATAATTCCGCACGTTGTTTCGCGCGTTAGAAATGAACGAACGGAACATCGCAGTCGGTGCCGTCCGTCGGCGTCGGTTGCGAGCTTCTGACGGCACGTATAGGGCAACCGCTGCGCTGTACGCCGATGACGCGGGTACCTATATAGCTAATGCGCGCCAGATAACGACGATAACGAGACGCTTGACACTCAAAACGAGCACACTCGGTGTATCGCACCCGATGTGAAGCAACTGTTAAGCAACGACGGCGAAGGCTTGAAGCGCAACACCGGCAGCGTGGCGCCCTTCTCGCGCAATCTATCACTATACCAGCGATTTATCTGCACACCCGCTTCTTCGTATATACTCTAAACTGATATTACTTCACCCTTCCCCCTCCTCCCAGTATCGGATTGTTCTCTTATGGGGTTTCAAGAACTTCCATTTACATTTATTGTATACGTAAGAAACACATCCCAAGAAACCGAATACAAAAATACGAGAACACTTGAAAATGTATTTGGATACATTTAGCATCGGCTGATATTAAGGAAACGTAATTCCATTATTGCACAAAAAATTAAGAAGGATTCGTTTTATTCAGAAAATAAAAGTTTTCTTTCTCATAGAAATTAAAATTTATATCGCATAAAAATACCGTTTGTAAAAATAATTTAAAATAATGTCAAAATAAAAACTCAACGTGTAACGATGGGTTAAATCCGACGGACCACTGAGATCGTCGGCGTGCGAATTACCAGTTTCCATCGGCGTCGCCGTGATTTGCGATACTCCGTTGGCACCGCCAGGCCTAGATCTTTAACGTCGGCGTAAATTTATCGCGCCGTGCCGCGTCGGCGACCAAGGTAAATCAAATTAGAAACGTATTCGCGATACGACGTATTCAGCGCGCGGCAGCCTAGATCCGTGGCGAAGATTATTTTAAGAGGCAGCCTCAAGGCGGCGAGACGCCATCGGAGCGATGAATATGAAATGCGCGAAAGAACTATGCTGAATCGTTACTCTAAATCCTTTCGCCGAGTCGGTGCTCTGCATAACGAGAAAATGACTCTCGGTAGTCTCGGTGCAACTCTCTCTCTCTCTCCTTCTCTCTTTCCATGTCTGTTTCTCTTTCACGTGCGAGAGATTCACTTAACTCCTCGCCACGAAAACCGCAAAATGCCTTTCAAACTGGAATCATCAGCCACACGTTTCTGCGCTTCCTCAATCTCATGTGCGATACTACGTGCACTTTAAATGTATTTCTGGAGCGTCTATGTTACATTTCTCTCATCTAGTACCTTCAAAAACTTTTTACTCATTTTACACACATAGTTGATACAGTTGGTGGAAAAATATCACGCCAATTTCCATGTTCATTACGAGACGTCCGCTACATGATATCGTGATTAACAAAAACTTTTTTATATGTCATGTTCTTCTATATAATATGGATGCAATTATGCGATAAAGAGCCAAACATCATTTTCGTGGATAGGTTTTCTAAAATCGCGTATAACACATGGAATTATATTTGAGAAGAGTTATAGTTCAGTCATTATATTTGAGACAACGTTGGCGCAGAATTTCACTTCTGATTTTTCGTGAAAACTCTAACGAAGAAAAAGTAAGGTTTTTAGAATTAATTCCACACTGCAAAATTATGTCCAGGGCTCGATTCTTGAATTTATTCGCAAGAGAAACGTATGCGCAAATATTGTTCTTACAGAAAAGTTGCAAGTCAATTGGCTATCGCATAGCTTTTAAACCAATCAACGTTGCAACGTTTGTGTAAGAGCAGAATTTTCGCATATACGTTTCTCTTGCGAATAAATTCAAGAATTGAGCCCCATATAATCTTCCATATATTCTCTTATTTCACAAAAGGGATCAAACTAAAACTACCTGTTTACAATTCCGTGAAACGATTTCGTTTTAATCCGGGAACAGCGCGACGGCGAATTTCTATCGAGCGCCAACTCGAATCTCGCGTGCAGGATGCCTAAGCTCTTTCATAAGACCCTGTATTTGAACCCCGTCACATCGCTCCCATCGCTCCGGCGAGCAACGCGTCGACCGGAAGGCTCGCCTTATTTCTCCGGCAACTTCGGCCGAGGGAGAGATAAATCCCGTCAACGCGTTCGCGGCAACTTCCGAGCTCGCGGAACCGAATAACGGATATTACGGAGGTGAAGGCTCCCGGCTTCGGGAGAGCGAGCGACAACTCCGCGAGACTCGAATAAACCACGAATTGTATACCGCGTGCCCGACCGTCACGCAATATCCCGGGAGAACGGAAGAGACACACGTGGGGCCGCGGTTACACAAACGTCGCTTTAAACGCGAGTGCCTGTTTGATGTGTACTTACTCCAACATTCGCGCGCGCAGAATATTTCGCTGTCCCGATGGGATATAGAGAACACCCGCGGGATGTTTTAGTTTACAAGCCCGACACGTTACTTAAGGGCATGTAACTAAATTTCCGCGCACAAATACATAATTTATGCAACAAGTTTGTTAATCTCGCATGCGCCGCTGTACTTGTTGAAATTTTTGCGTTTTCTTCTATAAAAAAAAAAAAGAATACTCAAATATCTCTCTCTCGGTCTCTCTTCTTCAATCGCATAAATCTATTTCTTACCTATTTCATTATTACAATCATCTATAAATATTCTTATTGGATGATTATTATAAACTGTAAAAGAGAGTTAAGAATTTAAATACACACACGCGCGCGCGCGCGAAGTAGTTCTCGTAGTTCCTCAAACGCGAACACGAAGATAATATTCGAGACACGAAGGCCTCGATGTGCGGTTTACGTATATACGACAAAGTTACTGCAGCTGTAGAATTAATTTGAATGAGATCGAAACTACGGGATGTGTGGATATAACCAGTGAATATAGTTCAGGATTGCGGCAGGATAGGAAGTCGCGCGACGTTGTACGCGACGGAGATTTCTTGTTGACTAACTGCTTCTCCTCTGATGTATACTCGCTTGTCTATCCACGCGTCTCCTTCGCAGGCCGCGAACAACTCGAACCGGTACGACCGGAAAGAACCGGCAGAATTCTCTATTTCTCCCTCCGTGTCCCAGTCCCTCCACCCCTGGTCTCTGTCACCGCCAGCGTAATCTCTTCCTCCGCGCATTGTCGAAACAGGCGCACGCGTTATAATCAGATCCCGAGGCATTTAAATCTCTCGGAAAACATTGGGTCCGCGCTCGCGTACAAGTCCCCCAAGAGACGGGGGGGAGGGGGGAATTCTCTTTTCTTACGTTTGCGCAAAGGTTTAAGTATATGCTGCCGGCGTTACACGAGAATGAGGCAGTCACGTGTAGCGCTGGAATATACGCGCTGCTTTTCCCGGATTATCACCGGAACTTGTTCCATAAGCGCGAGCACGTTTATCACGCGGGTGAACGACTTTAGCCATCGAGAACCCGACACGTCCTTTCCATTTCATTCCTCGCGGCTGGAGCAAAACAACAGAGATTTTATATTACGAACGAACGATATGAAACATCAACAGGACGAGAAACAAGGACACTTTTAATACTCTATACGTACTACATTCCGATCTCGTATCTCATTTGCAGAAATAAAGCTGTTATTGTGGTGTTTTCTCTTTCTTTCATGCGGAAACATTGACGGAATGCTGATACGGAGAGGCGCGTTGTGTGTCAATAATTCCACGTCAATACGGCGAAAATGATGTATAGCGTACCGACTGGTTCTATCACGAAAAAAAAAGCACGTCGGCCCTCGAATAATACTAGTTTCAATCCGTGCGCCGCTCACCCGTGCCCGGGGCCCGGGTGCGTCGAGACGCAAATAGAATACGCGCTTTCCATTTTGTCGCGATTCTACACCCTCCCGTCAGCGTATATTTGCAGTTCGGAACACAAAGGGCGCGGGCGGCAGCGCGAGAGCGTGGTTCCCCGATTTTTCCCGGAGTGCGTGTATATTTTTCTCCGTGTAGATATGACAAATTTTGCATGCTCGAATGAGCAATCTTAAATTTTGCCGCGCGCGAGAACGCGCTGACCGGAGTGGGTTCTAAGAATAGCCCCGTTTCTCTCTCTCTCTCTCTCTCTCTCTCTCTCTCTCTCTCTCTCTCTCTCTCTCTCTCTCTCTCTCTCTCTCTCTCTCTTTCTCTCTCCCTCCCAGTTCGTCGCGATACACCTACGCGTCAATTCGGAAGATGCGAGGGAATATTAAAAAAAACACACATGTTGCGCGAAACGTTGAACAATGTTTATCTGAGAAGAGCGTAACAAACACCCCGCGCTTTCGAGTAGTTTTCACCGGGCTTCCCGTTGTTTTTCTGACGCGTCTCTATGTACATCGAGAGCTACGTCGCGCGAATAAAAAATTTCGGCGTATCGCATTCATTTAACCTCTACAAGACCGGCCCCTTTTTTTGAAACGACCTTTTTAGTTTTACTGCTAGAACATTCTTGTCCTTGTCAGTGGGTTGAACTACGAAAAAGACGGCACTTCAGCGCCTAATACTGGGCTTCCGGTCCCGCAGAGGTTAATCAAGTTAAAACGTATGTACGTATGTATATACGGACGTGCTTATCGCTACGCGGTCATCCGGCCTTATTTCGTAGAATCGAAGACGAATATGAGATCGATCCCCCTCCTCCGGCTTTCGTCCGACATTCACATACAAGAAAAACGGAGCCGCGAATAATCGCGGATCGCGCTGCGGCGGATGGTCACGTGATCGCGTCGCGTGGACAATTCGAAAACGACGCGGCGTTCGCGCCGCGAGTGTTTCTCACCTCGGGACTTCCACGTTCCACCGGCGTGAATGGCATTCGCTACGCCGCGCCGCGCCGGCGGCTCGTGTGCGTGTGTACGACGGTGTACGTGTACTGTGTACTTACCGGGCGGTCCTTGAGACTCGAGATTCCGCGCCAGCCGCGGGGACGTGCGAGCAGCATCCACCGACAATGATCCCTGGCGACGCGCGTCCCACCGCCGTCGGCGTGGAACTCTCGCGTAATGGCGTTTCTTTTGCACTGACCCGACGTGAAAAAAAAAAAAAACTCCGGAACACGGTCGTAACGACACTGACTCGCGACGTGTCCCTGATCGACGTTTCGTCACCTCGCGACAACGCGAGGCCGACCGTAGAGCGAGAACGACGCAACGACGGCACACGGCGTGACGGCAGGCTGAGAGAGGGAAGAGAGTGACGCGCGAAGTGCCTCCACGACGAAGGTCGAAGCGCGACTGATTTGAAGCGCGCCGCTCGCCGCTGTCGCGCGCGGCAACGGTTGGTTCGCCGTGAAGTGCGCGCGCCTCGCTCTCTCTCTCTCTTCCTCCCTCGTTCGCTCTCCCCTGCCCATCTTTCTCACGCTTACTCGGCGCGCGCGGAGCGAGTCCCGCGACGCGTATATACCTGTCAATCTCTCACGGGCGGTCTCGCACGATTATTTCCTACGCGCCGGCAAGTTAAACGTCGCGTCGCCCGCCTCTGTCATTCGCAATTTTATAATTTCGCCCAATTATCATATCGTGAAGTCGCCCCGGGATTAAAGCGTTAAAAAGCGCTTATTAGGCTTTTCCCGCGCGACGATATATCGATCGACGCGCGAATCGAAGAGAACGGAAAGCGGTTTTTAAATCGCGCGCGACGTATCTTCTGATTTTTTTTCTCTTCCGTTTCTTTTGTTTTTTTCCCCGCTTTTTCGCGAATATCGATATCCCGTCGACCTTGCGCGGCCTCGCATGGCATGCTCTGATTTTTGATCGCGTTCAGATATGCAATTTGCAATTTCGTTAACTCCGCTGTAATTGAAAGCCCGTTATAAAGAAGTTATAATCGTTTATTAAATGCCGCCTTGCTCGTTTACCTTTTCAGCCACATTGCGGCCACGCTGGAAACGGAAATAGTTTCGATTTTCACGCGGTATATACCATATATTTCTACCGGTCGACATCCCGTTTACATGTCAGTCTCGGGCGTCGCGTCGCATGATTATTTTTGATCCTGACAGCTTTCACTAGAATAAACGCGTTCGCGATATATGTAATTTGTAATTTTATTATCCGACGCAATTATCATCACGCGAAAGCCGTTAAAATTGTATCGAACGCCTGTTTATCCCTCGTTTTCACCACGCAAATTTGGGCCTTGAATATTTCAATTGCTCATTGATCATAATTTTCCACCTGCGACTTTATATGATTTAATAATGGACGCGCGCGTTGTATGAAATTATTATTGTTATCATTATTAAACACTTTCGCGTTGCCCTGTTACATTTCCAATTTTGATTTATGCGAAACACGCTAGTGTTTTATGCTAGATTTATTATTGGAAATCATTTACGCTAATTATCGATGTATGATCGTGAAATTAACTGGAGTGCAGCCATGAGCGTGAATTATCATTTACATTGAAGATCAAATAATCGGCGATGGACAATAGCGCGATGTATATTTATAATCTCGATATTTTGTGCCGGTTACAATTTTATTATATGAGAGATCGGCTTTTTAACGCGCATTCATACGTGATTTGTTTTGTCTTCCATCATATACGTAATACTAATTTAACCCATTAAGTTTTAAGAGGCCCATATATACACGCTTTTCTGTTTCAAATCTTTGGAACTGGGTCTTAATGAAAATTTTCAAATCTCAATTAATATATAGGGGTAAAAAGAGATACTCTTTCCGAAAATCTAGTGGAATGTAACTGAAAAAAAAAATAAAGGTTGAAAGTAGAAATACAAAAAGTATAGAAGTGACTCCTGTCTTTTTACTGACAAATATTCAATTAATAAATAATTTTGTTTATTTTTCTAGTAAAATAAATCGATATGATTATTATTTGAGTGATCTATAATAAAAATTTTATTTTTAAAAATAGACGAAATTATTTATTAAATGAAACTCTTACGTGTTTTTCCGTTTTAAATACTTGTATAACGCGGATCCTAACTAATATTTTTAGATTACAATTGATATATTTAAGGGTAATTCTGAAAAAAGCTCTAAAAGATGAAAGTAAAAGTAAAAAAAAATTAAAAAGTGGGAGTCATTAATTTTTTTACTTTTTAATTAGAATCCAAGTTATACAAGGATTTAAAACGGAAAAACACGTAAGAACCTTCTAGGACTTTGAATTAATGGGTTAATATAAAATACTGATTGTTTCTGTATTCTTATATGAGTATATCACATATGTACATTTTGTACATATGTGTATACGCGCGCCGCGCGGGAAATGTTACACGAATTGCAAAGAGATTCCGCGATGATGGAACGCACAATAAGACAGCGCTATTATGTAGACCCCATTATGAAGGGCATCTATTGTGCCTTTCCGTTGTATATAAGTACGTGTCGCGAGACAAAGCACGACAAAGAGCAAAACACGTACCCGGGCGATAAACAAATGGTTGTCAAGCGCCCAAAAGAGCCCGCGCGGCCGCCGGCAATAAGCATTGAATTATGGTCTAAGAAAGTAATAAGGTCTGTATACCATATAAATGGGCCGTTTAAAGACAATGTTTTATTGCCAAACGTTAAATGTGGAAGCAAAATTTATGTCGATAATATTAAAGAATATTACGCTAAATAAATATTACGCTTCAACGAGTCTTTTGATTACGTAACAAGCTAATTGCGAATAAAGAACGAGATAAACTTTTCATGGTGGGATGGAAAGGCAGCGCGGACGTGCCTGTTAAACGGAGAGAAGTAACCAATAGTCGAAGAAAAGTTTTTATTACGAAATCCAATTTCTCGTGTACAGAAGCTGTTTCGATGGTGAATCGATGTCCGCGCAAAGAGAGCTGTGATGTGATACGTGCCGTGGATTATTTACAGAATTCCGATGCAAAGTTAGTTATTCGTATACCGTTTGAGAACGCGAAGCGTAGCGACCGTTTGATACGATTGCGCACGGTGGAAAAGTGGTCGGATGCACGGAGCGAACGTATTGAAATGGTGCGTACGTATACGCTCGATATAATCTTAATTAGCAATCGCGACATCGTCGAATAAAAACAGCGGCATTCCTCCGCGTTTCCGGGCCTTCTAATGACGCGCGGAATCGTGTTTTTCATCGACGGATGTGAGGCGAAAATATGGACTCCACGTCGAGCCAACGTTTCTCGACCACAAGACATATCGTGTCCGTGTCACGCGACCCTTTCTCGTGCATACATTTCTCTCCTTCTCTTTTTGTTCTTTTTTTCCCTTTGAACCTCGTGCGGCACGTGCGAGTTTTCGTGATGCATGAGTGATGAATATGCAAGACGTGAGCGATGGAGGCGACGGCGACGACGGCGGCGGCGGCGGCGGCGGCGGCGATGGAGATGACGGTAACGATCCTGGCGATAATGGTAATGATAATGATGACGACGACGAGAGAAAAGCGCGAGCCGCGACGTCGGGTATGGCGCTGGTTCCGCGTATATCCGCATCTTTACCGTTGGCCGTGTAGATGTTCCGCAAAGTTTGACGTCAACGAGAGGAGAGTTGCGGCAAGATGACCCCTCGTCCTCCCTTCCAGTTACGATGCGGGTGCTACATAAGGGAAAAAGAGAGAGAGAGAGAGAGAATATTAACGTGAGAAGTGGGAAGCATCAGCCGCTGTGGCGAGGTACGAGTGCAAAATTATTAACTAGAGCTAAGATGATAAGCCGATGGTACAGAGTCGCTCTCGTCGATTTTCCTCCGAAATTGTAGTACGGGCACTAATGTCGTAGATGATGATTGATCGATGCACACAATTAGTTCGCGATAATTAGTTCGTCCGCGACATGCCAGTGACGCTGGAGTTTCGTCTTTTTTTAGTCCGTCGAATGCGATAACTTTTTTTTTAGTCCGTTGCGTTTTTATGCTTGTTGGTGGCTTTGACATACCGTTCATGATGTATTTCGCGCTCTTTAGCACGGGACTGCCTCTGATGCGGATTGTAACTCGCAAAATCAAAACTAGATTAGCTAAAAAATTAAGTTAAAAACGCAAAATTAATACGACGCCAATTTTGTCAGACGACGTGAACTGGCGGTCGAAAAATTCTATTCTCTCTCGTTGTGGCTTCTCGCAAAATATGAAACCGTGATATGTCCAGTTTCAAAAAATAATATTTGAATAAAAACAATTAATGTTTACGAAAATCTTTAAGTGCCAGATTTGTGAAAAAAAAAGTAGATTTTGTTACGTAACCTGAAAAGTAATATAAATCAAATCATAGATGTTTCACGTACTTTCGGCCGCCGCGGGCGCGGGTGCAGCTTCCGCTGGAGCTGCGGGTGTCGCGTCTGTGGGTACGGCTCCTTCGGCTGGTGCAGCCGGTGCACCTTCCGCTGGAGCCGCGGGAGGAGCAGCTCCTTCGACCGGGGGAACTCCTTCCGCCGGCGGTGCCGCAGGAGCTCCTTCCGCTGCTGGTGTCGCACCTGCACAATTTTTCTTTTCTGTGTCTTACGGAGGATACCAAAAATTTCTATCTCACGTAACAGATCAATCATACACTCTTTTGCATTCGAAAAACTGAAAGCAAATATTGACAACGCATAAAATTGGCAATGACTGATCGACATCAGTCTTTCAACTGTATAGCATGCAACAAAAATATTTTGAGTTTACTGACAAGCAGAATATTTTGCCTAAATCTATTATTTTAATATCAATTAGAATAAACTAATAGTGTTATAAATGGGCGACAAAAAGTCTCCGCATCGATTATTCAATAAACTTTCAGTTGCTTCTGTTGCAAATACATGTTATCTATTAATCTTTACGCAATAAACTATTAGGTAGTCACAATAAATTAATGTATAATTCAATCTCATTTTTTGACAATTTGGTTTTCGCAAACTAAACATTTCGTTAACGTAAAGCAATCAGATATAAGAAACAAGCGTGACAAAATTAACCTTCAGTTGGAGGTACAGCGGGTACTCCTTCTGCGGGTGCTCCTTCTGCGGGTGCACCTTCCGCAGGCGCAGCGGTAAGTGCAGAGCCTTCGGCTGGAGGTGCTCCTTCAACAGGTACACCCTCCGCTGATGGGGCTGCTCCTTCCGCAGGTGCAGCTCCTTCTGCCGGTGGCGCGGCACCTTCCGTAGATGGTACGGCGCCTTCCGCAGGGGCTGCTGCAGGTGCGCCTTCTGCACACAATTAACGCTCTCTTAAAAATTATAAAATATAAAAAAATAAAGCATACACGCGCGTCATTGTATTAAATTTTCGAAAAAAAGAAGTTTCTAAAAAAATGGACAAATTACTGTAGGAATATAATCTTGGACAGTATCATATATTTTTAAAATCTTTAAAGCCCACTCTTACCAGCAGGTGCTGGCGCAGCTCCGTCCGCCGGCGGGACACCCTCGGCTGTTGGAGCAGGAGCTGCTGGAACACCTTCGGCTGGAGGTGCGGGTGGGACAACCGGTGTCGGCACGAAAACTGGTGCCGGTTCCGTTGAAGGAAGTACAGGAGTTGGAGGAGTTGGGGCTGGCGCCGGGGGGGTCGGGGTTGGTTCCGGTGGTGGTGGTTCCGCCACGGGTGCTTCAGCCTGTTCGCCCTCCTACATGGAATACGAGTATTTACTCAAAATAATACATGACATGTTGATATTAACAAATTAATATACGTATGGAATATTTTTAAGTTACCCCAGAGAACTTTAAAAGTTAGTTAAAGTATAATAGCACTTTTTTCAAGCGTCCTGTAATTTTTTCCGAGATTTAGATTGAACACGCGATTGGCAACCGAAACACGTTCGTCTCGTCACGGAGATCGTTGTGAAAAGCGATCCCACGAACAAAAACAGAATTGCGCGTGGAGCTACGCGAATCGTCACTGACACACGCGTATTAAATTGCGTGATTAACGGTCAGCGCGCACGTTTCGCAAATGTACTCGCATTAAACCGCCGTTTATAGATACGTCATTTGTCCCGCTCTCGATAATAATGCTTTATGCGTTCAGCCACGAGCTTACGACGCGACCGACGCGCCGCGCGCGCTTCCCGTGGCTTCGCGTTGACGGCGTTTTGCGCCATAAATCATTTGTACGACCATTGTGATCGGCGAATATTGTCAAGATAATTAAACAATGCGCACACGACACCCGATATGAATACGGTTGGATGCGTGAAACCCGTGTCGAACGAGGCGGCGGTGTGGAGAAGGCTACGCCAGCATGTCGAAAACGATCGATGAATCCCGAAAATAAATTGCGAGATTGCGGAAATCGACACGTGTATAACGCACGGTCGAATGCAAAAGGACTCTCGACGTTTGCCCGGACTCGATATAATGAGGCTTTGTTGAAACGTTGAAAGTGCCATTTAATTAGATATATCAACGTTCATTATCGACACAAATTAGCGCGATAATTAATAAACACAGATAAAAAAAACTGCGATACAATAACGAGCGTTAAACATAATGCGTGATTTTTAAAATCTGTATAAACGGGCGGAGATCGTAATACGAGAGATTTCAAATATAACATTTTTAATTAATAAATGTAAAAAAAAAACAAATATGAGAAAGCAAACGGTATTGAAATTTTTCTGTAAATTAAATAAATCATATTTAATCACAAGAATATCAATAACAGATTTAAAATAAATTGTCGATCAAAAAATTGCATATGTTGTCGATGTGCGTTTTATTTTGGAAAAATATCAGTCGGCAGAACGCTTCTCGCAAATGGAGGGAAATGAACAGATCCATAAATCAATAAAGCAGATCGAAATTGTCAAATTACATAAGAGCGTGTGTATCATAGCGAACGTGATGAAGCTGTGTCAAAAGCGTCACTCAATAGCGAATAGTTATGAAAAGCGAAATCCAGTTAGTGACATACTTACCGTATCTGGATATTGACTTATCTGCAAATTAAAAAGCTTTCGGCATTATTCTTATTAATTAACACGCTGCGACAACGCAACGGCTAAAAATATAAATCCCTTACCGTAACAGCTTCACGAATAAAAATTACCAAACGTTAAAATAATAAGAAAAATGCCAAAAACTGTATTGTACATCCTTTATCTAACCTTTTTGCACTTTTAAATTGAATCAAAAGTATTTAATTTTACATCATAAAAATAAATATAAATGATAAAAGTTATATAAATATTCAATAAAGATTTTCTAAATAATTAAATTCGAAAAAATGCCGTTATATATCTTATATTTATATCGTTAAGAATAATTAATTAGTATCTTTCTACACTATCTACTTGGTGAGAAATGCATAAACAAAAAATAATTATTTAACGTACATAAAACATGAAACGTATACAAAATATCGGATATTATCTATACGTAATCAAAGGTTAAAACAAAAACTGTCACAGGTGGAATGTGAAAGGAATATGAATAAAACATTAGGAAAATGACCACACATAGAGATTTCGAGTACTGTTAAATATTTTGCTTTACAATAAACCTTAAGTAACAGTTTCCCCCCGTTATTCTCTCTACAATAATAATATCTCTCCCCTCGCATTTGATTTGCAGAAAGAGACAAATTTTATTTTATTACTTTTTTTTTATGAATCCTGCACGCAACTCTAGTGCTCTGTGATTTACAAGGTCCATTAAAAAAATACGTTACGTCCATAAAAAAGATAGGACAGACACAGTGGAGTGTAGAATGTAGAGCTATACGGATTGGATATTGGATATATAAAAAAAAAAATTGTTTTCGATATAATATGGGACGTACGAGCAATCATAACGGACAGACGGACGGGCAAAATTTTTGCGTGCAACTCACGACAACGGGACACATTAAATTAATTAATGAATCGATCGTTAAAAAATATAGAGGAGGTTCTTTGGAGTTCCTGCATCGAGCGGTTATTGACGGTGAGACGGACAGACGATCCTGCGTTTCTCTCGGGAACGACGAGAGAATGAGATTTTCAATTCTCTCATGCCTCCACCGGTGTCGGTGGCGCCGCGTCTTCTTCCTTTACCTTCTTTTCGTCGCCCTTCTTCGACCAGTCGGGTTTCTTCTGCAAAATCGAGAAAACGTTGTGTCAAATGCATGGAATATCATTACGTTCAAAATTAGACTCGCACACTGGTTAGCAGTGTCGGGGTGAACGCGCTTGCAAAGCTGAGGGGGGGGGGGAATAATCCTAGGGGAGTCAAAGAACTTTTGAACGGGGCTATTCAGTCGGGAGGACTCTATGCAGTCTATGCAAAAAATCTAGAGAACGAGTTCTAGACAAAAATTGTGCTTCGTGGTCGTCGTCGTGGATCGCGTCGCCATACACCGTTCAATCGTGGAATTTCCGCGCCCAGCTTCCGGGGGGATCGCCAATTCTCGTACTACCAAAAAAATTTCTCTCGACGTTACCGGGAACGTCGCCCGGCACTACGCTCAATCACGGAGCATCTACAAAGCCGTGCAGATTGTTAGTAAAAATAAAAAATACCGGCAGAGGAGAATCACAAGTCTCCAACAAAAAAGAAAATAAAAATAAATAAAAAGAAATTGAAATGGAGAAACTAAGACAACGGCTTCCGACGTTGTCGAGAATGCTGGGAGCAGTGCGTCTAAACTTCGTGAGGAAATCACGAACAAGCGAAACATAATATTGAAGAAAAGATTGCACTGAGGACTGAATCACCACGGACGTTAAAAACGAAGCAGAAGCTTCTTTTCTATCCTATCTCTCCATTCTCCCACTTCACATACACACACACACACACGCACACACGCACACGCACACCAATATGTACGATCTATTCGTTCTATCTACTCTCATCTATCACACGCGTCACACATTCTCTCTTACGCAGGCATGCCGAGCTACAAGTTGGCTGTTAAAGTTTTACCTTATCTTTTGACGCACTCTGCGAACATAATGCAAGAGCAATATTATTAGTCGACAGATAAAACGTGGACACTGATTAAACGTACATTTAAATATCAACTTAACGATTAACGCGTCGTTCATGGCTCACGTCGTAAATCGTAAGCCATGATCGACATCGTGATCGACACGCATATTGATCGTCGAAAATATTTTCTTCCTAATTATTATTTATTATAAATTAGCAAAAAAGATAACAAGAGATTTTTTTTACATAAAACGTCAAAATGCGTGCACGGCTGTGCACAAACAAAGACAGAAAGACAGAGCAACAAATTCTACACAGTCTGAAAGCATGGCAGCCGATTGATGGCAATAAGGCAAGCTATACAAAAGGACTTCAATTGCGTGATCAAACGACTTTAGTTTCAAAGAGTGCGTGTTTCAGTTTCTGTTTTTTTTCCCCCAGGTGAGCTTGTATGCCTCTTTCTATTGATCTTTTTTTTTACATTTTGCATTCGATATAGCAATCCGGCGCAACGAACGATCTTGCGTGAGAAAGTGCGGCAAATTAACACGTGTAAAAAGAAGATAAACGAGGCGGGTGTGCGAAAAAAAAACGGAAGGCAACAATATAATTAGATAGTAGAAGAGTAGAAAAACGCGAGTGGGCAGGCATGTGTGAGTAAAGCGCTTCTGCCATTATGTACGAAATAAAAGTGGAGCTGTCAGCTTCAAATATACTTCGCAAGCCAATCTCACCTTTTTGCGTCCCTCTTAATCTTATACTTTATTTACTTCGCGCTGGATTACGCTATCGCGAAAATTTCTACGAAATTACATAGATAGAGACGGAAAAGAACGCGAAAGAAACAGTTATATAGGTACAAATTGGACAGTACTCTAATCGCCGTGATGTGTCGGAGAAAAAAAATACGAGATAAAGGAAATTAAACGATGCCTCAGAGAAAAGCGAATTAGTGAAGTTTTACGAAAGGAGGAGAGAGAAAAAGAAAGTAAAACGGTACGAGTCTCGATAACAGTCGACCTTTCTCCTTATCGAATATTTGAAATAAGCGTTCGCCTAACACATCGCCTGGAAGAATTTCTCTTATCACACGACAAGAAAATACGAGCCGCGCCGCGCTGGAGCGAAAGTCATATCTGATTTCGCATAAAATACAAGGTGCTATGATCGCATTAACATTCTCATACACAGCGTCACGTTTCCGTTACGTATAACGGAAACAATCGGGAATTGAGATCAATTCGGGTTACCGAGTTTCGTATCCGATGGGGATAGCCAGGACAAAGAGGAAAGAGAAAATAAAAATCAAGAGCGATCTGTCGCGGTGAGAAACTTCAGAGACGGTGAGGAATAAATCGTAAAAATAAGTAAAAAGAAAAAGCGGGGAAAAAAATCTGCCGATGAGGGATATAAATTAAAGAATATTGGAGACACGAGAAGAAACATCTAACTTATTTCACGTGCGCTTTCTTCGATCGTTTATTGCCACAACTTATCGTTTTTATGTATAACAGGTTAATATTTACGCAGAGTCAACTTCTCCCTACGTCGCTCGTTTTGACTAGTTTGCGCGGAAGAGGGATATAATCAAATATCGGCTAACTCCCTAGAATTGTTCGTGCAATTTTCAATTCTCACTCGTTAATTTGTTTCGCAGCGCTAACGAACTAGTTTGACAACAATTCGAACGAACGTGAAGGCGAGAACGCGCTGACACGCGAGACGATTCGATGGAAACGGTATCAAAATTGTTCTAAACGCGTTTACACATTAATTTTCTTTTCCTTCTTCTTTCCCATGCGCTTTTTCACGGCTAATTTTCGCACGCACGCGTGCGCGCGCTTGTCAGGTCGACCGTATACAAACGCGATTGCGTTAATGTTTCTTCATATGTGTATATGTGTACGCGTGTGTTTAGTAAGTTTCTTGGTTGTTATTTCGTTTGTTCTCGATTTCTTTTTGCGTTGTAATAATGTTTGTATTTTATTGAGATTTCGCACTCAAAACTGTTTTACTGTTTTCTCATATTAAATCTACTTCTTGGTCTGCCACTCTGCCTTCTCGGACTTCTTGGGCTGTGGAGAACAACACAAATTGCCTAGTCAACTACCACTACTACTACTTCCACAATACGGATAACGTATATACATGTCTACCGACGATCCTTTTGAGGAGATCCTGCTTACATACCGAGAGAAGTAATTGTGTATATAATAAAAATTTTTCATTAAGAATAAATTTAACACAATATCAGCTAATTGCTATAATGTGCGTAATACTTGCACGTGAGAAACTAAAACGCAAGATCGGGCGAGCAGTGAAAATCGATATCATCTGAGTTGTCAAAATCAATAATAAACGCGCGACAAAGATAATACGCATTTAAGTGCAATTCGGAGAGTATGAACGCGTAAACTTTAGACTGTTAATTAAACGAGATTAATTGCTTATAACTAAAAAATTATTGAATCTCGACACCTTTATGAAGATTTTGAATCTAATTGATCTCCATGCTTACAATATTGCAAGATGGTTGTGGGAAGACACCCTGTATATTGACATTTATTATTCAAACTACTGCAGTCATTGATTATCGCAATGATATATTTTGCGGTTATAATCGATTTGCATAAATTTAACATTCTCGAAATGACAATAGCCTCATACATTTAATCGAAAGTATCGCGGTTCGATGAATCGATGATTAATTACCGCGCGATTATCCATTGCTCGAGATTTCCGAGAGAATTTTAGCTTCCAAATTAGCTGATAAAATAACGCGCCTCCAGGGAAACGTATCATCATAAATATTTTAATAGCGGCAATATCGAAATGCAAACAAGGCTATGTAATGCGGATCTCTTAAATTGGACACGGTATACACTAAACGAAAAAAAAAACTACTTGAACGATGAAAACCTGCCAATTGGGTCTTTGTACACAAAAAGAAAAACCAGGGTTACAAAAACTGTTTTTTGGTTCACTAATAAAACATTTGCTACACGCCTATACCCGTCGTGCGGTGATCATAAAAAATAAGCGTCCCTTGCAAAATTCAATAACTATCGATAAATTTAATGGAAATTAAATTCAGAAATGTACAAAGGTAATAACATAAAAATAAAAAATGTAACTGAATAAATAAAAATAAAGTAAAACTCGAATTAAATGCTACTAAAATAAATAGAAATAATTACAACATGGAGGTAAAATTCTCCAACGTGTATTTCTTCTCGTAACATGATTTTCGTCTTGATAAATTCAAAGAACGCTTTGATGGATAGGGAAAGAAATATTTTTACAAAAAAATTTACGTCGCTTAGACGAAACGCGAAGGTTTTATCGAAAACGATCATCCTTACCTCCTTGTCCTCTTCCTCCAAGGTGAATTCCTTCTTCTTGACTTGTTTCAGTTGATTACGGAAATTAAACTCGGCGGCTTTCTTTTGGAGCTTGGCGAACTTGTTCTCGTATTTGGACACCTTCTTCAGGGTTGGTTTCATGCTGAAAGAGACACAAGCGAACGTTATATAGAATAAAATATAATCTTAGGATAAATATCAGTATTCCCAGTTATAGAAATTGTATTGCGTGATTATTGTTATTATGACATCTGTGTAGGAAGGAAAGATACTTACAATTTACCTCGGAGATCGTTGACCTGGCTGTTCAAGTCCGCGATCTGCATGTATTGAATATTTCTATTAACATCCATTGCATTTGATATTGCGATATAATTTATTCATGCGCATTTATAATTTTCTTTTTATATACAAGACAAATTTACCGTTTCGAATATGTATATTCGAATATTTTAGTAAAGTATTCACATCTGCAGTGTGACGATATTCGAGCAAATGTACCTTATACGAAAACGTAATACTCTCGACGTAGCTATTCGATTCAAACTCTTTTAGATTTACAAAGGTAAGCTTTTTTCCGAAATATATATATATAGTTGTGCAATAATTCTTGTATACAGTAAAGAAATATCGCGTATTAGAATTAAACGCGGATTAGTGGACTCACGTGAACGGCATGACAATCCAGCCACAAACGGTTAATCAAGAAAAGAAAAAAAAAAGAAACGGACAGGTGAATCAAATCGTATCGGCGTGTATCCTGCATGGCAAAAGCACAAGCAAGAGAGAAAGAGGAAAGGGAGTTACACAGTGTTGAGCAAACGCGCACAGATATTCAACTGGCGAGCCACTCGACGGATCGAGATTGACAGTAAATTGGCTTGCGGATTAACTGCAATAGCGGATGACGGCGATGGATCCGGAATAGAGGAGCGGTTTCGCGACGAGCGAATGATAACGAAAAATAGAAGGAAGAGGGGGAGGTCTGCGGAATAAATAATAACTAAAACTATAGGAAGTCTATCCAAAATTTACGACACATATGTCAATCTAATGGAAAGTAAAAATTTTAATGAAAAAAAAATCATGGACGAGAGATTTTACATTACTCGCAAATACAACAATTACGCGGCAAAATAACACTTTAAATTTTTTCATGTAAAAATATCACGGTTAAAATATCGCAAAAGTCATTTCATTCAGCTTCATAACAAAGAAAGAACAAACACACAATGTACGTAAAAAATCTATAATTGCAATTTCATAGCGATAGTAGATATAATAGAGGTTCTATGATTTGTGCATTTTCATATCCGGATAGTAGATTGACCGTGGAATTGTTCCCACAGAATTGAATATTTGATATATAATCTGTCGCAGAAACTCACACATGCAAAAACTAGAGAAATCGTCGAATTTGTTGCATTACGTACGCAGAATCTCGGAATAGGTTAAAATCTAAATGCAAGTTGATTTATATCACCGTAGTCCTCATTGTATGAATTCATCTGTTTCTGAAAATACTTCTATCGCTCTTACGGGTGACATTGATTATTTTACTTTTTCTGAAACAGCTTCTTCAGGAGCGAGACTTTGTTTTAAAGCCACTTGTCGGATTCTCTCCCTTTCTTCTTAGGGATCATTCGACCGTTATATTCTTTTTCCTTTATTCTCTTCCTCGCACGAGAAAGGGAGAGAATAGGAATGACAAAAGAAAGAAAGAGAGAAAGAGAGAGAGAGAGAGAGAAAAGAAGGATTGGATACGATTGGGGTGTGAATTTCATTTTGGCCAATCAGGGGACCGGCTGGTCACGATCAGCTCTTTCGTCCGCCGTGAGGAGAAAAAAATTACAAAATCCACTACAATCCGTTTTCTGGACTGCCAGAGCTCTGTTCGCCTCATTCGAAGCGTGAAACTAATCTCTCGGGATCGATAACCGGTTGATCTAATTTGCTATTTCATTACTAAAACGTTTAACGTTATGTCGGATGTAATGCGCTCCAATTATCTCAAAATAACATTCGCTTCCAAAGCAGCGACGCGTGAAATGTAGAAATTATTTTGAATGCTGCAAGATAATCATTGTTAGCAGTGTCATAAATGCACTATGTAAATATATCTGTGAATATATCACAAACAGTTCAAGTTTTTGACAAGATTGACTGAAAACTGACGACAAAATTCTGTTAAAAAATAGTGAAAAGAAAACAATTATCTTTTGCGAAAATTTTTCGCAAAAAAAAAAGAGAAAAGAACAGAGTTCTGCCAAAAAGTGTCCGCTATTTACAGCCTAATTGAACACCATAACAAGAGGACACTGACAGTCGGTGTGGTGCGTGCGAATCGGTGCAAAATCAACTTCGCTTTGCTTTAAAAACATCGTAGACGCCTGTACGTGTTTGCTCCAATGTCTCTCTCGTGTGAGTCGGGTATTTCGTGTACACGTTTATATTGTCTATCTCACAAAAGTCAATGGAAGTTAATGAACGAGGGGTGGGCTCGATCGATAGAACAGAAAGAAAAAGAAAAAAGAAGATTGAGGGGCGTGCGAGGGGGAGGGGGTTGCGTCCTGAAGATTTTCACAGCATGGCACTTCGGTTTCGTGATCTTTTAATCCGTTCTCGAGCCAGTCCACCTTTGTGAGAATTAAAAATGGAAAATCCTGTGACGGGAGAAAGTAGACACAATCGACTCTACCACTTTTCAAAGTGTTTATGCGGAAAGGTATATACGATAATCGTTTTCCGAAACAAAACTGATTTGTACCCATCGCCGACTGAGTATCTGTATACTCATCGTCGAGCTTTTTTAATGTCTTTAATGCTTTCTTCAATGCGACCTTGCAAATATCCCAAAACGATTACGTTTTTTTTTTTTTTGTAAATGACAAGTTTAGATAGTCCATAATGCAAGAAAATATGCTTTTTCAAAATGTTAACGGTGAAAGCCAGTTTCTTATCAAAGTCATGAAAATTCGCACAACTATTCACGCGCGTGTTATGATATAATAGAATAAGAATACCGAGATAAAATCGCGAAAAACTGGTTGTTTTTCTTCCTTCGCGATGAATATGAAGTGCCATACTTCTTATCGCGTAGCTACGGAAGTATACGCAAATTAAGCTCCATTAACTCGAGCGTCCGTCGCAAACGGAGTTTTATCAACTATATAATCACGGAGATTAATGGAAAAGTTGCCGATAGGCTAGCGCTCATGCTGTTAATTCAGCTGCTGCGAGTTTTAAATCATATATTCTTATTTTCAGATAATGATAATTAAACTCTTGCAATTGACGTTACGAATATATTCATCTCTCTGAATTCGACGTAACATAAAATAATTCGCATCTAAATAATCATCTTGGAATGAATCTGATCTCTAAAAATGTCTAAGATAAAAAAAAATTTAAGAAAAAGGAGTATGTAATTTGTATCAATTTATTATACATAAATATTATTCACAAATACCAATTTGATAACAAAAGTGTTTGTTTGACAACGATTAATTTGCGTAACGAGATACATAATTCCGGTAATGGGTATTTCGAGAGAATTCGAATCTCTCTTGCATCACATGACGCTCCCAAATATCAGATAGCGATCGGTCAAGTCTTCAATAACACGAAATTAATCAACACTATAATGGAACCATCCGCCTGTATCCTCATAATCCTGTTACCATATCCAACAGCGTTAATTAACCCGCATTCATTACGCCTATATATATACATATATGTATATTGCATCTTTTAAACTTAAACAGTTTATTAGTTAGAACAGCCATGCATGCGCGGGTAAAGCAAATTTGTTTTTAATAGGACGGAGTAAGCGAAAAGAGATAGAGGGAGAAAGAAAGAACAAGAGAGAGAGAGACAAAAAGAGAAAAACGCACGTATGAAAAAAAAAGAGAGAACGGAAATGTGTGTAAAGCATGAAAATGATGAAAACAAAAGAGAAAGAGAAAGACACCGTAAAAATCGTAACAATCGATGTATTTTCCCGATGTGTACTGTCGTTTCTTTTCTTTCGCTTCGCACATCTGATTTTGCACCGCACATCTACGCACGCATGCACGCACGCACGCACATTTACGCGCGCACGTAGTCTCAGGCATACAGTGTCAGCTTATAGTTCTCGCGTGAGACCAAAGGAGGAGTGATCCCTTTCGGTGATCCTCGTGGGTGATATATTTTCTTCGATTGCGTACTCTTTTTTTTTTTGCAACAAATCTAGGGCAACTGCTTCTATCACTATGCGAAATCGTACGCCCATCTCGTTTCACGATCATTTTTCTCGGCGCGCGAGAATACAACGTTAATTATCACGATCTGCGGTCGGCCAATCCGCGTGCGAATCAATACCACAAATTTAAGAAAGTGTATAAAGAGTTATACAGTATACAGTTACGAGTATATATAGTAACACAATAATGGCGTCTTCTTTATAAGCTTGCCCAGCCCTGACTCGAGAGAGTAAAGCTTTTTTTTTTTATTTTCATTGGCGAGTTAGTATAAAGCTCAAAGAGATATATTTGCGTTATGGTTAGATAATAGAGTAAAAGAGAGACAGTATAGATTTGTGACAAATAGATACGTTATAAAAGAGCAAGTGGATACAGTATGCGTTTAGCCAGACAGCGAAGATAGACGTAGAGAAATGAACAGGCGGGTTGAGAACGACACGTTACGCGGTAAAAAAAAGAAATAGAAAGAAAGAGAGAGAGAAAAAGAGAGAGAGAGAAAGAAAAAGAATAGAGCAAAAATATGTGACCGACAAAAATGTTTTCCGGTTGCGGCACTTCATATCCACGTAAAAAGGAAAAATCCCTTTCCTTATTCGCGACGTTCGTCCGTTCCGTCACGCTTCGCAAAAATATCGCGTTGAAAAAAAAAAAGATAGATTGTCGTAGATTGTCGGCTAGAAATTATCGAGACAGGACTGATCAAGATTACAAAGATTCGTAGGGTAGCAAAATGTCACCTCGTCAAAGAGTTCCTCCACGCGTCTCCATCGTGGGAACTTATCCCATTGGTTCGCGCCCCGGAGCGGACTTGCGTTCGCGCCGCAAATGTGTTTTCTGCCAAGAAAAATATCGCGAAAGAGAGAACAACAATCGAAAGAGAAACGTATGTACAGAAAGGGGGATGGGCGGAGAACGAGAGACAACGCGAAGAGAGAGATCGTGTGTGGAAGGGGGGGAGGGCAGAAGGGTGATGCCCTTATCGTCTGATATACGCGGGAGGGTCGGCGACCCGTGGGAGGAAATGATCAAAAGAGACGTGCGATCCGGCAGTTGCTCTCTTTCTCCTCGCATTGTTCGCCGTTGTCGCTGCTTTTCACTTTTCCTGTACCTCGTAGTCCCTTTTCCGAACTTCACGCTCCAAATCCCACTTCTGACCCTCACAAAGGTAGACGCGGTCGTGATACATTTGGCAAATCTTCTTCAACTCCACTACAAAGAACACGGAGAGTCTCTCAGAAATCTTTGGTTCCTCGATATGTTTGCTTTTCTGACAGCTTAGGGCAGTGGAGGGGCACAGGCGGAATGAGAGACAGACAGCTCTTAGCGTGTGATCGATCTCGCGCGACGTGTGATGTGAAAGCTAGGATTATCTACGAGTCTCTTGAGTCACGAAAAAGTGAATATCATTGAAATATTATAAGTATATTCAGACATCAGAATTCGTTAATTCTGTCAAGTTTAATTAAATGTAAAATTTAATAATAAAAATAATTAATTTATAAATAAAAAAGCATAGCATATCCGCTCGATGAAAGCAATAGCTAATTAAGAGAAAAAAAGCGGTCAGATTGATTTATAAAATTTAATTTTTGAAATAATATGTAAAAAGAGAAAGAGAATTATATAGGATATCTAACAAATAGCTGCAGATTTATTAGAAATCTTTAGGAATCTATAAATTTAACATACATACATTAACAATAGCAATAACATTACTGTTTACTAAATAAATAAAATTACACGGGCGATATTGAGGGGTAATACTCTTGGCTAATACAAAATCCAAGTATCTAAGCCCAGCTTTACATATTTTAGCGAAGAATATAAACTGCGCTGCTCGAATACTAATGGCACACCACGAACGACGCTGGAATCCCGATGAGACAGTTCTTGATCTCAAGCAACAAGCAAAACTTCCGAAATCTCCGATTCGAGTAAATTGGCGGTCCCTCTCTCGCTCCACGTGCGCGGTAATAAAAGTTGCGCGATGCTCGAATGCTTAATCGCGCGGAACGTCGGGAAAACACCGAAATGTTTTCCTCGGCGCAATCGAGCGGGGGGCGCGATTCCGCTCTAAAGTCTTTTTCCGTGAAAATGGAGATCGCCCTGTCGTTGCCCTGCCGGCTGTATCGCGGGGGGGGAAATGCACGGCGCTGCCGCGGTCTCGGCTGAACACCTTCGAAAATTCGATCTTCGACCATTCGCACGTCTCGGAGTAGCCCAAACGGGGTAATTGGAAGTGGCGCGAACGAGAAAGTAAATCGGCGCATAATTCCCCGACGATTTTTCTTATCGAAAAATATCCTATCATTGTTCGTGTACTTGTCTAGGGTTAAACCAATCGGAATCGATGAAAACAATCGAACAAGGCGACAAATTTGAATACAATAAAGCGAAAGAGAGAAATCTGACTCTTGTTTCTCATGGTCGCGCGAGCACTCTTCGATGCGATCTGGTCTCGTCGAAGTAGCACCGCAGCTGCAACGGCCGTTGGCGCAAATAAAAAAGTAGAAACAAAAGGACGTTAACGTTAAGGTTCGCGCGATAAAAAATACAGAGAAAAAAGTTAATGCTGGTTACGTTCCTTCAAACTGTCCTCAAAGTCTCATCGAGAGTTTGTAGACATTAGTGCCTCGCGACATTTCCCTATCTAAGAGACGTGCAAACGTGCTCGAACCGAAGGTTCAAAGACCCGTCAACCAGAAACGCCTTCGAGAACCGTTCGACCAAGGATGTCGCTCGGTCAAGCACGTGGCGGAGTTAAAAAGAACCACGTAAGTAAGGGCGGGAGAGAAAGGGTGAAAGTTGGACAAAAATAATCTATGCAGGTGACTCGACAGGCTCTCTCTTCTTTAGGCAAGCCGATCGTAATTACCTCCATCACTTTCAACCTAATTTGCCTCTCGAGCTCATACTTATCGCCCTCGAGTAAGTATAGTCTGTTCCAATATGCCGAACAGATCGTCTGCAGCTCGGCTAAAAGAACAAAAAGTTATTGGAAAAAAAAGGGTAAAGAGAGTAAAGTCCGCTGAATGTGTATCGTTATCCCTGTGCCGTCGGCTGTCTTAAAAATTAATTCGTTATTATACTATAATCGTTTAGAAATTATAGCTTCAAAAACAAGAAAAAAGGTGAAAGTAAAATATTAATCATGGCACTATATAAAAATATAAAATTGCGACGGCTGTTATCCAATTCGTTGATACCGATAGGATAAGAAGAATAATAACTATGATACATTTCATTCGGTTTATTATTATTCTTAGCGTATCAGGATCAACAAATTGTTCCGTTGTATTTTTTACTAAAAAAAAAAAAAAATCTTTGTGATGTTAAAAATGTGATGAAAAATAACGCATGTGACGATCTTCTGTGCGATCTTCTGTGATGATTTATATTACTACGAAGGATTATTCGTGAGGGAATGAAATTATCATGGGGAGAATAGAAAAGAAATGAGTCTTTCGCGTTGGAAGCGAGAAGCACGAAGCTGACAATTGCGTGATCGTTAACCTGCCACAAGGGGGGCAAGTGGGAGAAAAATGTGAAAAATTCGACGAGAGGAAATCAGCAGGATGAGAGAAATACGGGAGTGTGGAAAGGTCTCTGAGTCTGGTAGTGCGTACTCTCGCAGGAGTATAATATGAAACAAAGTTTTTTTTCTACTCATGGCGCCTGCGAGAAATTAACATTACTGACAATGAGACAGATCTACGTTGAGCGATTCTACGAGTCGCGAGGGCCACTACGTTAGAGCTGCTGCTAGAAAATACTCAGATGTCTACTTAATGTCTAATATTATTACGAACAGCTTATGAGTGTGCAAATCGGAGCAGACGCTAGATATAGGTGCTTCGCGCGTGAAAGAAGAAAGAAAGATGAAAAAAATAAAGACAAATAGGAAAGAGTATTTGGCGTTAATCGCAGCTCATCTCTCGTTTGCGACGAAAAAAAACTTTCTCGACCTCCATATCCTTCTTGGCGACTTCGTACTCAAGGTCGTACTTCTCCCCCTCGAGAACGTTGATCCTCTTATGAAACTGGGTCAGAGTGGACTTCACGCTAGCTGTTAAAATTCAAGTCACTCCTTGAAAAAGTGCTCGCGACTTAACCGTTTACGTCGTAGATATCGCGTAGATATCGCTACGTTGTAATGAATAAATAATGTTGTAACCCCCGTGTAACGGATGTATTGTAACTTTTCGCGAATGACACGTATACGGCGTCTGTTTCGCGTGTATGACTTGAACGAACGACGGATGGGGTATAAGGGCGGAAAACGTGAATCTGGGGAGGGAGATCGATGTGTGAAAGCTAAGTCGAGAAGTGTTATGAACTGACGCCGTTCCGCGGTGGTGTGAAGACTGTTTCAAGTTTGCAGCGAACGAAAGCGAGTTCTTAAACCATCTTCGGAGAACGACTTTCGAACGTAGACGTTACTGCAAAATTTGAAACAATCTTGCGTCTAGGAGCGAAGATACAGGTGCAAATAGATATCCGCGTAATGAGGAAATGGTGGATATATGTATAGTACTTCGCAAAATGAAAAAAAAGCATCAAGGTTTTTCGTAAATATCAGTATTATAGAAAATATTATGGTGGTATAGCTACGAGTGTTGTGTGAAGCAGAGTGTACAATAATTTATTATATTTATATTATATTTGGACTATATATATATTTTTGGACATACCTAACGTATTTCAAAATTGATGTTATTCTGTTATTCTGACTTACTCATGTTTTGCAAAAAATAGAAAGTGAGTAGGAATAAGCCGTATTAACACAATAATCAAGATGCGAATAATCCATAGAGTTCTTAAATCACCATTAAATTCTCCAGAGATTCATAAACAGAGGATTAAACGAAGAGAGAGCAGAGAGACAGAAGAGACAATACGAGAAATCCAGAAATCGCGCGCACATTAATGCGAAGAAAAAACAAGATGCGGACAGAATCAAGAAAATCGACGGCAGTTTTGTGTTACGTCAGAGATAAAACAAAAAGAAGAAAAAGAAAAGTGTGAATGGAAAACGGTGCGACGAAAGAATGCGAAGCTCGTGTCTCTTGCCCGGCTGCAGAACGGAAGCTACGACGAACGATTCAAGTTTCAGTAAAGAACCGTTAATCATTCACGAAGTTGCTGCGATAACGATTACTCATCGACTCGTTGGTTGATGAAAGTAGTCACGACTAGCCGATATTGCAAATCCTCTAGCAAAAATAAAGCTTTTAATATTACAAAATAATTATTGTAGCAATATAATTATAGCAAACTACAAAGATACTTTTTGATCTTAATATTTCTTCTTTATATGAGTCTAACGAATTGCTCCATTTTTTATTGTTCGCGTAGATCATTTAGATCGCTATTTTCGAGCGTGCGCTATGACGATGACTAAATATAGCCGGCATATTGTAAAATTGTGCAATCAATAAATCTTGCGACGTTGGTCTCTTTGCCAAAACTCTAATTATGTCCGTCGTCGCCCTACGTAGATGTAGACCGGGTAGAGATTGGTGCGTTACACAATTGCGACAATATTGTTATTGTATCGTGAGCGCCGCGTTATCATACTGCACGTAATCGCATAAACGTAATCGTAACGGTTGCTCTCTCAAAAGTACCTCGAAGTCCTTCTTCTTAACAATATATTCGATGTCAAATTTTTTATCCTCCAATGACGCGATCCTATTGTGGTACTCGCGCAGCACGCGCTTTAGGGTGTCTGTGTGGTTCATCAGAAACAAAATAATGTAAAACAAAATAATGACGCGCACAAGAAAACGTCACGTAATTTCTGTGTATATTCAGATTTCAGAATTCGTCTCGGAAATGTACCTCGGTTATTGTGCCTTCACATACACTATTTTTTTCTATTGGGATTGAAAAATTATTTTAAGTTGGAAAGAAAGCTTAAGTGGGGCACAATAATTCAATCTTGAAAATCATATGCCAATTACCGTACCTTCGACCGCATTTTCTACATTTTCGAAAAAAAAAATTTACTAGCAATTTAAAAAGAAGATCTTTAAAAAAGAATTGATAGAACACGGTGGGAAAAATAGTAACTTAAAGTTTCGACCTGTGAAACTGAAGATGAACACTGGGTATTATTATTAATTATTGTGATATTTAGAAATTTTCATATTCTCTACATAAGTGCAACTTTGCCCAATTAAAGACTGTTGCACAAATGTATAAGAAATTTCTTCTTTAATATGAAATTCTTAAAAATTATTTGTGTAATTCACATGCAAGTCGACATTATATCAACTTGTCGAATTCATTGTTCATGTGCAATGATCCTTGCTATTAACTGAAAACAATCGATCAAGTAAAAGCAAATGTAAATTTACAGTTTTATGTACTCAGGACAGCGCGAACTTGTCTACATATATAGGAAATATATTCTGCCAAAAAAACTCCGTCAAAAAAATACCATAAACGCGATTTTTCGGGTTTTTTAAAGGATTGCATAACGAAGCAAAGTACCTTCGTTGGCTTCGTCGACAATTTTAGGCTTTCCGCAGCGCTCCTCGATTATGCGCCTCCTTTCGGCCGCTTTTCTTTCCTGCTCCTTCTTCAATTCCTCGGCGGCTTTCTTACGCAACAGCAACTGTATAAACACATGAAAAATTCGTAAGATTCGGCTCGATAAGAAGAAAAAATATTTCGTAGGCAAATAAAAGAGGAAATTTTGTCAGGAATATTTACCTTGAAATATTTACTCGACTCACCAACGAATTGATTTCTAATAGCATGAAATTGACAAAATTTGAATGGAAATACGAATTTATATTCGGTCTGCTATAAACCGCATAAACAATTTAAATCATATGCAATGAAGCGGATTATTATCCTGTTTATTTAATAAATAATAAAGTTGCTCATTACGCGATATCGGTTAATCGTACATTAAAATCGTACATTAAAATGGCTATTAAAACAAATAGAGTTGAACGTAACGTCATATGAGTAATTAATCTGTGTGTCTATATAAATATATGTCGTGTAATAACAGAAAACACAGAAAGGTAAAATGGAAATAAATTAATACGAGCTACGACGTGTTAAGCTCACAAAATGCTGCTCGACTCGAGAGGAACATTTCCATCCGTGGTTTACTCACGAAATAATTTAAGCTTACGGCTAACGCCTTTCTCTTTCTTGGTCAACGGCGAGATAACGTCGGTTGGAATTCGGCGGATAGCAAATATTGACGCAGCGAAAGGAACGAAGGTGGATTTAGGGGAAAACAACATGCCGGCGGGGCCGGCAAACGCGAAAAGATTCACCAAGAGGTAATCTGCATACACACGGAAAACTTTATGTATTGCAACTGCGAGTATTCGCGACGGTGCATGAAGAGAAAACGTGGATCGAAGAGGGAGAGAGGTGCATGAACGTTCCGCAGGATGTTGCGCGACGATGGAAACAGAATGGCGAACGTAAGGCGGGACCATAAAGTAAAAAGGTGAAAAGGCGAGATAAACTTGGGAAAGTTTCGGACGCTCCGCGCCGGGCGGCTGGAAAACAGAACATTGAAAGACGAAGAAATGGGAAACGAGAAGAATAAGAGAAAGTAATATAGGAATGGATGTGGCCGTTACGAGAAATATTTCGGTGCACAAAGGGTGCAAAGAGAATTATCGCAATATTGCCCGGCGGCGCGGCGCGGCGGCTCGAACAACGCGAGAGAAGATTATGGCGTATGCGATGAGGCAATAATGAGATAAATCGAGAATGAGGAGCTCGACTTGGTTGTCGATAATGAACATTCGATGCGGCGAGGGTATTGATGCGATATAGAGCATATACTTTCGAAAACCTGGCGCAGAGCATTAACGCCGTTTCCATTAGCGGAAAAGAAATATGACGCGAGAAAGATTCGCGGCGACTTGTCGCGATCGAGTTTTTAAAGAGGATATCCCACGTCCCGCGTGAGACCTCCACTTGGTCGTGTGACAAAATTCAAGAGGGAAGAAACAAAAAGCGGACTTACCCTAAGCTTCTTCTTCCTGTCGGGGGTCATGAAACCCTTCTTCGCCTTCTTGGCTTTGGAAGCCTCTTCGAGGCGGGCGCGGACCTCCGCCCTCTTCCTCTCGGTCTCCGCCTGTTTCCTCTTCTTTTCCTGCATTTTTCGTGCGAAACTCCCTTAAAACATCTCATCTGAGAAAGCCTTGAAGCGTCCCGTAAAACGCGAATTCGGAAAGTGTTGCGCAATTCGAACTCATCTAACATTTTTCGCACTCCCGTCCCTCTGCTTTCAACTAAACTTTCGCGAGTCTTAAACTTAAGAGCAAGTGCAGCTACGAAATTTACAATAATTGCTGTAATACTAATTCTTTAAAATAAGCATATTAGAAAAGCATCAATGTTGATATGTTTTAGTAAAAGATATACTAGATTAACTAGATAAAAATATTAAGTATTCTAATAAACACTAGAATATGAATCCTATCATATAGGGCTATTGATTACATCTCTCTACTGATATTAAAATTTTTGGTTATATGTATAATGTAAAAGCATAAACAAGGATATCACATCTACATATATATTACATATTTCTATACTTTTACCCCGTGATTATTTTCTGATTATTTTCGCAGAATTAATATCGTTAATTTAGAATATTTGCAATGGATTTTATTTCGTAATAAAACGAGCGTAAGCCCTGTTCCGATGAAAGGATTCCTTTCATCCGCCTGGTAAGTGGCCGTCCTTTAAGAGGCGACTCTACGTTTCATAGCTAGTTTCCTCTCTTACGTACATCCTCGATGCGCTTTCTCTGCAAAAAAAAAGAGAGAAAGAACATTTCTCGTTAGTATATTCTCTGTGTCGTGGGTCGCATGTACGGCGATATCTGAAACACTTTTTGCAGCGCGATCCTTTCGACTGTGAAAAAGGATATATTTCTCTCAATGATGAAAGAGCAGGAGAGAGAGCTAGAGAGAGTTAGAGAGGACGAAAAGATTACGCGCGCGTTTGGTGTTCCAGATTTCGCCATCAACGAATACCTTACAAAGCATTAGCGCAGCGACCGTGTTTTCGCGTGTTTCATGACGATGCAGAGCTAATGGAGTCTGTCTTAAGTGATATAACTTTGTCGCTGTTAAGCGTTATACAACCGGCATACCAGGCGAGCATCTTGTAATATCGTTTTGCGCAAACTGCCGCGTTTCGTTTATGGCATTACGCGCGCACTCTCAGCGCCGACCATTAGCTCTGCCTTCTACAAGCTGTGCAGATCTCAACAACCGGGGTGTAAGATCAAAAATAAATCGTATAGTCATATACAGAATATACAGAAGCGGTACCATGCGAATTTTCGCGCAACTTTTTACCTTGACGCTCCGAATAAACGTTATTCCAACGCCGCGAATAACGTTGTTATTATACATAAGCGTGTCGTGCGCTTAAAAAATTTCGTTGATAGTTTACTGTTATAAATGCTATTGATAATTATGATGATTACACATTTCTAAGATGCGAGTAAAAATGTGACAATTTTTTTTCTTTGCACTTTTATTAGCCTCTTTACGATATATAAAGTGTCGATTTGAATTTATTGCTATATGCGGTGCGTGCTGCGAACTCTGTATGGTGATATTATATATTTTGTACACTTTTACAAGTATAACGAGACAAAAATTAAGCATTACATCATGTAGCGTCACAAAAAGAGCCATAAAACAAAAATCACTCCACATGCGAGTTTGGTATCTACTTTACCCCAAGTCTGTTTGATTGTTTTATGTTTGTCTGTGATGCGCGTTCTCTCGGGAGTTTTGTGTGTTTTACTATAATAGCTGTCCAATTAGCTTTGATTGCAGAAAAAGCAAAGACAATGTTTACTGTTGGGGAGAATGTTTGCCGTTGAATGTTTGCTCACAATAGCACAGCGAAGAATGAGAATTATTTGACATACAAGTTTTGATTACCTGCTTTGATAAATAAATATGCGACATTATAATAACCTTCTAAAGTATTGCAAAACTATAAAATATTTTAATCTTTAATGAACCTTTTGTAAAAGGTCTGAATGTTAGGAATTTGTGTCATCCTGTTTGAACAAATGAAACTGAAATAACTTTAATTGTACACTTGACACGGTATACATATAATGCAAACTTTGTAATTATCAATAGAAAGTTTGTATAAGGGAGACGTTCCCTGCGTCGGCATTGCTAAGTTAACGCTCGTGACTCCGAATAAACGAACCGTCTGCAAAATTATGTTCATGTAACGGTTTTAATCAGAAAATGGAAGTTTTGCCGATCTTTGGTAGACGCTGTCTCCATTACAGTTGGGCTGAGTTTTGCTTCGCGATATATACTGACAAATATCAAATATTTTCTCGTTCCAAAGATAAAATTTCTTCTCTTTCGTGCGATCGTGAGCGAAAGGAGTTAAACCGCGACGAGCGGACGGACCATTTTATAAGTATAACCTAAGGAGAGAAATCGATCTGGAAAGGGTAACGAGTAACGATAAAGGTACAGGGTGAGATATAAATTATTACGGTACACTGAAATCGACAAATCAAGGATCACAAGTGGACTTGAATCTGCAATTGAAAATCTGGAAAGACTTTGTAAGGATAACTTGTGAGTGACAAATATCTTGCTCGAGCGGGAAAGAAGAGATATAAAGTAAGACAAAGAGATACGGAAGAAAAGTGGAGAGAGATCCGCGTTAAATAATGCCGAAATAAGGGCGAGAGTGTGACGATAAATCAGACAAAAAGTCGAGCCGTAGAGCATATAACGGAGACAACGGACATGTGTCGGTCGTAATACGACCAGTTCCATTTCCCGTTTCCTACAGGGCGGAAATTTTACGGTGAAATTTGCGGAATATATGTTCCCTCTCTATACGCGGGTCCAAAAACCTTCATTAACTTTTACATTTGCGGTTCGCGCCGCGCGCAAATTGGCTTCATTATACGAAAGAAAACTCTATCCCAACGCACCAACGAAAAATTGTCGTCCGCGAGGTGGACGTTACGCACAGGAATGCTGTCACAATTGTGAAGGTAAAGAGCGTAGGGAATGAATTTCTTATTTAAGAACGCAGAGATGAAAGTCACCGCGCGCCAAACCGCTGGAAAATCTCCGCTCAAGAATCTTCCGAGGGTTCTTTCGAGATACAGAAATTAAATATTAAAAATGAAATGAACATCAAACTACAAAACACAAATGAAAAATGAAAGTACGTCGGAGAATGAAACGGCTGAGGAATATTGGAAGAGCGTTGGAAAGTTTCTTGTGGGAAGAAAAAAGGAATGAAAGGATAATCACGACGAGAAGCGAGCTTCTGTGATCGCCTCGTCATTCTCTACGTAGCATATAAATCTTTTTTAGAACGCGCAAACTATGTGGTTCATCCTTGACCACCATCTATATCCTCTACTAAGCTGCTTCAACTTCAAAATGCCACTGTAGAAGGAAAAAAACGAGGCTCGGTCTGCTTGAAATCCTCGGAGTCGGAGCTTTGCCCATAAAAGCTTGACGTAAAGAGACATAATGTTGAAGTAAATGATTTATTAATAGAAACGTGTATTTGAGACCGAATTTTTATATTTTCTCAAAACGGCGTGTCTCTGTTACAATAAAATATCTGCGGCACAGAATTGATTTTGTACTCTAGAAATAATAAAATAATAAAATTATTAATTCGCTCAATAATAATAATGATAACTGAAAAGTAATGTGCTTAATTTAGATACTAAAATTAGAGACCATCAAATACACTTTCCGAGCAAATTGAAAGATTCGGTAGAAACATTCGGTAGGAATTAACATTCAGTAGAACCGCTGTTCTATTTTTATTGACAAGGCCTATACTATCATTTCTAAAACTACAGTTTATGCTAACTCTCACAGAAACACAGAAAGCACGAACAATGCATACCTTTCGACAGTAATGCTAATTTTACTGCACGAGTTCAACGCGTAGGATGTGCGTGGTATTTCAGCGGTTCCGTTGTCCAAATGTGAAGATCGGCAACAGCGAAAATCCACCAAAAGATAAATATGAAAAAAAGAACGTAACATTAAGAAATATCCTATACGCGTTTTTACGCACTGCATGCCACGGTCCTTCCTCGATCGTTGGGCTTTTAAATAATGAATAAAGACACCCAAAAACGCGATTTAAAAAATCCAAATTAGAATACACACCTAACCTCGTCGTCCGCCATGGTGGTGTCTTGTTGTTACGCGCGTCTACCTAAAAAAAATAAATAGAAAACGGTGCAAACGTTATTGTCATATATGTACAGTGGTTGAAAACCTTGGGACAAGCTATTAATAGTACCATCGGAACCCGCTCTCGGTCGTTAAAATAAATAGGCGCCTGCAATCAGGGTTCCCTAGCATCGCGTAAAACAAGATCGAACGTGAGCCTGTGCAACGCCAAGTATTTGCGTGTGAAATGTTCAGCGGTCATCAAACGCTTCCGCGCTTCTTGCGACGCGTAATAACGCCGCGGTCGCGCAAATGGAGCGAACGAAAATAATGACGGAATGACGTCGACGGTGAACGGAGAGGCTCGGATGTCCGATCGCCCGCGTGATGAAAATAATAGCGGATAACCAGAAGAAATTGATCGACGTGTCTCCGTCGGGCCGAGGCGACGAGGCACGCACGATCGATTCTCGACCGCCATGCCGATAAATCATGCGGCTCACGCGCGTTATAGATTTCGCCGCTTAATGCCCGTATTACACTAGGCGATTGGCGATTGCGTTTACGTTTGCGTCTACGTCTTTTGACCAATCAGAACGGAAATCGCAAATCGCAATCGCCAGCAGCTACTTTCTGATTGGTCAAGAGACGTAAACGCAAACGTAGACGCAATCGCCAATCGCTAGTGTGATACGGGCATAACGCGTGTTGCGGGGCGAAAAGGCGAGCGCGGGATATAACGCTCTGTGCGACGACGGTATAGAATATCCGGCGCGCGAAAATAGACGTCGGCCGTCCCCACTTTCCGCGACGTGCCGTCGTCGGGACGTCGGGTAACGTCGACGATCCAAATTTGGATGCAACGACCACGGTAGATATCCCGTCGTCGGCGTCGGCGTCGGCTCCTACTGATTTCGATGTCGAAAAGGCGAGGCAAGCAGATAAACAAAGTCGTGCACGTCTTTACGAGAAGAAGAGAGATAGAAAGAGAGAGACAGAGAGAAGCTCGCCGACGAATATGCACGTCAGCACGTCGCGCTATTTGCGAATGACATTTGGAGATGACGGTGCTTGAGAGGAAAATATCGCGCAAGACGCGACGATCCCTCTTATTAGCGAGAGACTCCCGGAATTGCGCCCCGATGCGAAGCATCGACTTGCCAGAACATCCCGCCGCGCCGTGAGAGACGAGGCGCGGGACCCAACGAAGTTTCAAAACAGATAACTTATATAGGTAAACTTGTATGCGCGCATCCGAAATTGTGCAATTCGGTTAGGGAGATAACAATTGCGCATTTAGCGGCGCTTGCATGACGCGCTCTCGTTGCCGCGCGGAGCTCCAAAACGCTCAAGAAGATGGATTCTATTGTACCTCGTCTCCAGCGACATTCCGCATTCCACAAAAATACTTAGGAACATCACGGTTATACAAGCGAAACGTAACGCGACGTCGCGTCGTAACGAACAATCGACAACGGTGAAACAAGATGTCATTAGTGCGGAATGATACTTAAATGGAACGGTCCTTTGTGAATAATTTCGTTATTTTGCACTTTTCTCTGCTTGCTCGTTACATAATTACTGTTCACCTTTCGTTTGCTTATTAATTAAGAAAGTAATGCACAATAATTTTCCCAATAAACCGTTTTTTTTTTATAGAAATTGCCATCAAGTAATAAGAAATATTCTCTGTAAGTTATAAGCTATTTTCACAAAATTAAATTTTGAAAAAATTTTTCAAAATGTTATAACGCTTTTAGTTTATATATATATATATTCTGCCCTTTGATCTCTCCACGGACTACGAAGCGTCCCACGACTGCATGATGTGGAATTTCGAGCGAGCGTTGCATAATCGGGATATAATTTTGTTGCCTTGCGTCATGAATGACGTTAATATGCGAACTTGTCACGATATTGTACGCGAGAATATTGTACGGGATATCGAAATTTTATAAAAATTGTAGAGTGATCAAATTCCTTTCATCCATTAACCGTCCGTACTTGCTGCAGAGCCTTCTTTTACGTTTGTAATGGACGATCGCCTTTGCTAAGTATAGATTTCCTCGCGCTCGAACCATTCCGAGACACGTATCCTATCGAGACGCACGTACCATCTCCGATATCAAAGAGGCAAGCACCGTAAAAATAGACACCTCGCTAAATCTCATTAAATTATGTGAGACAGTTAAAAAAAGTCCTGGTCAAGAGAAGCTATGTTCTACGTTGTTGAATCTCGTACAATTTTTCGTTGAAAAATTGTAAAGCCCAAGGAAATTAATCACGAAATAAATAATCTTAATGATAATGATCTAAACACTGTCCATTGAATGGAAACAAAATTCTATGATTTCCTTTGATTAAAATTAAAAAATAAAATAAAAAAGTCCAAAGAAAAGATGATATAATCGGTGCACACGTATTTTGCCGAAGTACTCCGAATAACCAACCGATCAACGGAAACCTTAAACGGAAGTTCTCGTCCATCACTTTCAACTGCGCGTCACTTTGAAGACGAGCGATTGCTCGTCGATGATCGCCGATCAGTCACTGTCTCGGGAGTCTCGGGCGAATCAATCGTCACAACCTTGAAAAGTATCTTTTGTACCAGCCACTCGTTTTCACACTGACACTCGAACGCGAAAAACTTCTCAACAATTTTCCTCGAATATCGAAATGGCGTTTCAAGAGCAACAACTCATTCCTCCGAAAGAAGAAATCGCGAGCGTTCCATTTTTCTCTCTCCTATCCCCAAGGTTCTCCAGGCTTCCTCCTGAAGAACACGGGGACGATCGATGCCTTCCGGGACACCCCTCGCGCTGCGACAATAGCGAGGACAATCGCGAGGACTACGGGAAGTAGGCTTACCTTGTGGAGAAAGCTCGCTGGCTGCGACTGGCCAACTGGACCTTAGGCAGCTGACTGTGCCGTCGTGGATACCTAGTCGACTTCGTGAACCTCCATCGTAGGCCACCGTTCACGTGGTACAAGCACGACCAATGGCGACGCGCCATTGGTCGTAAGCATTTTTAGGCGGAGTATTCTGCCCGCTCTGCATGTTGCCAAAAATAATCGGAAACTGAAAACGGAGCTGAGCCCGCTTGCTACGTCGCTAGGCTTACCCGTTCGTTCGCCGGATCGCCTTCTGATCTCGCTCACCGTATTACCGTGGCTGTTACGAGACAAGAACGGAGCGGTCTTGAACTCGTTCGCCCTCGAACGTCACTAATTAAGATGCCGCTATTAAGAACCGATATGAAATGGCTTGCTAACATTAATAGAATTTTCAATCAAAGGAGCAATATTTAGTAAATGTATTCTCTATAGATTTATAGAATTTTTATACGCACGTTTTTAAAAACGTTCTGATATGCATATAATAGATCTATAATTTCAAGCAGATTAATTTACTCATGTTAAAATACAGGCCCAGAATATTATATTCATATTTTTACATTTATATATAAAAACATGCGTCACTCTCGGAGACAAGTCGAATACACGTAACGGGTAGCTAGATGCAACAAAAAATGAGAAGCTTACGTCTCGCGATCAAATCTTGTAAAAATTAATATCCCGTTCGCGCAGCTCGGGGTGGGGAGAAAAAAAACTGAGATATTATCGGCACCTTCTGAATTTCTCGCGTTTGCAGCTGTTGTTTGGCACTAAACGCGGTAACGATGACGGAAACGTCGACGCGCCTGATCGTGCGTAACACAGTCGTATCGGCGTAATGTCATCATCGAATTTCAATGAAACTCTTGGCTCAAGAGTACAAGTTGCGTGTGCTATGAGAGACTCGTGGAACATCTCTTATCTGCAAAAACTGTCAAACACGTGATTCCTTTCTATAGCATTAATCATATAGGATATATTAGCACTGACAATTTTACATTTATAAATATCAGCATATAATCCACTTTAATGTTTTATTAATATAATAATCATTATCCACACAAGGATTAGTAATATTTCGTTACATACGAACTACACTATAACATAGTACTGTAATACTGCAATATACGTATATAATATCGCATTACGTGCAAAGCGCTATTATTATCAATATTAAAATTATATACGTTCAGATAAATAAAGAAAACATTTATTATTAATTATAAACATGAGAGTAGTATCATTATATTATATTACTAGATAATTTATATGAGAAAATTAATTTTTCCTCTCTGAATTGTTCAATAACTACAACAAAATATTTACTTATATTTTGTTATATATTATACATTACGTGGCAAGTAAGCTATTTGTAAAAACTTTTTGACATTTTCAAAACGTTTACAAAATTTTTTACATATTATCTTCATTGCAACTTTGTATAATCAATTGTATTGTAAAGTTATTATACGTAATAAAAACTCTTTTTTATTTTTTACTAGTAAATCCATTTAAAATTTTTTAAAAAGTTATAATTTTATGAACTCTTATTGCGTTAATTTATAATAATTCTCATCAGTAAACCGTGATGGCAATAAATAAATTTTAAAGATGATAATTACCCTTTTTTTAGAAGTTTTTAAATACGTATCAGAACATGCTGTCTGTGTCAACCTAAAGTTTTTATAGCTAGTACAACACTAAAAAGAATTAATATATATTTTCATATGAAAAAGTAGATGGCAGTAATAATTTGTTTCATAATTCTGAATACCCATATTATAGCTACAATGAAAAACAAAAGGGGTTAAGAGAAACGTAAATAAGTTTTAAAGCTCTTTTAAAATTGAAGTGAGAGAATTACATAAATTAAAGGAATTTTAATAAAAAAAAGTCATAATAATGCAAAGTAATTGTTTTATCTCAAAAGCAAAGAACGGCGAGTCAAGTAGAACAAACCCGCCGAGCCAGCCACGTGGCATATGTCGATGTTACGTCGCACATTTAACATAGGTAACCTATCTACGGTAAACTTCATTATCGGTAACGTTTTCTCATTTTATGCTCGTATCAATATTTCTCATATTATTATTTCTTATTGTTTAAAAATCCTTTTTGCACGTCTTTCTCTCTGTCGTAATTTAATCGATCCCCGAAAAATCGATGAAACCTTGCTAGGGAAAAGAATGTACATACATACACAAGTAGAAGAAGCGCCCGCGAACAGACGCGTGGTACATATCGAGACTTTGTCGGACAGTTTAGTAGGGATGGATAATATAGGTCTCTGCGAAGTTGAAGCTAAATAAAGTTCGATGTAGATGCTGCGTAAGCGAGAAGATGGCGAGAACTTACGAAGGAATTCGAAGTTCTTTCGCTGCTATAAAATTTTTGTTATATATTCGTATGCGTATACAACGAACCATAACACCATCTGATAAAGATCGCGTGTTGCAAGACTGTATTGCAGGTTCATCAACATGCATACAGTATTAACGTAGGGGTAAACCGCTGAGGGCATTTCGTCGAGGCATTGCTAGGAATTATTAGGAATTAGTGGACATTGGTGGGCATTGGTAAGCATTGGTGGGCATTAATGGGCATTAATGGGTCTTATGGGCCCACCAATGCCCACCAATGCGTACCAATGTCTACTAATTCCTAGTAATTCCTAGCAATTGCCTCGACGAAATGCCCTCAGCGGTTTACCCCTCAGTATTACGCTATTACTGCAAATACTTTGTGTTTATTAAAATAAAACAAAGTTCAAAGAAACGTTAATTCTGCAACGCCTGCGTCAACCTTACGCGATGCCTCCCCTAATATACCAAGGTCGATGTTCTAGCATCCCCTTTGACAAGACGCTTTCAAAAAAATATGCGATCAGGTGTAAAGTGTAAATAGATTTTCCGCGTCATCTCGCATTCCGTAACCTTATCGAAGTTTACGGTGTTCATCATTGACCGCTTCATCCAGCCGCTTAATATCAAGATCATAATTATATATACTCGGCATCTGTCTGTGCATTGTTCAATCAGCCTTATACAATCACCTTCCTTGAGGTTCACCTCTGATATATATTAGAGCCTAAATCCTGTCAACGGTGAGATGCACGTGAGCAAAAAGGACAGACCTACGTGTATGCAGAAGGTGATGGAGAGAAAGAGAAGGGCACGAGCTAGAGGGTAAAAGACATTACAGGTTCTCTCTTGATGCGTGCACCATCGGTGTCGTAACCTTTAACCTATTCCTTCTTGTCGGAGGGAGTCACAGGTAGAGCCCCTGGGCTGGGGGGGGGAGAGGGACGATGAGGTTGAATGTGGTGCGCTCGAACGGATCATGGGGTGAAAGGGGAACGGGGAGGGCTACCCTCTGAACAGAGGTGATTGACCCGGCGTCCCTGTTGCCACGACGACGGTCCCGTGACGTCACGGGACAAGCCGGGGTTTATGGGTGACCCACATTCCAAAAATAACCGTCACCGACCTGCCCTCCCGCCGCATCGTCTCTCATCAGCCGTTCTCACCCTTCGCCTTCTCTACCGCTACACAAACGCGTGCACGCACACACGCTCATCGATCAAATCACCGCCACACGCCACCATCCGCTCGCATATCTCAGCGCAATTCTCGTCTTTCCTTACGATGTGTATTTTTTCTCTCCATTTCTTCTAAAATCGTCTTCGTTCTCGCGGCTGAAACAGGATGCAAGAGGAGGTGGAGAGAGGTCGGGATGCACGCAGCAACACTCGAATACCCCTGTTATCGATTGACAAGTGACGAGAAATGTATGTATAAATGCACCAAGTGTTAATTGTATGCTGTTCTCGCGATTCTGCGAACTATCGCGGCGTTATGACGCAGATTTATCGAAATAGAGGGAATCGAAAGAGAACGCAAAAAACGACGATAAATTAAAACCATGATAATTGCCTCGGATAAAATTAGAGTGAAATTGACCTATACAATTTTCGTTTTAGTATTATACACAGGTATAAAAAGCGCTCCTTGATGTCAAAAACTTTTAAATATTTTTTAACTCTGACCTTTATTACCATTGAACTACAACCAATCTCTAACGATATTAAATTTGTGACATGCATAGATAAATTAAAAATAAATGAAATAAATTTAAAAAATTAATGAGATGATATTTTCACCCACGATGACAAATATAGTTTCAACATATAGTTAAACATATAATTTCAAAAATACGAATATTTTTTTCCGGATGTTTTTTTCGACGATATTTCAGTCTAGCTACAATTTGCAATTTTTTTCTATTCGTGCAAAGATATAGTTGAAATTTGTTTTATTTTCTGATACGACTCGCAATCGGGTTTGAAATATCGTACTGCAATTGTCTATTTTTCAGAAACTTTCCGTCATGTTAGCTTGACAATTTTGGTGTGAATTTTAAGACATAAACTAAATAATTTACACTTTGTGTATAATTCCGGCTTTCGAATTCTGTTAAATAAATAAATAGGCCATCTATTCGTTATAAGTCAGGTTTTTTTTATGTGATTGGAATTTCTATGGTGTATCGAGCATGTGTGAATGCACGGCCTTTCATGGTATAACTGTAGTGACTGATTAAAGCGCAATTTAAGTGTCAAAAATAACAACTTTTATCTATCATTGAAATTGAAAACGCTGCGCAATTTTATACAAGATGTATTAGATTAAAGCCCAGATTTGGGCGTTCTATAATTTGCATCGAATTTAACGAATTTTATATGGTGTAATTTAATATACGTGTAATTTGATTTTTTAAGTATTATTGTGAGGTAAAAATATCAATGCCCGAACATGTACCTATACCTGGACACCTTTGTTATTTATAAGTAACGCGAATTAAAATCAAAGATCAAAATATTTTTTCTTGTAGTTTGAAACTTTAGTTATAGTATCCAAACATTTATTTCCATAAATTTATATTTTTTTAAAGGTATCCAGACATAAGTACGTGTCCAGGCATTGATACATTTACCTACTCTTAAGTGTCCCGGGATTGGTACTTTTACCTTATTATACGACACATAAAATTATAGACAAACCCGAATCTTATTTGATTATAGGTATAAATTATAGATCATTTGTACGCTTCAACAATTTATATTTACAAATTTTTCAACTTATTTTTAGATAATTTTTCTATAGTTTATCGTTTACGACTTTCAAGACAAATGCATCATTCAAACATAATATCATAAAATTTTTAATTTTTTTGAGATTTTTTACTCCGTAAAATTAAGCAAATGCAAAATGTGATGTTTACTTACCAAGATCAAAATTCAACGCGATAAACGCGGATGAACATGCGAGAGCGTTCGACTTCGACGGTAGTAACCATTTTAATCTCGCTCCTTTTTTTCAATGAATCGGGCGACCGAGCAAGCGGGCAAGTATATCCACGGGAAGTCGATGGGGTACTTCGACCTCGCGACCCAGTTTGTGCCCCCGTGACGTCATACCGACGTCATTGCCCGGGGAAAACTAGGTCGGGCAGACCCAGGCGGACCACCGGAAGAGAGGTCGGTGGGTTTATTGAGAAATTCCCCCGACTGGATTCGACCCTATCGGGGACAAATTTTAAATCGCCAGGAAAAACTTTGCTTTCATCATATATTGCATTAATAACAATCGCGTGCCTGGGATATCTGTAGAATTCAAGCGCCTTCATCTTGTTTAGTGCTTTTCATAATTAGAGAGAAAAAGAGAGAGAGAGAGAAAGAGAAGAACAAAGAAAAAAGATTATTATTTAAATACCAATTTTAATATTAAAATGTAACCATGCTTTATCTCCATCGTTAATATGTTCGTTAAATCACTGGTACGAGAGAGAAATAGATAACAATATTTAATATCTAATATTTAAGATTTTTCTTAAACTTTTTACGACTTCTCAGTTTTTTCTTATAATAGGAAATCCAAGAGTTACGTTACAGTTTGTGGAACGTGAGTTTAAAAGACTTTAGGCTGAATAAGTTATATTATCATTTTAAGATAATTCATTGATTAATTAATAGACATTTAAAATAATTCATGTATAAAAATTTTATTAATTTAAGTAATCTTTCTTTACATTTTGACTTGAATGAAACTACATCGCATTTTTATTAATTAATAAATTTGCGGTGTACGATATAAAAGCTCACAACCTGCACCCTACAGAGTAAACGAGCTATAAAACGCGATATAAACTTTATATCCCCTGAGAAGGTACATCAAGATCGATATCGACTTGTTTGATTTCTATCGTAGATCGTTAGATCAAGAACATATTGAAATAACTCAGAGAGCGATTTGCTGTTATTTATACGCAGCAGGAGGGAAAGAAGAGATAAATGACAGGGAAACTTATTCAATCTTGAAACTGTACTCGTCAGTTGGCGTATTTTCTCAGTCGGAAGAATGGGGGGAAAAGAGTTCGTTTGCGAGTCGGGAGTCGCGAAGACAACTAACGGTCAACGATAGACCGGTATATAGAGGAGAATTTTGGAAAAAATCATGGGGTATGCCGAAAGCTCGAAAACCGAACGGTTGGCAAATCTCATGAATGGCCGCGTAATGTGAATGAAGCTCCAGTGACCCAGTTTTGCTTAGCGCCCCTGCATCCCCCGGCCTTTCCGCTCCACGCTCTTGGCCGACGGGAGAGAGAAAGAGACAGCATCCCCTCCCCCCTCCTCGCCAACTGCATCGCGCGGGTGTTACGTCAGGGACAGGTTATCGACTGCAGCAACGGCCGCACCGAGAATATGAATTCGTGGCATCGATTGGAAATTTGAGCGATAACACGCCAATCGCCACGCCGGATGTAACGAACCAGGAGAGCGGCGAGATGCTCCGATGAGATTATAACTATTTTCCACAGAAGGCCCGTTCTCTGTTCGCTTTCGGCAATTGATTGCGTCGACGAATGCTATTGAGCGCTGGATAAACATCTAACAATAAGACCCGACCGCAATCATATTTCGTTCGAGCGATTTTTACCACAGGCATTCGACATTAATGCATTAAAATTTGATTAGTACGTAGATGTGTTTACAGAGCGTATCTATGATGAAAACCATATATTCCGTAAACAATTATTGAGAACGTCTTTCGAAAATCGGCACTGTACATACACCGGTCCACGTTTCAAACTTTGTTAATTTGCACATAAATAATTATGTAAATATTTTATACAGACTTTTACATTGCGTATTGATAAAATGTTAAAATTGATATATTGTAATTTTAATATATTGAATTACACTAAAAATACCATAATTTATTAACATATTTATTTTCACGAAAAAAAATAAGAAATTATGAGTTATAATATAGCGTTATCACGTGTATTCATTGTTTTCATATAACGCATTTATTAATCGTAAGACATCTCGAGAGATTTTTCATTTTCTGCAAGAATAATAAATACACACGAAACAAGGGAAAAGTCGTCTTTTTAAATTTAGAATAAGTGAGTAACTAACGTAAGAAGCAGTTCCGTCGTCATAAGCGAGAAGAGGTTCCGATCCAGTTTTCGAAGGATGAAAATTTGATCTGGCCGTCTCCCGTTGTTGCATCGGTGTCGGCGGCGTGCGGGGGGAGGGGGGATAACCCGGGATCGCGAGGTAGGGTAGAATGACGTCAGGGGTTGACGCGGGGCGTCGAACTCTCGCTGGCAAGCGAGCATAGGGGTGCATCGACCTGAAACCCCCGGCGGTTGCCTGGCTAGGAAACTCTCTCTCTCGCTCGCGCGACCATCGGTTTGCTGCATCCTGACGAATCTTCGTCGAATTGACAAGGAAAAGATGGGAATTATGAAAGGTGTTAATAAGCGCGCGCGCGCGCGCGCGGTGACGAAAAAATGACTAAGTTTATCGAGAGCTCTAGAAATGGAGTGAGCTGTTTCTTCGACTAAACGCAGCAGTTTATGAGAAGAAGTGAAAGAAGTATTACAATAACTCTTTCCCACCATATATAGATCCTTAGTCATAAACTTTTTTATAAATAAAAAATTTCGAAGATTTATTAAATATATTCAATCCATTGTGGATCGTTACGTTAAGAGCAATGTATTCCGAGACGCTAGTGAAATTATTATAGATATTGTTTTATTTTCTTATAAGGCAAGGTCGAAAAAGCCACGTGCCACGCTGTAATCGATACATGGGAAGAGAGGTGGGTTCCGTTACAACAAATAAGTTGATTTCCCGGGGATAACTAGATTCTATCCCTCTCTATCAATCTCTCCCATCCACTCTTGAGAATAATCGACGGGATATGAAGATGTACATCGGGCCCACCTCTTCCTCGGATCGGGATATGACGGTCGCGAGGCATGAGAGCTCGTCGCACACAGAAGTGTGCGAAACCTGAAGCGAGATGGCACAGGAGGAGGGGGGAAAGACGGGGTGGAGCATGGAAACTGGGTGAATGAGGCTGCTATGGAGAAGAGCAACCGGCTGTGGTATAGCTATAGTGGTGGTGGCTGCGTCTCGTTGCTGCTTCTCCAACCGAGTATTTTTGGAATCGTTGAATTAGGCATCCGGGACAGACGTCACTCTCCTGGGATGCCTGGGCGCGATTCCGGAGTAAGTAGTCCCCGGTGAGCCGACGAAGGATAAGGGTACAGGAACGGGGAGGGGAGAGGGGCGAAACACGCGACGATGTTATCGCTATACGGTTCGAATGTTGGTTTCGATCGAATCGATCATCGATTAGAAAATACTGGCCGATATTATTTATGAGCTTATTCCTAAAACATTCTTTTAATTGTCATCGTGAGATCCTACGGAAATGCGAGTAAAGCAAAGTAGATATGAGAATATTTTCCAAACTTGATAAAGTTTTGAAAGCTTTTTTCATTTCTTCCATATTTTATCGCAATCTTTTATCGATAAATTTAAATTTTTTAATTTACATTGTTTAAAAAAAATTTGTATCTTAATTACTCATCAAACATTGCTTGATTCTGATTACGCTTTGCACTTACACCCCTCTCTCTTAGCCGTTTTATTGCGATGTTTGTATTTAATTTTATTTAGGTACAATTTTTATGATATACAAATTGCACAGATGTCGTACATCGAAATAGCTCCTCAATTAAAAAGATCCTTCGTTTATCAGCAAAATAGCAAAAGGTGACAGATTAGTAGAAAAATCTTTCTCTTCTGCATATCCTGCAAGTAGTTTTTATCCCGGCCAATGGAGCGACAGGCTGGGGGGTGGAAAAGGTGCCAGAGAGAGGAAGGGACAGGAAGAGAGGAAGAGGATCTTCTCTGGGAGCCACGTGGTGCGGCATGCGCGGGACAATCAATGTAATGACGTCATCGTCACCGTCAGCCAATCCCGACCAATCGCGAGTCTGCTCCATTCAAACCTGCCAGCCTCGGGGTCCAAGTGGAACCTCGACGAGTTCCATCGGACTTTGGCCCGACTGCAGTTCAGCCTCGATCACTGAGCGGCGCGAATTCGAGTGGTTGGACGCGCTCCGCTCGACGGCCCGTTCACATCGCTCTCGACGAGCGATTTTTCACCAAAAATCGTCGAGTTCGTTCACGATTATTTCTTTGAATCATCAGTGGCACAGCTCGCGAACAAATCTTCAGGTAGCGTGATCCGAGTTACGATGACTGATTATCAGAAGAAAGACTGAGATCCAACTTTAAAAACTGCCAGGGAATGAAGTATCCTGTGCACGGGATTTAGACCAAATAAAGATGGTGAAGAAAGGACGTTCTATACGAAAAAGAGCAGTGGAAAGATGTTGGCAGTGGGTCTGATTTATCGTGGACCGCAGCGAGATGGTGAAAGGTAAGTGGTGTGTAACAGCCAAGAAAGTTTTGTTCATTTTTATTTTCTTAGCAAAAATGGAATTTGAAGTGGTAACAGTAAATTAACTTTCTTTCAAATATTATACATTAAAGATATAAATCCAATCTCTTTAATTTTCAAAAATTCAATCTTTTTGAATAAAAAGAATATTGTATAAGTACCTTTTTTAGCTTGCGTATACCAAAGTATTATAATTGCTTGCTCCTTGGCAAGTAAGCAACACTAATCCTTTATATATATAGATAATATTTGAACTAACTTTGGTAGTTTTTAAATCAGACTTTATTCGACTATCGAACGGTTTAGATTATTTAAGTTATAATAGTTAGTTGTATTATAAATGTAGTTAACACGTACGTTTTTTAATATTAAACAATAACAAATAACAGCAAAGAATTTTTAAATTAGAGAATAAAATTCCGAGATATAACAATTTTCAAAGTTTAAAGATCGAGGCTGAATTTTCTAGTTAAAGAAGTTGTCTATTTCTTTTTGCACGACTATTTGAGATATGGAAAATGAAACGCATCGCTGTCATTGCGAGTTGCGAGAAAGCAGCACGTGGTTCGAGATAGACCCAAACAAACGCCTACGCGGAATTCTCAACAGACGAGACGCCCACGTTTCGGAAAACCGCTGTATAGCCGTTGCTTCCTTGCGAGAGTGAGAGTGCAGCGACCTCACTCTCGCTCGTCTGAGAAATCGGGATGGTGCGAAACGAAAAGAAACTCAATTCTCCTATCCTTCGCCCAGAAAAACAATTTTGCAACATTTCGCGTGCGCGACGGAAGATAATTGTCAAAATAAAAATCAACGTGAAAATCTCGATTTTCTCATCATTTCCATTACACATATATGTATACGTATACTAATATGAAAAAATACCGCGTGCAAAGTAACTACTGAAAGCAGTTGAAAAAAATCTGAAAAATTTTATGTATACCTTTATTTTAAACCATATTTGCTCTTGTTCCTTTTAAAAGTCCGTGTGATTATACGGTAGATGAATTTTTCCATTCATCAAAAAACGAAAAATTACAGATATATTTCACTCATACATTTTTTTTTAGATTACTTGGTATTTCGTTAATTTGCACGAAAATCTCATTATAATATGACGCATCTGTATAGCCGTCACCATCATTGCCCTACTTTTCACTTGGTATACTCGATCGAGCGAGTTAGGTCTAGACGCTTTTGTGTCGCATGGCGTAGATTCAGTGAGACACGCTTCACAAGTCGCGAAATATAAAATTAGCGACATTTATAATTATAATTCTTATGGTTTAATTCTATTACGTGAAAAAAATTATGTGTCATTAATAAGAAATGTAAAAAATACTGTATGTACATTGCAGATGTGTTACGTTAATTTTAAACATTTCATAGCACAGAAAAAGATAACCAGTTGAGATATTTCCTTTCTATTAGCTTGGAATAATCGAAAATATTTATTTAATTGAAAGAATAATTTTAATCAAGAATCTCGTACGCAGCTCGTACAGAATAAATTCCGACAATGTCATGCACGATGTATACAATATCGTCTACATTTGAAATATAATTTAGTTAGCGTGGAACGCTAAGAATATATTATCGCGAGGCGTCCGAAGGAACGAGCAAATTTTCACAGCGGTCGTTTAGTCCAGTTAATTGGGTCAAAATATAGCGTAGCCCTCATCCTTGTCATCCTGCACCTTCCGCCGCCGCCGCCGCCGCCGCCGCCGTCGCCGTCGCCATCTCACTCCTTTCCCCCGTGCGCCACGACAACCCTGTTACCGAACCCTTGCACCTTCCCCCTTCTCCTTGGAATGCACGTCACAACGGGGGAGGTGATGACGTCGGTGGAATGCAGACGTGCGATTGGCCGAAAGCTCGCTGACGTCATGGGGGTGAGTCTCTGTATGCGCCTGTATGCAATTCCCCCTTGGACCCCCCTCGCTATCTCGATCGCGGATCCTTCCACCCGCCCCGCGCCACATGCGGGGGGGCGCAATAGGCATCGAGAAATGGTGCACGCCAGTTCAAAGCCACAGTTTTCCAAGGCTGTCCGACACGAGAGGTTGCCGGGCGCCTTTCTCTCTCTTTCTCTCTCTTTCACCTTCTTCGCCGTTCTCCAATTCTTCAGATTCTCCGAGATACCCCCCCCCCTATATCATAGTGATAAAGACCAATCGTCGCACTTCCTTTCCGTTCGCGTTGTCACACACATCCGGTAGTTCGTTTCCATCTCGTTTCATGGGATTCTGAGTTGCTAGGGGTGTTATCTTCTTTGCTCTGTTCTTCGTAACGCAATTTGTTTTAACGTATACACAGTTCGCCGAGAGAAGTGATAAATTATTTCCTTATCTTTCGAGGATATATAAGAGGTTGTTATATTATAAAAATTTATTTCAACTTTAATTATATTTTTAAATATATTTTTTAATATTTTGATCGTTTCTCGTTGTATATAAAGATAACATCTAAAGTTTAATGTCATTCTAAAATAAAGTCACTGACATCTAATATTATAAAAGCAAATTGGTTCCCAAAAATTCAATCATCTAAATCAATCTCCAATATTTGCTATTTCTTTTCTTTCCATTTTTGGACTTTAGCTTGATTTTCTAATTTACTAAATTGGTTATATCGTCTTATTATTATCTATCTGGTTTAACTGTACGTGGGTCACGTCCGGGAATTTGATTAATGAAAAAGAGCAAAGTTCGATTTTCTAAAAGCTCCGAGTATACTCTTGATAACGTATATAGGTAGTTGAGTTGCTTTAGCCTGACCGAGTTTCCGTGACCTTCGTGTAGAAGCGGGCAGGTCGATAAATCGTTGACATTGTCAAATGCGGTAATTTCTTCTGTACCTGGATATAACCGCGCACCAACCGTTATTGATCAACGAATATTCCAGGTTCTGCTGAGAGTTTAAATTTAATCGCGACGTCAAAAATTCTGTGTATTAATAATCTTCTGATATACGAAACTTTTTATATCACTCGTAATTGGTCTGTGTTTATTTCTTTCTGAAACTTTATTTTTATTTCCGAATAAATATGTATTTTTTTACAAGAACAAAACTGTTTTTCGAAAATAAATAAAAATAAAATGAAATTTTATATATATAGATAGTTTCTTATATAAATAAATTTATCATTTTTGACAATCTGTCAAACTTTTCGATCGAAAGCAATTTTATAAAAAAGATAATAATTTGTCGACTGTGAATATTTATATACAATCTTCGGATTTGCATATTCTTTATATATCCAATAAATCTATGATTGGAAAAATTTAAACAAAAATGACACGCGGGATATTATAATAGGCCGCAACAGATGATTATTCATCTTTGGCTACACGATATCAAGTTGAAATCACATTGAGACCGCGTTTCTTGGAACAACATCCGGAATCATTCATGATCGGCGCGTTAATCGCGTACCGCGATCCTATATATCCGCACATCGGTAGGTAGATCCTTGGCCGAGCGACATCGAGTTTCATAAATAAAGCCCCATTGAAGAGAAGTTCATCGGGGAATGGGGGTAGCATGACCTGCTGACCCAGATTTTCCATGACTTGCGTCATTCACAATCTCTCCCCGCCAGCGAAGCCTCGGTGACTACACGCATCTAAAATAGTGGAGGATACAAAGGGAAATGGCAAAGGGATGAACGCGGGACGGTGGTCGCGAGCCTGCAAGACAGACAATCGCGAATCGAACGGCGCCCCGATCAGTGGCATCGACTTTCGGTCTTCTTTCAAGGACGCGCGCGACCAACGGTATCAAACGCGTTTGCGATCGTCGTGAATGACTCGGTCTTTCCTAAAGAAATTGTCACCAATATTTTTAGAACAGTGTCAATATCCGCGGTTTAAACTGACAAGGATCTTCGTTACAATAATCGGAATTGATAGGGGATTATAGTCTTGCATCGGCATGTCCACGGTGAAACTTCCGAATAGTCGAAACGACAATTCGCGCGAAAGTCAGTTCTGGCACGTGCCGGACACTGAAGTGTCACGCGATCGTCATTGTGCGAGTAAGGTAAGTCAAAAACGAATCCGGACAAAGACGAAGTATCCATGGCTCATGGTGCGGCTGTTGCCTGGCAACTATTCACCTTGGGTCAATGGGATACATATAGGGGAATCTGGGTCAACCTGCAAGATCTTCGAGAAGGATGGAGGATGCCTTCTTAAATCCTTCCAAAGATGCGTGCAATCGGTTCTATACCGTTTTCGGGAGTGCTGTAAAAACGTCCGCGTTCGAATTTACCGTTGTGTGTCGTGAAACAAACTCGCGTAAAAAAAAAAAAAATATCTACGAAAGTCCCGTCCGTGTGAATATAACAAGTTGTTTTGTGCTATTAAATTGAGAAAAAGTGATCTTCTCTCAGGTAAGACAAAAAATATAAAAAAAGATCATGCCCATCTCCCATTTTTAGTTAAACACACATGGCATTTATCTTAAAATAAATGTAGGCAAAATTTTAAACAGTAAATTTCCCCATCTTATCATTTTTGGAAACTTTGTACTCTTATTTCTTTCTAACTCTCTAAATCTGAATCAGTGACTATTCACTGATTCAGATTTAGAGAGAATGTAAAACAATAAATTTATTCGCCAAGTTCTGTTGCATTCAAATGTTTGACTACAAGAAATATTTTCTATTAGATTTTGATAAAAAACCACGGTTGTATAATGTATAATGAGAGAAGAGCTTGCTTTGGACGAAGATCACGCTTTGTTAGAAAATCTTAAGCTCGCCCTTGGCGCTCGTCTTGATAGTTTCTTTTACTGACCCGAATATACCTATATACATGGCGATACGCTATTTATAGAACCACCCCCGATGAACGACCCCAACGAGCGCAACGTAACGAAGGTCTGTATCAAATGCGAGCAAGGAGATGTGGCGAACGCGAATGCATTTCTCTTTGTAATTTTATTAAGGCCCAATTGTACGCAATCGGGCAATATAGTTAACAGACCGAACAAACAAAAGGCGTGATATAAATTTAGAAGAAATAAAAGTATTTTTCTTATAAATTTTTCATCAATATGTATTATAACATTTATAATATGTTATATTTTTCTTAATTTTTTTGTGCATTTGCATATATGCATTGTATCTGTTATAAATATCGCGAATTTAGTTTAAAAGTTTAGGAACGGCCAACATTGACCTTTATACAAATATCGGGTGTTTACGGATACGTTCTATTTATATATATGTATATATACGAGGTCGATAATTTGGTATCGGAAACGCTATTGAGAAAATATGTAAGGATATTCTTAATCTGATAGGTGAGACTTTTAGTTTGCGATTATTCAGATTACGGTAATTTTCTCGAACGTTTTCCATCCAAGCGCTTTATGGCGCTCGTTAAACAAAACTCAGACCATGAGAGACCTTTCAAAAACGTTTAAACGTTTTGAAACTCCGTTTCGATCGTTAAAATTATACTTCTTAACTACGCTACGACGTGCGCTCAACGATACGTACGTCGTTGGTTATTCTTGCGCTATCTTCTACACCCCCCCTTTTGGCCTGGTTTCGCACCTCGCCTCTCTTTCCATCAACGGTGACCTCGCACCCTCTCTAGCGCAACGAGTTCATTGCTCCCGATGCAAGCGGTGTTTCCCCCTGACGTCATCGACGACCCGCGCGTCATCGAACGCCGCTGCCTGACATTGTCGTTACGCGGTACGAAATGTCGGATGTAGAAAAAAAAAAAATTCTTTAAATAATGACGTCAAATGTCACACCCCTCGGTGCGCCACTTCAAAGAAAAAAGCGTCGTTGACGTATCCGAGTAATCTATTAACACCGTTATAAATACCGAGGGAAGGGCGATGTTTTCTTATCGTTGACAGTGGATAACGTTGTCGACGATAGCGTTGCATTTTCCGCAGGAAACGGTACGCTCGGTGAAATAATGCCGCGGATAAGACTGCAGTACCGATGTATACGGCCGATAGAGTACTGTGCACTGATAATCTATACGGAAGGGTGGTAAATCCTGTTCCTATTACCGTAGGAAGTGACGGCCGAAGCTTGACCGACATGCTTTTACGGTAAAATGCTGCATTATTCGACGAGCATTCAAGAGGGTTGCGATCGCAGCGACAATTGTCCGATCGAACACGCGGCTTTTCTACTGACATAACAACACAGGTAGTCGTGATAGAATCGGTGGTATAGGATTTCTCTTCGCGTGTATCGTGAATGTGTTTATTAACTTATCAGTTAATCTAACACATATGAAATCTTTATGAAATTTGTAGCAATTCCGACGTTACGGTAAATCTCATTTTGTATTTGCTTTTTTATAATTAAAAGTTTCTCGTACCTCTCATTTTTACGTTTTCGATATATTTTATGTACGATTGCAATTATTTAAATGTACATAAATGTTCAAGAAAAGGTTAAAGAGTATTATTAATTATACATTATTATAAATAATAGATTGCTCATAAATATATAGGATTTAGGAAAAGCGATAATATCAATATTAATTTACTTGAAATAAATAAAATGCTGCTTTTATACTTTAAGATTTATTGGTTTGCTGATTTAATTGTCGAATATAAAAATAAAGTTTCTCGTTTATTGATTTAAATAACAAAGCTACCCTGTGTCGTTTACTCGCTATAACTTAAAAAATTTAGAAGTTGTGAATTTTTTTTTTGAGGTAATCCAAAAACATCAATTTTATGTGTATCGACATACATTTCTTTCTAAAGTAACCTAATAAAGTATTAACATGGGAGATCGATATTTTTCTACCGTCTACCAGCACGAATATTAATCGACCTAGTTGGATTATGCGCGTGCTGCAAAAGACACATCTTAGTGAATGAGTTCACTTTAATAGCACATTTTTATTGATTGTCAATTGATTGTACATTTTACGCACACAGATGGCTAATAATAAATTACAAATGTAGTTTGATAAGCTAAATATTTTGCTGTAAAATCGTTGTATTAAGATAAAAGTCCGTGCTATTATTGGGATCAACGTGACGCGACATTGAATTTGAATCAAGTGATCACGTGCTAGAAACGCTCAAGCTTATACTCTAGATTAAAGTTCTTTTTGCATATAATACTATCCTCGGCAAATGGCAACACGCGCGTTCTCAAATGGAAAGCTACCGCTGTCAAAGAGCTCGTTAAAAATTGAAAAGAAAATTATCTGGACTGTGTCCTCAACTCATATTTCTGAGAACGCGAGAAAGAGAGGCTGTGGAAAGTTTTATAACGCATAGTGTCGCGAAAATAGAAGATAGCTTTAAATAGACGTTTGGACGTAGGCAATTTAATCGCGTCGAATTCGATTTTATACGAGAAATCGCGAGGCCTGCAAATCGAGGTAACGTGAGGGATCTTGAATTCGATCTTGGGGATTGCAAAAATATTTTACATTTCGAACAATATAAAAGCCGCTAAGTGCTGCATCCGAGTACCAGATGGCAGGGCAAACTCTGAGAAACTGGCAAATTGATCTGCCAGGAGCTCCTATACGGGCAGTCGCTTCGCGAGCATCCGCTATGTCAATTATTCTGGAAAAAGCGCGGATCCGCGAGATCGTCGGATCGGGCCTTCCTTTCTCTCGTCCGATTTTATTGCAATCGGGGCGCGCGACCGTCGACGGCTGATTGCGCCAAAAATCATCGTCGCCGCGTCGCGGTCGCCGGACGGCGTCGTCTCGCCTGCCGTCGCTCGGGATCGACTTCGAATGCGGCTTCAGTCGCATGCCTCGTGTCCGCAAAGTAAATCGGTGATTCCCCCGCCGTTAGGTACGTATCAGACTTTCCTTCGACATGCGATTTAATTCCCATATGTCTTTCTGATTGTCTCATCGCAATCGGCAATCGCGGACCGCGTAGAATCTCGAAAATCGTTGACCCGACGGCGTCTGATCCTCCGGCGATCTTTTGCTACCGAATCGAATAAATCGCTTCTTTCTTCGCGGATCGATGTAAATAAGAACGAAACTTAAAAAATGAAATAATTACGCGCGATTGATGTTTTGTCATTTATACTGCTATTTTGTGAGAGTATTTAATTGCGCACGATCTTCAAATACTCCTAATTGTTGTCATCGATATATTAAGTTTGACAAACGTAGAAAATCATGATATTTTCAGCATCAAAGATTTTTGCTTTTGCAGCACATTATTGTTTTTAACCGCCGTCATTTATAATTTATATGTTAGTTTCTTAGTACAGCATGCTACGTTAATTACTGCATGTTAAGAAATTAATTTTTACTTTAGAAGCATGCATTTAGCGAATAAAATTTAATTATGGCTATTGACTACTTCAATTATATATCGTTTCTAGTCAAAACGCATTTTGTTAAAGCGTATGAAAATCACATCTTAATTTTTAACATTTGGTATTATATTAAAAACGTATCAACAATTTTTTAAAATACTGAAATGTAATTTTTACACACACGCGTATTTCTATATATCAATATTTTTTATAAAAGCATGAACAAAAATAAAACAATAGTCATATATATGTAGAATTTGTTAGATATAATCAACTGTAAATTAAAATTGAAAGAATATATACGTAATTCTTTATGAAAATTTTAATTGTTATATGTTAAGCAATTAAATGCAATTAAAAATTTCTATTACTCATTGTCATCGCATTTTATGCGATGGTAATCAAAAAGAATGTATTTATTTAACGAAAATTCTTATCAGATTGCAAATTTACTTAATTATTGCTAAAAGAAATGTTATACAATTTAAATTAAATCCCGAGATTTTTATCGAATTTTTCGAGCAATTACTTCTTTCATAACTTTTCCATAATTAACAGTCATATTAGATGCCTATGCAAAACAAAAATTAGAAAATTTTATTCTATAAAATCTCACGAAAAGACTGACATAATATTTTTCTTAAAATTTATAATATTTGTCGAAGTACGAGATGTTTTATTATGATACGTCCTCGCGCATGTAGGCCTAAAATTTGCAAAGTAGTTTGCAACGCAAACCTAACAAATCTGCAATATTGCTTGATTATTTTGCTAATAATATGGAACAGAAACGGTAATTCTTCATTATAACAAAGATTGTGGTTATTATTTCAAAAAAATATATTCTGATATTCGTATAGACGCGCAGTATTTTTGCATCCTTTCAATAATACGATCATAATCTTAGTAAAAATATTTTAAAGCATAAATTGTCAATCTTGATTTCAAATATAACATTTTTTTTAATATCTTTCTTGAAATTTGTCGTAGTTGAAAATAAATTCAAAATAACTTTGTATTACATTATTCCATTGTATTATCTAAAATGTATAACAAAATTATTATTTTTTTTTTTGAAGAAATACATATAATTATTTTCTCATTGTTAAGTATCTAGAAAATATTATTTGATTCGTATACAAAAATTCTGTTTAAAAAAATCCGCAGTATTTTTTCTTTATTCTATAAAAACGGCGGATACATGTATGCAAATATATATATTTTACAAAGTTCGTAAAATATATATAAATAATACATATAATTTTTCATTTATAGAATAAAGAAAAAATACTGCGGATTTCTTTTAACAATAGAATCAAAGTTTTATATTATCTTTTAAAGAGGAAATATATCCAAATTGGTTCAAAACCATTGCTATCTTTTTAATGAGATTTTTTGACGAGTAGAGCCTTTTCTTAACGAAAACGTTGAAAAACTTTCATTTATTGTAATGTTTCAATTTTTTGTGTAATACATTTTTGTGTAGGTTTTACATTAAAATATTATTAAAGCAATATCCCATTCTAAAATTAATTAAAAAATATGTAATTTTGATATTTATTTAATTATCTAAAGTTCAAGTTCGCAAAAGACCTTCTTTTCTTTTTCAATCATTTATGACTCGAAAGTTTTCAACATTTCGACATCTTAAAGTCTTAAAATAAGAAAATCGACCCCAAAAATTCACCAAAAAACTTTTGTTAAAAAGATATCCTGTATTTTTTTTATATATGTAAGTTCTGGCACAAATTCGTGCCATTTCTTTATTAATTTTTTTTAAAAAAACGAATTAACAAAGAATTCTCTCGGTGGAAAGTTATTTAACAATAGGCCTCGAATATAACATAGTTTAGGGGACTTTCTAGATCATTTTAACATAAAACTTATAAACATTATCCAGAAAATTATAATTTCATTGGCTAAACGATCAATGTCTCAAGGTGCGTCGCGATTCTTGACGATAGCATGTTTAGCATCAAGGTCGAACACGGAAAACAAACGCTATATTAGCGTAAAAAAAATATGTTAGCTTCGTAATAGAAGACGATTTCTACGCCAATGAGATTGGCAAGGCTTCTCGCATGGGGAAGACGGGATTAATCTCGTTTGCTTCGTGCAGATTTAAGGTTTCTTATGCAACTCTTGGTATCTACGCATGCATATGGCCGTCTATACGCCTATACACACAATCAGCGAAATAAGTACGTCCCTTTCACAGGCCGTATCTCATGACAGTTTTCTTTCCCGCCTAGGGTTAACTCGGGTAAGATGACCATACAGGAAAAATGGCCAAGCTATGTTCTTTCAATCTAGCTCGCCATGAAACGTCGAATGAACATGGGTTGGCCATCTTTCCTGTATAGCCATCTTACCCGGGTTTACCCTATTCGTCTCTATTTAGCTCTCAAATACTGATTTAGCACATTATAATTGCGTAGCAAGTCTACTAAAAATACCTTGAATTATTTCAACGTTTAGATAACAGGAGACTTGCTTGTGTTCGTATATTTAGGATAGCTTGATTTAGAAAAATTGATGACAGTAAGTGCCAAATTTGTTGTAAAAAGATATATAATTCGTAAATATATAGTATATAGTTATATATAGAAAATTATATTAATAATTATAGAGAATTATTCTATAATATGATAGAATTATTGTGTGTAGAATTTGTATTTCTTGTTATATTATCATTTACTCGTGTTGTATTACTTATAATATTGCGTCATTCAAATGGAACGAAAAATTTTTATCTATTGGCTAAAACAGATTTGTCTCTTTCTGTGCCGAGTTTTGCTTAAAAACTTTCAGATGGAAAATTAATGGTAGAAGTCTTCGATGCAACTATAAACGAATAATATTGAGTGTGACGAAGGCAAGTTCATTACTGACTATATGCGAAATGTCATAAATTTGTTACGCAAGACTGCGGCATATACGATACAAGAACTTTACTTACATCCTACGTTTTCAATAAGCTATATTAGATAACACGTTGCACATAGATAATGTAAATGTCCCCAGCCCGATATTGTTAACTCTCCTGCGATAATTTATAATAGGTCATCTAACGCTACATAACTGATGACTTTTATAGTCGATGAACTTATAACATATTTTCAGGCCGTTTATAGCATGCGGCGCTTTAAATTTTTTATGCAATTTCTTTCAATATTATTATGTTTTGCCTTTGACAAAGTAACTCTATTAATAAGTTTGTTGACACACAAAGATAAAATTTCAAGAAATTTATCCAAATATCACAAAAAGTGTATGTTGAAGTAACCGTAACATGAATGTTACGATACAGCCGTGAAAGAGAATAATGCACGAAAATATTCTTGAATAAAACCGTTTTGTAGAGTATCGTATTGAGCTTGGGGCATACGCGATTAAGAGATGAATTAGTTGTTTAAATTTAGATTCTTATTAAATTTAACCTTTTAACTCCAACATGTAGAAAATCTTGTTTAAAATTACCGGCAAAACAGAAATTATAGATTTACAATTATGACGTACCGTGTGCTGATTTATTATTTCTATATTAATTTGTACCAAATAATAATGTTATAAATCAATAGAAGTTTTAATCCATTAAGGTAAATGTATACCAATGCCAGGACACTTAAGAGCTGTGTCTGAACACTTTTTTTATCATTAAAAAATTTTTAAATAGGTATAAAGCTGGATGCACAATGCTAGGCAATAGCGATAACGATAGCAATAGCAAAAAAATTTCCGACGAGTTGGAATTCTATATCTATTGCCTTGTAGCTATCCAGTCAGCATTAGGTATTATAAATTAAGAAACTTTATAACAAGAAGACTCGAAGAGGAACCGACGATGAGAGAGAGAGAGAGAGAGAGGCAACAGCCGATGGGACTAAAGGGAAAAATATATCATAAGCAAACCGTCTTATGTTTCTGTCTTATTTCATTGTAAATTTGCAAGATGAAATATGACATAAACTTAAGGTGGGTGCTTATATAATCGACGAATTCAACTACAATGGATCTTTACAAACGCCATAATCAATCGTGGTAAGAAAATGCTCCAAAAACGCTAAAAGCATTGAGAATCTTCGAAACTGCGAATAGAAAGTGATATTTGTTATCGATATATGCTTCCTACATTCGTTTTAAATTATTATTATTATATAACTGTTTATGTAATTATTTATCATCACATTGCAACCATATTCATATCAATCATCACCAATAGGTGTTATTTAAATACTATACTATAGTGAATCGTTCTCTATGTCAAACAAATGAAGTTTAAGACAGCCATTTGACGATTTTATGTTCTTTACTGTATAAAATTTTAATAAGCAGATATGTCACAATGTCCTATGAATCATGATTTTAATTTCGATAGACTTTCCAAAATCGTATCTTAAAGTTTGTGTGACTTTAATTTTGAATGAGAAATTTTTATGGAACATATGAGAAGATTTTGTCATTTTTGCAAGTTACGATATTAAATGTAACATTCAGTAAATAACGGTATAGTTAGCAAAATAATTTCTTGTGAGAAAAAAACAGCCATTTGACGAATATATATTCTTTGGTATATAAAATGTTAATGAGCAAATATTCACAATGTCCCATAAATCGTGATGTTAATTTTGATAGACTTTCCTAAATTCTATCTTCAAGTTTGTGTGACTTTTGAATAACGAATTTTTGTGAAACATATGAGAAGATTTTATCATTTTTTGCAGAATATTATATGTAACGTTCAGTAAATCACAGTACGATCAGCAAAATAATTTTTCGTGAGAAAGATATTGGATGATTTTATGTTCTTTACTATGTAAAGTTTTAATGTGCAAACATTCATAATTTTCCATAAATCGCGATTATAAGTTTAATGATATAGTCTCAAAAACCATACCTTGAATCTTGTATGACTCTCTTTAATTTTAGTGACAAATTTCTATGAGAAGACTGTATCATTTATTGCAGTTACGACATTAAATGCAACGTTCAGCACATCACGGTACAATCAATGAAAATTCCTCGTAAAAAAAAAAAATTTTTTTTGAAAAAAATAAATCTGAAAGTAATGCACACCTATTTAGCTACGTGTTGACGACGTTGTAATTCTATCTATATTTTTAAAGATTTTTTAATAAAATCTTGCAGAGACATGAGAGACAGAAACAAGTTATGCAGATTGCAATTTGAGCATTGATCGCGTAAATACGTATATGATGAACAATGAATTGTGTCACTAATTCTTAGTAAATAGTCAGTTATACCTATTTTGAGTCTAACATCCAAAGAATTAATTAGAACTATCGCGAGCATGCCTTATTTTCTTGAAGCAATTTACAAAACTCTCTTTTCAAATTAAACTTTGCTCGCTCATTTTTGACATAACGTGTTCCCCATTTGATTCCTTGTCTTAATTACTGAACTGTATGCAAGATTTTAAAAATTAAATTCGAAATAAATTCTTTATCCTAAGCAATCTGTTAGTAACATAGCGGATCATCGCGGAGTCGCGAAGCGACGGCAGCTAGAACACGGAACACGTAGGACAAAATCACTCCGAGTCAGGGTAATGCGAGCGGCAAGTAAGACGTAAACTAAAAAGTTTCTGAAGCATAGAATAACGGGACGAATCCCGAGTCGTCCATGCCGGACAGCCATGACCAGGCAGACGTGAAGCCTGAGGAGCCAGGGGTGCTAAGCCGTGAATCCTAAAAAGTGTCCGCAGCTTACTCGGCTAGTGTTACCCACGCAACGCTCCTTTCTCACCTCAACGTTGTACCCCCTTTGCGCGGAGGATGCACGCGTCCCCCTTTACGTGCACAAGGGCGTAAAGTCGGCATCCTAGTCCTTCGTTTTCCACTTTTAGCCTCGTTGCGTTTCGTCCGCTTGCCATGCCCATCCTTGTTCTGACAAAATCTTTCCCGCAAGTAAACGCGCCTTCGGTGCCCTCAGAATTGGCCCTGACTTCAAATTTCAAGATTATAATGCGATTCTGTGAAAATAGAGAAAGATCTGAAACTGTTGTGTCGCAAATTATGGCTGGCCTATGCCTTTCAGAATGTAAAAATTATAATTGTAGCGTATGACTCGATTCTCGTGACAGTTCTCGCACTACCCTACTGATTAAATTAGCTCCATGAAAGCCGTAATAAATTAAATTAAACGAGAGAAGCTATTAATCTTTAAAGATTTTTATAAATATTTATTTTTTATAATAATTTTTTAAAGAAAAATTGATTAAGTAAGAAAATAAAGATATTTTCAGATTTTATTTTATTTTTAATCTATTTTTTCACGAAAATTGTCAAGGTTTTTATCAGCTACGTCTTATAAACGAGAACTGCGCAGCATTGCACGGCCGAAAGTAGCCAAAGCGGCCGAACTCTCTTGCTGTCTCTACCTCGCATCGATGTTCCTTGAGCCACGTTTCTGACCATGGAAATGCTATTATGCCTCTGTGCAGATTTGCGAAAATTTTCGCTTATTATACAGTATCGATTTGTACTAACTGTAAGTAAGATACATACGGTGCTGACGACAATGTACAATCTAAATTTTACATACCTTGCGCGGAGAACAAGATTTCTCGTAATCTTTATTTATATTTATTCAATATCATATTATATAATATTATATCTACTGATGAGAGAGAGAGAGACAGCAGGTTGGAGTTTTATTCGAGTCACTAACTTAATGACATGCGTATTAATGCACATTTCTTTTGCGAAGTCAGGAAATTTTACAATATAATTGTGTGGGCACGGTAATTAACAATTTAGGATGCACGAATGGTATTATTATGTAAGCAAAGAATAGAGAAAAAATTTTTATACATGGTTTCTCCATTAAAAGTGCAATATTTTCAATTTCTTTCTCTCTGCATTATATTTATACTGATAAGCGAACGCACGTTTATGTGATGGAAAATAGGAACTTTATTAAAGCTGATATTGTTATAAGTTGCTGATACGTATCGCGTCGATAAAATAACATCGAGAAAATTTATAATCAATGACCAATTAAATGATCGTTTATCGTTTGCACACTATCATTCGTATATAATGCATGTAGCAAGAATGTCACGTTGTACTAATTTTTTTAACGTGCAAGCATGGAAAATGTGTAAACATGTGAAACAAAAGCGAAAGACGAGATGTAATCCCGAAGGAACCCTGTGCACGGAAGTCATCGGTGCTATCTACGAGAATACCACGTCGCCGTCGTGACGATCGTCACGATCACGGTAACGTGGTAAAAGATGTACAAATTAGGTCGACCTAATGCCGGATCCCACTATTTACCGAACGGAGTACTTGCTTCACGTCGGTATGTATGTGGGGTACGTTTTAGGGATTCACCTCTTCACAATATCATTAAACACCACTACCACCCCAGCACCACCAGCTACCGATGCGGCTGCGACAAACGGCAACGTGGCCAGGTCAGAGCCTAAACTCTTATGTAACTTGTATGTCCTTCGTAGGAAGGCTTTACGCAATCAGCAAAAACACTACGTCGCAATTGTCCTTGGGATGAAAAGGACCCGGATCGCTTTCGCAATGGAGAATACTCTCTGCCCTGAAGACGAATCTATTGGATACATCCAGAGCTTGAATATGCCTGTGTTCGTTGAATAGCAAACAATTATAAAATGTTTCGCGATTATAGTATTATGCGCAAAGACGCGTGATCATTGTGAATGTATATCTGGCGATTTTTGAGGAAGCGATGTCTCATTGCGACAATGTAAATTTAGCGGTAAACGAAAACGATTTCCTTGCTTTAAATTTTTCGAAAGATAATACGGTGATAGATACGATTTGTCACAAGATTGAGGACATAGATGATCGGACGTGCAGACAGGCCGCTGCTATTCGATCGGCCAACTTCAGTAAGGCAAATACGATTTCGTCCGTAATTCCTGTGCCCTTATTTCCGAAGGAACACGTGTCTTGCAGCCTTAAAGCAGAACGTCCATTGGCCCCTCTCGTCTAAAGCCACCCTGCCATTGGTCGATGGATTAGATGACCATGTGGTGTCGCGCTATATAACCAAGGGTGAACTAGGAAGGTAACGGCAGTTGTGCTCGACCGATGGCGGACGAAAGAAATGCGAGCGTTTTCCGAACGACTTGCGCGCGAACTTGCCTCTTGCGGAGTAGTATCATCACGGCTACCCCAAGGGGAGATCCTTCGACAGTGCAATTCGCAAAGTTCCACGATTTCTGCCTTTTCGTCGATCCCGCCGACCTGAAGAATATATTTCAACCGCAACACATCGCCGTGTCGCCAAGAATCGCTTTGAGAAATATTATCTGCGACATCTTCCGACGAGGGGGGGGGGAGATATACATATAACAAAGTGAATAAAAGAACGATGATGAGCCGAGCAATACGTCATACATCAACTGGTGCCACAGATCTATTTCATGATTCTACGAACCCTGGTCATCGATTCGAGAATCTATTTCAGATTCTAATTCGATCTTCGATCGCGACGAAGAGGATACTACTTGAAAGATTTAAAAATTGTTCGAAATTAGTCCAGTTCAGAAAACTGTAACTGATACGTGTCATCTTTAGGATATGTGAGTAATCTTCATTTACGCGCGATGAACGTGTAGCTTTGAAAAATTTGCCTAATACGCAACCAACTTAACAATTCAAGCAAACCATTTCTTCGTTCTTTAAGATCGACCTTGCGATTCGATATTAACAGCCGGAAATTATTTTTAGCACCGTAGTGTCGATAATTTTCGCCGACATCGCCGAACTGTAAGATCGACTTTCCTAACGGGGTGGTATTAAATGATGGAGAATGGTTCTTAGCGTAACGCTACTGCAAACGGCAGTAGGTCTGTCGTACAGGCGTACCACGGTTAAGAAGATCGAATGTGATGAATTTTGTATTCGAGCTGAACTGTCCTATCGGCCTATAGAATCGCCAGATGTCCAGTCCCCACAACTTACTTTATCGTGAAAACGCGTTTTTTTCATTGATATTCTCTGGCACCGTGTTACTTGCTTCTAAATCTGGTCGAAAGCCCTTTCGATCGTTCTTATTCTTGAATTTTCTTGTTCTTATTCTTGAATGAAATTCAAAGATACAACGATGGGAAAGATGAAACAAACGAAAAATGAAATAGAATATGTTTACATTCCTTAATATCTCTATCTCATTTTGGTGATTTCCACATATATAATAGTTTTATATTTTAATAAGATAATAAAAAAAACTTTTTTTATTAACGTGACTAATTAGAAAAAATTTTTAGAGGACTACCTTATTAGTAATAGACTATCTTATTAAAATTGTGAATCAAGTAAAGGAACGTGACAGTAAAGGAAAGACATTCTTGACAGACGCTGTATAAGTAGTTGCACTTTCATGTATTTCATTTATTCATCCGTAACGCTTATGCATCCTTGACTTCTACTACTCAATCTTTCTAACGATCACACATGATAGATGACAAAGATATATTAAACTGGCATTAAATAAGGCCAAAAGATCTTGAACGCCGTTAAATGCCAAATCGGAAATCTCCAGGTTACAATGATGGCGTCATATTACGTATTGCAATAAGATATTTATTCAAATATTGAATGGCCTACATCTGTTAAGATGTACATGAAGGATTGACTGCATAAGTTTGCATTTATCAAAAAGATATTTAGATAACTTTCTAGTCTTATATATCAAACACAAAGTGATATATATATATATTGTATATCAAAATTCAATACCATTACAAAATTCTGAACCGTGTGAATTGTTTAGTATATAAAGAAAAACACGAAACACATTTTACTAAATCTTCGAAATCTTGTCCGCTTCACCGTTTGTTTAGCAAATGTAGGTCGTACTTTTAGTTAAAACATGATTTTCTTTAAACATTATTGTCGATAGAATAATAATAGCCACATATATATAAACTGTTTTGTGTTTCCTTCATAAAGGGGATATCAAAGATAATGTGCGAATTGCGCGAAACATCTCGTGTGAGTTTAGGCACGTGGATCGAATCGGATCCAATTGAGCAGAACTGACTAGAATACCGTAAGATGCAATATGGGGCAATATATTGGACCCCAATGCAGCTGCTGGCCACTGCACAAGATTAGAGATAACACTCTTGTGCGTGTGACAGCGACTATCATGGGGCTTCCATACATCACACTTCGACGTTGGAAATCATCACGAGAAGTGGAAGCCCCGAATAAAGAAACACACGTCAAGTATTATAACTATTATATAATACTTAATTATTACAAATATAATGATTATAATAGATATTACAATTATTTGTCGTTGAAGGTATATTGTTCGTTATTTTTTGGAGAATTGTCAGTATATAATAATTCTAATAATAGATCAAATATAACGCATGAAAGTACGTTAAGCAAAATATTTATTTTATGAAAATAGGATATTTTTAAGAAATATGTTATTACTTTCATGGAACATTATTATATGTGACTGACTGCAATATCTATTGCACGTTGATTTTTACTAAAATGATAAACTAATACAAAGAAGATTCGGCAGCTCAAAAATTTCTAAAAATCTGAAACTCTGCAGAAATAAAATAAGTGTGAACCTAATTACAAGTAATTTTCTGTTTTGACTAAAATAATTATAAGAGTGAAAACCTCTCTTTAAAGAAAATTTTACTTACGGTATTTTAATTAATATTTCAGAGACACTATAATAAGAGATATTAAAAAAATATTAAATACAAAAGTTCATATAGTCTACAACAATATGATAAGAAATTTAAGAAAACGTTTTTAAATGTTTCCTCCACCATCTCTTTAATCCATTTAAATTTTTATTGTTCGATAATAACCAAATATAAATCATTTTATACTCAAAATTATAATTTTTTCAAAAATAAAATTAATTGTTAATATCCAAAAACATATAATTTTTATACATGTTGTAAAGAGCTGGTGATACACTTTATATTTTTATTATCAAACAATAAATATTTCCTGAATTAAGAGAGTGGTAAAGAAATGATAAAGAAAAATGGCGTAGGAAATATTAAAAAAAGTATTTTTTAAATCTTTTATCATATTGTGTTGTAGGTCAAAACCTATGAACCTATAAACTTTTGTATTCAAAACTTTTTCACATCTGTGTTATGCTGACACAGCCACTTTAGCACAATCGAATAAAACATACAAAGAAATTTAGTGCTCTTTTGTTAATTTGTTGCTCTATTCCGGATTTTGTTGTTGTAGCCATTTTGAAAAAAAAAACAGTAGCTGTGCTAGCTTAAGTTTAAGTTAGAACAGCCACAAAAAAAATAAGATTTAAAAAAACAATGACATATTTATTTAGCGCTATTTTGTTGTTAATTTGTTGCTCTATTCCCAAATTCGTTGCACCTCCCCTACCATAAGAAAACTACCCCTAATTAATCCCACCTTATAGCATAACACTCAAAAAATTCCAGTTTAAAGAAATATATCGATGGAATATATTATTTTGATTTTGTTGCTTTACATTTTCGTCGACTCCGATTTTGTTGCTCCGCTGCTCCTATTATCAGAAAACTGCCTATAGAGTTACTCCTATCTAGTTCAACACCTTATTCGAATTTCAACTTGAATTTCAAATAAAATCTCGACGAATTATATCATTTTAATTTTGTTGCTTTACATTTTCGTCGACTCCGATTTTGTTGCTCCGCTCCTATTATCAGAAAACTGCCTATAGAGTTACTCCTATCTAGTTCAACACCTTATTTGAATTTCAACTTGAATTTCAAATAAAATCTCGACGAATTATATCATTTTAAATTTGTTGCTTTACATTTTTGTCGACCCAATTTTGTTGCTCAGTCTTTATCAGAAAACCACCTCTAGTTATTCTGTCTAGCACAACACCTTAAAAAGTCAAATTTCAAGAAATATCTCGATGGATTATACTATTTTGATTTTGTTGCTTTACTATGAAAAGTTAAAGCTCTCCGAGAAAATTAGGTATACAAAAACAAGATAAATGAGAGCCAATACGCACGTTGGTCGGGCGACGGTTACAATAATAAAAAATTAATAAAAAAAAAGAACAAACGTTCCGGTTTCTTGGTTTGGAACTTCCTCAGTGTGATAAAAAGGATCAAGACATTCAGTTGTGATAACGTATCCGAAAGGTCATAGAATCCGAAAATTCAGTCATGATACCAATGTCAAAGGTTCCAAAATCGCAACCTGATTGTAAGAGTACCGACGTCATTCGTCGACTGTTGCCTTAATTAAAAAAAATAAACTTTTAAAATGTTTTTTTTTAATGTTATTTTTTTTAATTAAGGCACATCGACGAATGACATCGATACTCTTACAATCATGTTGCGACTTTGGAACCTTTGACATTGGTATTACGACTGCATTTTTGTTTGTTATTTTTTTTATTAATTGTTTATTATTGTAACCGTCACCCGACCAACATACGTATTGGCTCTCATTTGCCTTGTTTTTATATACTTAATTGTTGCTTTATACATTTTTGTCGATCCTGATTTTACTGCTTCGCCGCTATCATCCAGAAAGCAATCCCTAATTACTTCTATCTACACATTACTTTAAAATTCAGTTTAAAGAAATATCTTGACAAATTATTTTAGATTGATTTTGTTGATTAACATTTTCATCCACTCCGATTTTGTTGCTTCGCCTCATCAGAAAATTATCCCTAGTTACTTCTAATCTATTCCAACACCTTATAACTCAAATTTCAAATAAAATCTCAACGAATTATATCATTTTGAATTTGTTGCTCCACATTTTTGTTGGCGCCGATTTTGTTACTCAGCCTCTGTCATCAGAAAACTACCCCAAGTTATTCTATCTTGCACAACATCTTAAAAATTCAAAAATTTCAAGAAATATATCGATAAATTATATCATTTTAATTTTGTTGCTTAACATTTTCATCAACTCCGATTTTGTTACTCCGCCCTTATCATCAGAAAATTATTTCTAATTATCTAGCACTACATCTTATAATAACATTTTCAAGGAATATCTCGACGGAAATCACATCATTTTGATTTTGTTGTTTCACTTTTGTGATAATAGGGGTGGAGCAACAAAATCGGGATCGACGAAAATATAAAGCAACGAAATTAAAGTGATATAAATAATCCATCGATATATTTCTTTAATTAATGGAATTTTTAAGGTGTTGTGCTAAGGTGGAATTAATTACAGTTGGAAAATTTGTGTTAAATATAACATAAATCTCATGTCCCAAACGGTTCACTCAAATTTTTGTGTTAATTTAAAATAATGTGTTAAATAGTAACACCAATACTATGTTAATATTTCAACAGAATAGAAATGTAATTTTGATCGTAATTTGAACTTAATTGTGTGTATAATTAACATAACTTTTATTGTTAAATCTTATGTTGAATTATCTCCACTTCTGTTATAGAGTAAAATCAACACTCTTCTTCTGTTTCTATTAAATACCTACTATAAATTTTTTATTAAATTATATTAAATTATATTAAATTCTAACACATTTAATATAAATACGTTTAAATTGTGTTACTTTAATATATCTTTTAAATTGTTTTAATAATTTTACATTTTATATTTGTTAAATTCAATGAACATAGTAGACATATATTAAATCTACACATGTATATGTTGATTACTCTGTACACAAAAACTTTAACCAGCAGATTTTTTCACAAAAATACAAAAATTTTCTAAGAATACATAGGGATGGTTTTTTCATAGTAGAGGTAATGTAACGAATTTGAGAATAGAACAAAAAATTAGCAACAAAACAGCACTAAATAAATAAATATGTCATTGTTTTTTTAATCTTGTTTCTTTATGTAGCTGTGCTAACTTAAACTTAAGCTAGCACAGCCACTGTTTTCTTCAAAAAATATGCAGCGACAAAATCTAGAATAGAGCAACAAATTAACAACAAAAAAACACTAAATTTCTATGTATATATGTTTTATTTGTGCTAAAGTGGCTGTCAGCATAATAGACATTATTTTTCGATATCTCTCTGAAATGTTGATAAAAATATGAAAAGTCAAATTTTCTTTGAAGAGACTTTTTCACGTTTAGAACTGTTTACCAGCCAAAATAAGAAATTGCTATGTAATTAAGTTTACACCTGCCGTATTTTATTTCTGCAAAGTTTCAGATTTTAGAAATTTTTTTAAAAGGTTATCGAACCTTCTCTGCAAGTTTGAGAAGAAAGCTTAAAAATACTTAAGTAAATAAAATTTGTTATTTCAGATTTATTTTAAAGTAATACATCTATGAAAGATAATATATATTTATCTTTAATATTTTTAATTTAAAATTTTAATTTTTAAAATATTGTAATATTATAAGTAGTTGACAAGAATAAGTGATATATTTTAGTGTTACATTTATTATCATTGCAAATTTAAATTTTTAAGTACTGTAAAATTGTAAAGTTGTTTTAAAAAAAGATGCTTATAGCTTGGTATATATCGTTTAAAAAGTGAAAGTCAAGAAGCGGATATATAGGAGAGAGTCGCGAAGAGAAGCGCGAGCGTATAAGCTGAACGCTGAATAAACATATTTATTAATTCTTTACAAACTAATATTTTACTCTCAGTAATTTGATCAGCTTGGAACCCCTTACTTAATAACTATTAGAAAAAAATTTTAATTCTTTGTGGTTCTTTTATTATATGGTTATTTTCTTGCTGTATATTTCGATATATGCGTATATTTTAATACATATATTATGCGTATTCTCTGATTCTCCTGTTTTTCCTGTTACATAATAAAATAAAATTCCGTTTTTATTTCTGACATATATATATTGTATACATTTTACATATATTTGACATGTTTATATCATTTTAAAATAAAGATCAAAATAATTTAAGATACCGACAGAAGATGCACAGCAACGGAATTGTAACATTCCTATTATTAATTTGTAAAATAAATGTATATAAATGAAATTAATGTTCAAGATAATTAATATTTTGTAAAATAATCATTTCGCGCATTTTATATTTTGTCTGTTAAATAAGTGTTAAAAAAAGGAACAAAATTAATTTCTAAATATAAATAATCGCAATTGTTAAATGTCATCATATATTTCAATTAATTCGATTTTTCACATAATCAATGAACGCGACGCGCCCGTTGTGCAGGCAATACTACGATCTCACGGAGTTGACTTGAACGAACTGTCGCGCGCATTTGCATTACCGACGCGAGGTATTGTATCCGGAGATGCTATACGATCGCACGGAGTTCACTTGATGGAACTGTCGCATTACCGACGCGATACCGACACTGTATTCAGTAACATTAACGATATTATACTGCTATTATTTTACGATATTATTCGTATATATAGCATTATATGTATTATACATATGTCTATGTCCAAAACGATGGATTTTCCGTTAGGTGCAATCATATAAATCCTCGATATTACAGTGAATGAATCAAATTGCGCTTGGGAGCTTTCGAATGGCAAAAAAAGACCGTGATAAATAATAAATAAATAAATATGCCGACCTGTGATTGTTCCACCGATACCCGATGCCTTCTCTGGTTTCCTTCTCCTCTCTTGTCTCTCTCTCTCTCCGTTGCCATTCACGACATACTCATCCTATGCTCACGATTCATACAATTTACGCACGAACTTAATTACTGCTTGTGCAACGCTCGTTCGCGAAAACATAAATTAATCGCACAACCGCGCGGCACTTTGTATGGTCGATGTGACTATATCACATCACAACGAAAAAATACGCTTGCGTAAAAACGCGATCCTTTCGACTGAATTTAAAGTAAAGGCGGAAAATCCGCCTGTCATGTCATCGCGAAGAAATTCGCAAACAGCACGGTCACACACAATTTCAAGCAAGTACAGGATCAACTATTGATCAACCATACCATGTCATGATATTGGGTGAATGCTGCACCTGTTGCTCCCATCTGCACTTTGGTGCACTTTTCGCGCTTTTAGTTAAGTATAATACAATCACGTTTTTTGTGTGTGTGTGCAGCAACTATTATCTCGTATTATGATATAATTAACCGATATCCGAACCATATGACTCCACATATATATTTCTTGCATTATTTCTCAGCTGGACTTCAACTAAATATATTTTGCGAAATACGCATTTTACTATAATGTAAAATAAAATCTCTCCAATGTACGCGCGAACACCGAATCTATATACTACGCAATTGTCAAATACTAAACTACGATTAAATTACAGTTCATTACAGTATTAATTATAGCTGTATTCGTTAAATAAATGCGTCGCGATGCCACTCGACTCAGAACTAATCTGATGAAAAATTTGAATATAACACCTTCACTTGCTGTCGCGCGATTCGAATTGTATACAATTCTAGTGTAAGCAAACATAAATGTCAAGATCATTGCAAAAATTTATTTTTATTCGATGCTTTTTACATTTCAATAACGTACTCATGGCATAATCGCACTGATACAACAAGAATTATAATATCACATCTGTGAGAATAAACATATAACGGATAATTAAATAATACATTTAAAAATGTGCTTGTTTTCTTACTCTGTTCTATATACTTCGAAACACCGATGCTAAATTTAGAAATTTCACGTGAAAATATATCTTGTTCAATTGTGAAATTCTGTATTAATGTCTGTCTTAATTATATAATTGCAATACACATAGCCTATGAGAATTGCTTCTTCATGGTTTTTAATACTGTAACATTCTTCCTCATATTCCACATTAACGATATAAAAAGGCACTTTTATCAAATTACTTCGCATTAACAATTTGCAAAAAGTAGTTTCACAAAATATTCCGCAATATCTCACTCATTGCAAATTTTTTATCGTCAAACAACAAGAAACATAGTATTACTCGCAATCTCGTAATGGCTGGCTCGAAATTTGGATCGAGTTCAAGTGAAGATCTGTAGAAACTTGCAGCGGTTTCGAAGTCACCCTGTAAAAAAAAGTGTGAGTTAAATGTCTGCTTCATTACGTAATACAAGTTATTGTAACTGGTGTAATAATATTTAATTTACCAAAGCAGCATGAAGATTAGCGACAACATAGTGATTGATTATGAAGTCCGGACCAATTGAGAGTGCTATCTGAGCGATTTCGAGGGCCTCGTGGAAATATTTCTGCGAACTAAGTAAAGACGCCAGATTCACAAGAAGTATGTCTTGCATATCCTTTGGAGTGTTCTCTAGACTTTGCCACATGCAATCCAATGCTTTACGACTGTCGCCTGCCACGCGCCAATAAAATGATGCAGCTATTGCCAAGGTCCAAGAAGCATAATGCTAATTCAAGCCAACATATATTGATTATAATGTTACGCACCGAATACGTAAAACACCGAATATGTAATTATAGGATCTGATGATTCACCTTTTGCAAAGCAAATGCAATTTTGGTCCCGAGTCCTTGTAAAGTTTCGTTTTGCGTTCCAGTTATCATCATCAGCCACTCGGCCATATCGAGTTCAGCTTTATATTGTAGTAACTGCGAGAATTGCATCACCTCTGTTACACGACTCATTTCAGAATTACTCTTATTACATACTGGCTGTAAGTTCGGGATATCGTTGTCCAATGACTCGATCTCATCTTCGATGCTTAAATCGAAGAATTAATTTACAAATAATTTATATAATATATGTGTATTATTGTGTACATTTTTCATAATTTGCCGATTACGTACGTTACATTTCGTCGTATAAATTTATGAAATACGAATAAAGAAGCAGCCCAGTCCTCATACTTGAGCTCGTCGCATTCATCCTTATTTGGATAATACGACTCCTTTTGATTGTCAGATATCTTATCAAACGATGAATCGGTATATGTATATAGCATATCCTTCGATATAAAAATTATTTTTTAAACCATTTTAGGGATTTATAAATTAAATATATGAAATAATATAAAGTGTTATCTCATCTTTAATGTGTAATTTTATCGTGAGAATTGCTTGCTTACATTATCTGAAATTTTAGTCATATGCACATGTGGTTCATGTAGTTTAGTTGCGCTATTAGGAAGTAATAAAGAATGTATAAGACCTTGGCGCACATGTTCTTTCTTACTGTAGTATGATACGTCCAATAATCCAATTTTGTGATTACTCCAACAATTCATCCCTATAACAACAGTTTTCATCTATCAACTGGGATATAGTAATAGAAAATTTATTTTTAAATTTAATTTTGAAAAAAAAAACACTAAAAAAACATTAGCTCTGCATTTATGCAGTACATCATGTATATAAAATCAAATCAAATTACATGACATCCAAAACAGGTAAAATAATAAAAGAGGCATAAAGAAATAACAATAATCTTTATTATATACTATCATACACAAGGAAAAAAAACACAAATAACAAGACAACATTATGACAACATAAAATACGTGATTATAAGCCAAAATTAAGTTTTGCTCCAAGCAAAAAAAGAAACGTAAATTCAAGATTGTGTCAAATAAAAAGTACATAGCACACAGTCTAAAAACGGAGTCTACTCTTAAGATATATGTGCGAAAGTACACACCTGTTCTTTCTTCTGTCTCTGTTGAAACATACTTATGTTTACAATTCTTGACTTGCCGTTTACGTAAAAATGTATCACTTGCTTGCAAATTATATTTAGTAAGTAAGACAGAAGGCAGGTTCGTAGAATGTTTGTGTAAATTAATTCTTTGTTCTTCACAGCCTGTGATTATGACAATGTTTGTCATTACTCATCAAATACAATAACCTGCGTTTTTTAGAACACAGTACCGTCAACGGTGAACAAAATTAATCAACTGAAAAAAACATATTCTGTGCAAATTCAATTACAATAAAAAAATAATCGCAAAAAAACAATATTAAAGATTAAAAAATGTTAAAAAATGAAGAAAAAATCAAATTAAAAAAATAAGAAAAAGAAGTGAAAAGTTAATCCATATTTTTTTTTCTTTCTTTTACTTTCCGTATTATTTTTAATTCATTACTTTAAACTCTATAATTATCGCTATTTACAATAAAAATAAATTATACACCTTTCATAGAATTTGTGCAACATAAACAATATAAAACAAACGAAAAATAACGTGAAGATGTGCAAAATATTATATCAAATATTTAAAAAATGTGTTAAAACGGTTAAAACTACCTCATGAATATATGTTAATTATATGCATTTATACATACCTAGACAATTACCTGTAATAACGTTAAATTTTTCGCGACAGGCTAATGTTTTCAATAACATTAATGCCCTACCGTCATACAAATGTGAATCCACCCTTAACGCTTGTTTCAAGTAATGTATAGCCCCTGTATAATTTCCTTTTATATTCAATAATATACCAAACAAAAAATTAGTCATTGGCTGAAATATAAATTGCAAAATATATAATTTTTCTTTGTCCAGTCAATAAGTAGATTTAAAAAATGGTCTTTTTAAATATTGTGGAAATATTATTTGTGTATAGAAACAAAGGTCTCTTCCTATGATACAAAATTTAATTATATTCTTCATGCATACCTCCACAGCATTAATTTGTAAAGCTTTGTCCGTAATTCTTAAAGCATCGTCAATTAAACCTACTTTGTGGTGTATCGAAGCTATACTTATTAAAGGTACATCTTTAGATTCTTTGGGAACATTTTCCAATGCTAATTGAAGACAATCCAAGGCTAAACGAGGTTTTCCTACTACTCTCCAATGTAAAGATGCGAGCATAGACAACACCCATGGAGCTGCTACTTTCTGTTTTAAAACATAATTAATTTTTTTATCAGAAAATTATGATTATGTATGTATTGTATGTAATAATAAGAAAATAATAAATTATACCGCTTCAGTTGCCGTCAAAATCCTTTGACCAATTTCTGCCAAGTCCGCAGTTTGAACTAAATTATGTAGAAATGGTTTCAGAGAAGCGTCCGGCGAATGCTGCTGCATAGTCGCGTCTAGTAACGTATGCGTAATATATCTCTCATTAAACGATTTAGGTGATTGGCATATTGGTGGACGCCATGGTAATGGATGCTTCTTCCATGGCTCTATATCAATCAATTCATTTACGAACAAATGTGTTCTAGTAACGTATAGAAACATAGAATTAATACATTATATGATATAATACAGAAAAAAATTTCAAGTACACTTACGCGTAACCTTTGTTTTCAGGCGATAAATAAATAGGTAAATATTGTTTTCCATCTCCAAACATTAGCATAGAACTATCACAGTCGGATATCTTTGGCCAGTGATCAGCTTCAAAATCTTCATTTCCCTTCTTAATTTCCACATTGTGATATTTTGGACTCTTTGTTGGTGACGCAAATAAATTATTATACTCTATATTTAATTCCGTCATCATGTCTGTAACAATATTAAATAGATTTTACTACTTGCAATATATAGGTTGTAAAATTCGTAAAACCTACATCTGCTGCAAGTTACAAAAATACCTTTTGCGATACGATTACTGTGCTCCTTCACTTGTTTTTGCAGATTTTTCAACAGGTGAAGACTAACATGAACATTCTGTAGCATATTCTCAGCTATTTTTTTCCTATCTCCTAAATCCACGTAAGATAATACAATGCTATTATCGATATGATGAATTGGCCTCTCAACCGGATTTATCGCGAGTAAATGCAGATTCTGCTCTCGCACAAAAGCGAGCTTAATTTCTCTGGTGGCAGATTTAATATTTTGCTCCCAGAGCATATGCTCATAGAGTTTGAACCACTCCTCCTTCCAATCCTGATACGCATGTATCTCTGACAACACATTCCGCAAGCGCCTGTAATAACCATAATCATAAACGTTTTTCAGCACAGCTGTTTAAACGAGGAATAATAATATAAAACTTACTGATCAAATAACAGTAAAGATGTTTCTAAGAAACGATGGCATAATATGGCGTACTTCATCTGTTTGGCCTCTATCATGTCGGGCGCCAATCTCAAACAGTTATCATAGCACGCTGCAGATCGATCGAAGTCGCCGAGAGATGTGTACACATGGCCCAGCGCCAGATGATGATAACTCTCTGTTGGATTATGATCTATCGCCGCATGCAAAATAATCGCGGCTTCGCCAGAATACCTCGCAGCGTGTAAAATGCCGGCAGTAGTCAGAAGAGGAATATCGCGATATTGCCTTAATCACGTACAATGCTTTCGTTACGAGATCACTAGTAAAATTACACGGTGGTCTTCCGGCGACGCTTTTTCTCTAGTATCTTCTAAACGAGTTTCTTATTATATTACCTTGGAGCGCATACAATCGCTCTACGACTGCACTCTAAAGCATTGTAAGCATTTCCCATAATCCGCCAATAAATCGACGCTAGATTCAAGTATATCCAGGAGGTATTATTGCGAGATAAGCTATAGGCGAGTTGATGACCAAATTGATTGAGATCAGTGTTCAACGGTAGATACCGCATTAGGCTGAGTTCTTTGCGCTGCGTAAGATTCTTTCGGTTTTGCATTGCCTGATACAACAAAAATGGCATTACAGATATGTTACAGAGTTACGGTACGAAGAGCAATGTTACACAAGAGTTGTCGCTTACTTTAAGATGTTCGAATGTATATATACTGAAATCTAATGGAAATGTTCTCCGACAATCTGGAACTGTTTGTTTACTGTTAGCCACCACGTTATATAACATGTAATCAGTTTGGCTGTAACAGAGAGATAGAGAAAGAGCATTATTTCAACATTCAAGTATTTTCTCTCAAATTCAAATATTACTTAGTAATCACTCACTCTATCCCATCTTTAAGTCTATAATCGATTACAATGCTAGCGTGTACGTCGACGTCAGCCAACGACTTGTCCCACGAGAAACAGTCAGTGTTGGAGCTTTCCGCATCAGCCATGCCTAGACCAACAAACTGATTGTCAATGGATACCTCCTTCCTGGAGATCTTTTTGTATATGGCATCGGCCGTTTCCCTGCGTTTTTCCTGCTCGAGAAATCCCAGAAGGTCGTACGGTCGGCGCATATCAAAGACACTGTCGTGCTGAAAATGTGAAAACGAAGGTTGGTTCAACGCCAAGCGACCAGACATATTCTATTAATAAAATTGCCAGGTCATCAAGAGATAACGCAATGTTTTACGCGTTTACACGTGACAATTCTATTGAAAAGATCAGAATCAAACGTTTTCCATTGAATAATATGGAGAAAGTGGGGAACACTCACCTGCGGCTGAATTCTCCCATTTTCCGTGACATACCAATGCTTGATGGCCGAGATTTCGAGTATCACCGCGAGCACCGTGGCAATCCTGCAGGACACGTTGCGCCGGGTCATTTTCCACGATATAACCCCATACAACGTGCCACGGGCTTCATCGTCATTCATCGATTCTGCGAGAGAAACCCAGCGGCGTAGACCATGACTGCGTCGGCTGCCGGCTGCGAGAACCAGCGAGAAACGAGAACACGCGTGTTTCTGTCCAAGATGCGCCGCGCACAGCGAGATTCGCGCGAAAACGTCTATTGCGTCGCGCGTATTTCCTTTTCCTGCCGGAGTCCGAAGTGCTTCAGGACGATTCGAAACGCGATCGGCGATTACAACAACAAGTCAAGTTACCTTGCCAGCCATTGATACAATAAAATGTCATAATAAAATCGTTGTCGTTGGATTTCATAATTTTTAGGTATTAAACGTGAAATGCAGTTGAAACTCGGTTATTATATGGGTCTGAAAGAATAAAAAAAAATCTGCGTCTTCTCATTAATCCAAATATATTCCTGAGAATATCAATTATCCATAGTGCAGAAAGTGTAGAAAGTGCAGAAGTCAGAAAATGTAGGAAATGCAGATAGCGCGGAACGGGCAAGAAAAAACAACAATTTTATTAATAACCTATATTATTGTGTATATATATATATATAATAATATATATATAGTTATTTAGAAATTATTTAAAAACTGTAAATTCTTTAGTTTTTAAATAAATTAAATCGCGTCGATTTAATTGTAGGGAGGGAAGGGTTTATATAATTTCCAACGATAGCTGCGTTTCAAGTCTGGCTGTGATCGGCGCGCAGTAAAAAGTTGGAATATATATGTATTATTAATAATTAATACATATATACGGAAAAATTAATATTGAGCTGCCTAAGATCTATGAGCTTAGACCGAAAACATCTTATTCGATTATATATAAAGTTATTTAGAAATTACTCTATAATACTCTAGCTAAGTACACTGTAAAATTTGATTTTGAACTAATTATAAAAGTTTTACACGTTATTTTTTTATATTCTAGTATAATATAATTATTACTATATTCTATTTAACGCAACATAATATTTATAATATTTATAAATATGTTATTATTTATATAAATAACGTATAACTTATCGATTTTCTCGATTAAATCCAAATTTTTTCATTTTATAACACATTTTTATCATTGGTTTTCTAATTTTCACAGCTTTTATCGCAAATATGTAATAAGATAGATATTGGATGAGCAAACGAGAGGAAAAGCGCCGCGGGATAAATTTCTAAAAATAAAATCTGGCGTTTGTAAATAAGTGCATGCATAAAAAGGAGGGTCCACATTATCGAGCCAAACCGCGAACCGAGCCCCGAACCGAATCTCGAGCAGAACTTGCAGACGAACCTCAAATCGAACTCCATCGCGAACCGCGAACATGAGTTAAAATTTTTTGGAGTTAAATCTCGTATTGAAATTTATAATAAAATTTATATAAATTCTTAATACATGTATGCAAAATGCATATTTATATTTACAATCGTATTTTTTAACATTGCAATATATATATTATAAATTTATTGCGTATTTATCACAGGTTTAGAGTATGTTTATGCAATATTAATTCTAAATTTTGTTTTATGGTTTGAAAAGGAATTAAGTTTTGAATACAGAAAAATAATAAAAGCACATATACATATATTCACTCACCTCTTTTCCTGTTTCCATACTTTTTTTATTTTTGCTTTTTCTTTTTGCAGAGATGCCAATATAATGTCGTCATCTTTTTGTCACTATCACATGTCACTATCACATTCGAGTTCTTTACTTATTTCTTCTTATAAAAAAAGTATGAAAACAAGAAAAGACGACTAAATATGTGTATACATATGCGTGCTTTTATTATTTTCTTGTATTCAAAGCTTAATTCCTTTTCAAACCATAAAACTATATATTTAGAGTGGTTACAACTATATTTAATATTGCATAAACACATACTCTAAATCTATGATAAATACGCAATAAATTTATAATATATATTGCAACGTTAAAAATACGATTGTAAATATAAATATGCATTTTTTTAATTGTTATAATGTTCGGGATTTTTAGCGTCCCGTATATAATAATCTTTTCTGCTCATAATCACTAATTAATTTTAAACATTTTTTATCAGACCATTCCATTTTGTCTATCAGTAGACGTGTAGACTGCACATACGTGGATAGAATCAAATACAGCGACTGGGCAATTACTCACGTTTTCTTTCATCGTTCATTTTTTGTTTTTTGTCATTATTTGTCTAGCTCGAAGCTTAACTACCAGTCTACCACCCGACAAAGCGTGTAATCTGATCATAAATAGCATCTTTTGATGTTTCGTCGAAATACCGACTTTTGGTGGGACACTGCGAGCCAAACCGCGTATCATCAAAATCCTTGTAAATTCGTGGGGTGAGTACGCGATGGTTCGCACTGATGTTCGATTCGAGGTTCGCGAGCCTCGCGCGAGCCCGTTGGCTCGACAATGTGGACGCATGATCGGCTCGCGACGAAGTTCGGCTCGCGGTTCGGCTCGATAATGTGGACGCATGATCGGTTCGCGGCGAAGTTCGGCTCGCGGTTCTGCTCGATAATGTGGACCCTGCTTAAGACTTTGAACACGCGACAGAAATGTTTCTAGCCAATGTGTTTATAGCAAATGTTTATAGCCAATATATGTTATTATTTGTATCAATATTTGTACATCAATTGCAGTTTTAAAAAAACATTGAAGATTTTTTTTTTAATTTCTTTTTACATAACAACGTGTAGAGTCGCAGAAAAACAACGCTTTATTTTTACGACGCGTTTCTAACGATATCTGGTGCTCGAGATAAAAGATTAGATTAAATTAGAGTGAAGGTGAATATAAAAACAAAAATATCACTGGTAAAATTTCCGATTTTCGTACGAATTAAAAAGATATTCTCAGAGATCTCAAATCAAATTTTAGGAAAAAATTTATTTCTAGTATTTTTACGACGCGTTTCTAACGATCGCATTAACTCGCTTATCATGCATATGTATTTAATTGTCGCAAAATATGATAATTTCAGTCTTATCTTCCCGTATCTTTCAAACGTGCGCGTTGCGTCGCATTAACCGATCTCGTTCGACGAAAGTTTATAGTTTATAGTTTGTACATTTTATACATTTTCGTTATTTATTTATTTATTTTATTTTATTTTTTTTTTACAAATCGCGGCGTTTCACGCGCGCGGTCCTGAACTTTCCGTCAACTTCAATCGCGCCTCTTTTCCGGGCCGCGGCCTTGACAGGGGGGAGTCTTTTCTCCGCGTCGACTGTCCCGGTACGCCGTACGCCGGCCGAGGTGATTCCGCGCCTGCGCTGCGTGCAGTGTCACGGCCCGCACTCCTCGACGCCGACTGCTCCGCCAATTGCGGAATGTTATGAAAGTCCTCGAGACTCCGCGGCACCGTGCTTATCCGACGATCCGGACGTCGCCGCGTCATCCTCGTGCCTCGTAGCGCGAACAAAACGAAACGAGAATCGAGATCGGGGGGTAGTCGAGGCCGAGATCGCGAGCGCGCGGAGTGCCAGTACTGCCAGTCTTCTTGTTCGCAGTTCCTTTTCCGCGACGTGAGGGCCACCCTCGTCTCGCAGCCATGAGTCTAGTGCGGCAGAACTTCCACGAGGAGTGCGAGGACGCGCTCAACAAACAAATCAATCTGGAGCTGTACGCCAGTTATGTTTATCTGTCCATGGTCAGTCGGCGTATCGATCAGACACAACCCAGAGCTTTAATTTCCGGTCGTCCCTCCGTCATCCCTTGATCGCGCTCTCGATCGAAACACCCCGCGCGTGTTCGCGTGTACTTATCCTACACCTGACAATGAGCGCAATCCGATAGAATCGTAGATCGCGCGGCTCCTCATCTGTACGTCGCACACGCGCGCCTCTCGATGACACTTAATTGGTTTAAATCTTTCATCCCGATCTGGATGTTACGTTCATGTAATTGGAGACGCTGCGAGGGGAGATATCTTCGCGTCCGTTGTTTTCGCTCTCGTCGAATAATACATTCAGCTATTGCGTCGTAGAGTTCCGCATTTACGCTTCTCCCTCTAGCTCCGTCTCCCTTTCTCTAATCTGATACTACTTACGTGTATATATATATATATATCGATGTTTTTCGTAAAGCGTGATGTCGCGCTCCTCTCCCCTCGTCGGAATTAATCCCGCGATTTTTCCATGCCACGCTTTTCGTTGCAGGCGTACTACTTCGACAGGAGCGACGTCGCGTTACCGGGCCTGTATAAGTACTTTAAAAAGGCGTCGGGCGAGGAACGCGAGCATGCCATGAAATTTCTGACTTATCAGAACAAGCGGGGCGGCGACGTCGTGCTGACGGACATCCAGGCGCCATCCAAGAGGGACTGGAACAGCGCGAAGGACGCTATGACGGAGGCTCTGCAGCTGGAGAAGAAAGTGAATCAGGTGTGTGTAGTATGTGTCATGTGTGTTGTGTGTTCGTATATACGCGAGCGCGCGCGCGCGCGCGCGTAATCGATTTACCCGCCGGGAATAGCGTGGCAAAGTAAAGAAAGGGACACCTGGGACACACCTGAACTTAACCCTGGGCGATATTGAATCTGATTAATTTAAACGAGGGATCTCTCTTTTCCCATCTCAGTTTAGCAAAATCGTTGTGAATCGAAGAAGTGACTGTCATATACTCATCATCTCCTATATGTCGACGTCTTTCACAAGATAAAATTTATAACTAACGTTCAAAACCGTTATTAAATTATTAACAATGTTGCTGTTAAGATTGTTAAGTTTTTAATAGGTATTAATGATTGCCATAAATTTTGTTGTAAATCAAAATACTATACTGAAAATCAGACAGGTGACTATATACAACAATAAAATCCAACTTGGCGCGTTTTTTTTTCCGCTAATTGAGTCTCAAGGTTGCTCTCGCGTTGTCCGTTAATTCAATTATTACAAGTGGTATAAATTCTTCCGCTGAACGCGCGCGTTTAGTGGAAGTAGCGCGATTTTACACTACCATGTAGCGATTGGGGGTGTAACTCAGTGGTAGAGTGTCCGCTTCGCATGCGGAAAGTCCTGGGTTCAAATCCCAGCTCCTCCAGCCAGTTTTTTTTTTTCTCCCGCTTCGCGGTCAGGCGACCCGCGCGTGTCCGGTTTCGCGCTAATTCGACGCCAAAATCGTGATTTTATTCTATCGATCGATCGTTTTTTAATTTTTGTAGAAGCTGCTCGAGCTGCACGGCATCGCCTCGACGCACAGCGACGTGAATTTCGTGGATTTCCTGGAGACCGAGTTCCTGCAGGAGCAGGTGGACTCGATAAAGGAGATCGCCGATCATGTGACTAATCTGGAGAGAGTCGGGGAAGGCCTCGGGGTCTTTATCTACGACAAGGAGCTGAATGATTGAGATGAACAAATGTCGCGTCTGAAAGATTTGCCAAAACAAAAAAAAAATTAAATAAAATAAAGGCCACTCAAGTAGATTTTAGATAAAATATCTCGAGAACGCGGTATTATTGATTCGTAATAATTTGGTAATAAAAAGGATCGATAAGAAATTCGCGTTGAAAACAGATTCTGAATACGAATATAGATAGGCGAGGCAGCGGATGTTCGTAATGTTCGTATCATATATTGTTGTTCGCATTTGCATTCCGATTGTGGAAGAAGGCACGTATATAGCTATAGTGTGATTTTATCATACGACGCAGTAATAATCAAGTGACTCGTGCAATTATCTAACAGTTAATTTTTTGAGATATATATAATATATTTCTAGGCTCTACAAATTGTAATCGCACATGATACTGTACTGTTTTAGATCAAACATTAATAATAATTATTACTGAAGATTCTACAGCGATCCAGACACTCGCTCACCTAAATCCCTAATAATAATAAAACGATTGTTATATATGTACAGAATGTCTCGTATTTCGTCAACCGCATCGTATTCTCGTTATCGAACTAATTGAAATTTTCATTGGTAAAAAAATATAGGTTTAGGCTCGCCTACTATAGATGATAATTACCATTAATGAATGTACACATATATGTCACATATGACATACTGTACGAACTAAAAGAGTTTTTTGTATAAATAGAAGTAAAAAATGTCCTATATACATATATATATGTTTTATGTATTTTTTATTTAATATAATCATTTTAATATATATATATATATATATATATATATATATATATATATATATATTTGATCATCAACCTTATCGACGTGGCCGCACGTTATAAAGGCCACGTTTCGTAACGCGCATATGCGCGCATTTTCTGTAGTAAACGTTACGTGTGCTATCGATAAATGTGCGTTTACGGAACGTGGCCAAAATCTTCGTGCGGTGGCGTACTACCGCGTCACTGCGTCAGTTACGTCAGACGTCAGTAGTGTCACTGTCAATACTGTCAGTCGTCAGTCAGCGAGTTCTCCCCAACTCGGGCCAGTGAGTCGGGCATGGTGACATGGTCGCAGTGATAGCTGTGTTAGCTGCCGTGACTCCCTAAAAATCGGTATTGCACAATGACACGTGGCCCTGCCCCTGCGTCGGTGACTTCGTAATTATATATTCCCACCAGTGCGTCTGTCAGCTGTCAGCGTCGTGCGCCAAGTCGCGCCGTAAGAAATGCATCCGTTGTACGTCGTCGTCGGTGCGCTGCTCTGCGCGTCTTCGCTCGTCTGCGGGGTAAGTGGAGCCTGGAGCCTTCGACGTTTCTTAATAACGCCAGCGGCGGGTCTTTGTGCGCGCACTTGACGCGAGGGTTAATTTTCCAGAGCGAGCTCGAGTACGACGGCTGGCTGCAGTTGAGGTTAGGGCACGCGTTCAACGACGACCCGGTGCCCGTGTTCACGGAACGGGGAAACATCACGGTGTCCAGCGTGCGTAGCGGCGCGTCCGTCGTCGGGCAGAACGGTCTGCTGCCGGCCCAGATAAGCGCCCTGAAAAATCTTGCCGAGCACGACGGCAAGTACAGACTGAAGGCGCTGGCTCGCACCTCTTCCGGCAGCGAAATCGTGTTCCTCACCTCGGTGCCAGCGGTAAATGTCTCGCGAGCAAGCCCCTAGAAATCGTCCACGTCCTACCGATAGATTCCTTGATAAGAACTTGCTCCAGGACGCTCGCCCGAGATGATTTAGAATATCTTGATCGAGGAACGTGACACTTGTGGACGATTCTTATTAGTTTCTTTCATTTGACGTTACATTGTGTTTTAAGGCCCCCGTACGATGAAAAATATGGAACAGAATTAGCCATGAGAGAGGACTAAGGAATCAGGAATAAAACTGGATGTACAATGAAAAACACAGGCGACAGAAACTGACAATAGATTTTTAACCTATCAGAAGCCATGTATCGATGCTACACCAGCTTGATTCCCGATTCCTTAGTCCTAATGGCTAATATCTATTTCTTGTACCTTATATTTTTGTGCGGAGACTTATTGTGTTTGAATGTGCTGATTGTTTCCAATTTATAGTGCTACCTGCTTGGCTCGGATCTGGAAGACGTTATAACGATATGGCTGGACAGTACAGCAGAGCCGATAGCTGTGAGCATTTCATCCACGGGACCCTGTACGCTAGATAATCCCTTCACGAACATGTGGACCACCAATGTTGTGGTCAAATATCCGGATGGCGGTCCAATCCCAGACACCGCTATGTATATCCAGAAGCTCGAACGGGAACGAGAAGCAAGGGAGAGAGGGGAAACCAAAGATAATCGTTCATTTCTTGCGAAATACGTAAGAATATTGTTTTTGTAGAAGTTTGTACACATGTACATATATGTATACAAGAGTCAATGTACAACTCGTTTATTTTTGTTGCAGTGGATGTACATCGTTCCTTTCTTGATTTTTCTGCTGTTATCATCCGCGACGAATCCAGAAGCTGGCGGAAGTGCACAAAGACAATGATCCAATAAAAATAATTTGTGCCTGCGGGTGCATTTTACCCCAAAGAGTGGTCTTGTGGAAATTATTCAAATTAATAGTATAATTTCATAAAGTGATAGAAATAATATCAATAATAATTATACTTATTAATAATAATTTAAAGTATTGCGTAATACATATATATATATATATATAATTACATTTCTGCTAAAATAAATACAATTACTAAATTGGATGTATTGACTGCGTTATTCTAAATACAACAGAATAATGATAACGTAGGTATTGTACGGTATTGTACAGTACAGCTGTGACATCTACAAACGATAGAGTCAGCTGTAAAAATCAATATTTCCATCACCGTGCCAATGGTAAAGTCACAACATTGGCGAAGCATATCGCGACAATGTAACGCTAGCTCAGAATGGCAGAATTCTCCTTAAACATTCAGAGACATATAAAGGCAGGTCTTGTCGTGAGTGGAAAATTTGACGGCTCGCATGCGTGCCTTGCGGCTGCTACGCCTGGCGGAACTATTTTGGTGCACAGTCCACACAGGCAACCGCAGGTCGATTACTCCGATCACAAGCAGTCGAGTAAAAGATTGTCATGGAGCGGCGAACTTGCGGAACTCCAAATTGGTACCGAGGTCCGAATGTGCTGGAATGAAAATGTTACAAATTGTTTCACGCATTAAATATAATTTCGCATCATTCTGTATTTTTATTTCGTGCTTTCCTAGTGTAACGAAAATTCATATTATCTAGGTGAAATCATTATGCACTGGTCGCCTTGGGGAAGATGAGAGGGATATTCTTTTGGTCGGTACTATTTCTCACGTGCTCGCTTATCACGTCGAGGATAATGCTGATGTTTTCTACAAGGAGGTATTGATTATGATTTCGAGTTAAGTTATAGCAGAATCTATAGCTTACAATACTGATTACTTCAGATGTCGGACGGTGCAAGTTGTATGATTGTTGCAAAAGTCGGCTGGCTACCAAACCACGTTGTAGTGGTAGGTGGCAACTGCTCGGTGACAGTCTTAGATTCGCATGGAACAGAAATATTTTGGACAGTAATGGGAGGTATTGTTACCTCACTGGCAGCGTTTGATTTTGATGGAGATGGAGAAAATGAAGTGAGTATAGGGCGATTCTTAGTAAAGACGTTCAATTTAATATCAGTTATCGACAAATTTTCTTCCTATTTTGAAATCTGGATTTACGCTTGAAGCATCAGGATTAAGAATATCATCCTATATATTCCTTGCTGTATGACTTTGTTACTTAATTTTTTAGTTACTGACGGGTACAACAGATTTTGAAATTAGAGTGCAGAAGAAAGACAGCATGCTTTGGGAAACTAAGGAAACAGCGGCGATCGTTGTTCTCACTGATCTCCCGAATAGGCAGTTCGCTTATGCTCTTGAAAACGGAACAATCGGGGTCTACGAAGCAGGACAGAGACTATGGCGAGTTAAGGTAAAATGCTTACATAGGAGAAAGTTTACATCTTAATTGCGCGCGCGTTAAAACAATTTAATCGGATTTGCAAAATATATTTTAGTCAAAGCACAAGGTGATAACCGTAACCACTTTCGATATAAACGGCGATGGTGTACCGGAGCTGATCACTGGTTGGAGCAGCGGAAAAGTGGATGCGAGAACATATAACACCGGTGAGGTCATGTTTAAGATTCAACTACCATCCGGCGTGGCGGGCATAGTAGAAGCTGATTATCGAAGAACGGGCAAACCTGATCTGGTGGTGGTTTCTACTAATGGCGAAGGTATAAACTTTTGGAACTCGTTTTCCCTGCTAAACAATTACGATTCTTGCTGCGAAATTCTCATTTACTCTCGCACGCGTTTTTTAGTGCGCGGATACAGCACTGGCTCTGCCATGCAAGCTCCAGAACCCGGCGAGATAATTCGTGAACTATTAGCTAAGAAGCAGGCACTCCAGATGGAATTGCGACAGAGGGCTGCGACGGGTTCTAATATGTACTACGGATCAAGACTAGCCATCAGCCTGCTGACAAAGAGGGGTGCAGTCCGCGTCGCGCTTGCCGCTGGACCTGGGCTTCTGGTAATACGCTACATTTGTACAGGATATCCCTGAAACCGCTCGAGAGTTCCCTTCTGTCACAAATTTCTTGATTTCTTCAATTTGAATTCAATTCGATTTTGCCTTAAAAAAAAAATGGAATCGTATTATTAAAGTCGCGAAATTTCGTAAATGTAATATAATATTTAGGTGCATTGCGCCATAGTCTTTGCTGAGGGTATTTTTGAGGGTGAGACGCTGGTCACCCATCCCAATCGGCCGCAAGGGGAGTTAGAGATCGCGCTTTATCCTGCAAAGAATGATCCCGTAGACATTCACGTTAAAGTGTACGTCGGACCATCTGGTGCCGATCTACTACAGGTAATTGATAATTGTTGTAAAATATACGGAACATAATCGTAATGTAAATTTCAAATCGTAATATATCTCTAACGTTCGCTAGGTCTTCGAAATAACGCGGCAGTTGCCAAGATTTTGTATGTACGAGCGCATCCCGAAGCCCCAACATGTCCCAGAAGAATTATCGAACAATGGCGTTGTGGCGGACGTGAGTAACGTTTAAACTTCGTAGATATTTTAATAATATTTAAAAAGCTAATGTTAATACACACGAATACGTAATCCCGTAGGTCGCGGAGAGACCACAGCGGATCGCCATTTGGCTGAACCAGAGTCTCATTCTGGGAGAGGAACTGGAGGTCGTGGAGAGCGGCCCGAATGCCGGATGCATCGAAGTTTGGCTTCGTGGGATGCGGGACGACAAGGCGCACTGCTTCAAATCGAACGCCGGTGGAAAAGTGATAATCCAGACAGATGATGCGACGTTTGCCGGCGACATTATCCAATCTCTCGCTATGTATTTAGGCGTCAGAGAACTAAACTCAGAAGCCACGTTCCCCGCGGAGGAGAAGAGGATGTTGGACGCGTTGGAACGCGTCAAGGGTACGTCGTTAGAAAAGAAGGAAGTACAATACGAAGTGATTTCCGTCGACAATCGATTTTTCTCTAAGCGAAAGTCATCTTTCGAGCGAGATCTACTGCTATAAAAGACGCGTTTTGACTAATATCGAAATATTCTTTAGGCTTAAAGGAAGTCGACGCGCGACTTCAGGCGGAAGCCGCGGGCGGTGCCACTCTTCTGAAGAGTATTGTGATTCGCCTAGAAGATGCTAGAATCCTCGAGAATATTGACGATATGCGAAAGAAACTAATGCAGTTGAAGAACATCAACGGTGACTTGATTCGAGAGCACGAGATTCGGCTCAACAGTCATCGGGAGCTCGCGGCTAGCTTGAAAGAATTGAACGTCGGGGTGCAGCGTGTAGCGAGGCTCAGAGGTAACGTTTTTATTGTAGAACCGTTGCTCTTTTTTTATATTTTATTGCAATCATATTTATTTTTGCAGTTGGAAAAGCTGCCTCGAACGCAATAGCTCGTTGTAGAGCGGCGATACAGGACGAAAATGCGAAAGCTCTTGCGCTCGCGATAAGACACGGCTAGATCAAATATATCTACAAGCTACGCAATATAATTATCAATTTTGCAATTACACCATGTAATTCTTAAAAAAAAAAAAAACATCTCAAAACTGCCGGTATTATCTAATTATTGACAAAGATGAAAGTTCGAAACGTTGTTAATGAATTCATCTACACAAGTAGTTTTTCTTACAAATACAGATTTATTAAAACATTTAAAATATAATCTTTTTATATACAGTGTTCTTGCTCGATGTTTCGTGGAATAAATATTTAGTTTCTCGAAACTAATCTAACGATTACAATAAATTCCCGCGAGCGGAGATGCTAAACCTTCTTTCCAATGGAGGAGGTGACGTACAACGGAGAGAGTTTATACTTCCGTCTGTGCAAGCTCTCATTCTGAAAAATGCCTGCTGCTGTCCTGAACTGTGCAATTCGGTCAGCAATCTCAATATGTTCATGAATATGGCCGTGACCTGTCAAAAGAAAATAATCGCAAATTATCAGGGCCGCCGTTACATAAAGAACATTATCACTCCCACGTTTCTGTAATTTTTTTTGTTCTGGTGCGCGTTTACGATACATGTAAAATCAATTGCTGTACGCCTCTCATTCGCCATTTTTTAAATATTTTTTCATACGCAAAGTCACAGAATACTTTAATTTTACTGTTAAATCGTGTTTTATACACGTTATTTCTTTGCGTGCAACATTTTTATATATTAAATAAGCGTACTAATCACAATAATAAAATTATTATTAAATATTATTCCATTAATATATATGATTTCAATAATATTATATTCTATCAAAATTATGAAAGAATTGTTAGACACGATATATATTTTGTCATATTTGTAGAAAAATCAGAGAAAACTCATTTTAGCTTCTGCATTTATTTTATACTTAATATAACTTTCATTATTAATTATTAAATTAAATTTACGAATTTACAATAAAAAACAATATCTTATTTTTTAATTGTTCCCAAAAAGATTTATTTACATTAATTAAGTTATTTTTATCGCTCCGATACTCGGCGATTATAGAGTACTGAAATGCGTTGATCCATCGTCATTACAATGCGTATAGATAAAAATACTAAAATGCTGTTGTTTGTATCGCGTGTCTTGAGGACGGGCGATATAGATTTGTTTGTGGCTCCGCCGATCACGCGCAAATGCCATGACCGCGGAGTAAACAATCGTTTAGAATAATAATCTTCGTTGCGATTAGCTGATAGAGATTAACCGCATCGTGTATTTATCGCGTGGGCGCGGGCGGTTCGCGTTCATTTATAGCCTATCGATTTTTTTCGGGGCATCAAAAATTGAAGATCAGTATGTACTATTTTTAAACAGTCAAAGAAAAGAATGATATGATACCATAATCTGAACCGTTTCTCTCTCTCTCTCTCTCTTTCTCTCTCTCTCTCTCTATCTTATAATAATAATAATATGAGATTATCCTTTACTCGGCGCGAATATAGAATCGACCAAATTAAGATATAAAAATATTTGCACGCAGGTCGTTACCTGATCAACCGATTCCCTTACGGAAATCTCGTGGAAAGCATGAGCCTCGATTTCTTTTGCCCTTTTCTGGCCTTCCAGGGCAGACACCATTCGCTCACCCGGCGAGCAGGAGAGATCGGCCTTGTTTCCCACAAGCAACACGACCGGTGGCACCTTTCTGCCTCTTCTCGCGTGCGATACCAAAAACCTGTAAATACACGACATGCACATATACCTCGCGCGTTCGAACGAATTTAATATATCGTAGAGTGCAATTATCTTCTGATAAAATATATGAGGGGGGAGGGAGAGAGGGACAAACGTACCTAAGGCGGGAGGTCTCGTCGAAGCTGACTCGGTCCGTTACCGAATAAACGAGAACTATCGCGTCGGCCCATCGTAATTTCGGCTCGGTGGAGGCGGGTGGATATCCGGGTGGATCCGCTATTTCCCACGAAGATCCCAGATGATTGTCCACGCGGTAGATTCTGTCCGTGGTGCAATCGTACTCGCCTATGAAACGTTTCGTGGCGAACCGCACGGCTAAAGCTGATTACAGGATTCAAAGCAAAAATAACATTAGAAAAAAAAATATATTACTTTTCCGTATTTTCTTCACTTAAGAAAATTGCGCTATCTTTGATATGCAAATTCGCGAAGTTTATTAAAACTATACACTGAGAAAAAAGTTGTTAACTTGACTAAATATTTTCAACTGATTATTATTTTTTAAATAAAAATATTCAAGTATTTGAGTCTCAATTTACGTCAGATTTACGTGTTAGATTTAAAAAATATGTCGTATTTAATTTAAATACATAAACATATTTCGATTAAAAAAATAATAAATCAGCTGAAAATATTTTAGTCAAGTTAACTTTTTTCTCAATCCATTTTTATTTGTTACGTAGACCTCCGTTTATTTAATTGAAGGAATGAATCGTTTAATGATTTCAACTAGATGCATATCCGTGTTTTATAATTTGTCCGCTGAAGAAACTGTTATCGATCACTCACCCGATTTGCCGACGCCTGGCTGGCCCAGTAAGATCACTTTGATCGTCTTGAAAGATTCCTTAGCGAGGCTGAGGCCCCAGAGCATCGGAGGACTGTTCCTCTTCTTGACGGGCAACGTCGAACTATCGCTATCCATGTCTTTATCGCTACTGATTTCTCGGCAGGGTGTCCCATCGATTATGAACCCCTTTGTACGAACCCCTTCCGGTGATATTTAATGGATGCATTATTCATAGCAATCTGTCGCGCGCGCTCTTCGAAGGGTGGGCGCACGTGTAATAAACAATGCGCGGGGCGACGTCACTCCAACTGCGTCATTACTTATTATTAGAGTAACATATTGCGTAGGATCTACGTGTAAGTTGCAAAAAAAAAAAACGCGTCATATGAGGGAACAACGTCATAAAATCCCAGACGCGCTTCTGATTTCAAGAATATATCCGGATCGCGTAGCCAGCTGATCGCGGAGCAATTGTTGACGCATATCGTATTTGGCACGCACGTGCCGTCGCGCTACGAGCTACGACGCAACCAGACGGTTGTTGTTGTTGTTGTTAATTTTACGTAAGACCCTAAAGGGGAATCGTGGGACTTCTCGGTGACTTTTATCACTTCGTATTATGCGTCTCGCCTTTCACGCCGCGTTTCTTCTTCCGCAGACACGGCGCCGGGCTACGGCGGCCGGCCGGTCGCCGACTCGTCGACTCGTCGCCTCATTGCATCGCTCGTCGGCGCGCATCGCGGTTCGATGCACTTGCTCGTATGTACACTCGGCTCGTCCGTGAGCGGTATTGCGAGTATTGCGACTAATTGTTTTACGACTATATTCAGCGTCGCGTTGCATTTAATACGATACTCTCCTTCTCTCTCTCTCTCTCTCTCTCTCTCTCTCTCTCTCTCTCTCTCTCTCTCCCCTTCCCTCCCTCCCTCTCTCTGCTTCCCGCTTTCCTGTCTGGCGAGTAACGACTGGAAATATCTCACACAATCAGTGGTATAAAACACTATTCCGTCCTCAGGTGTTGCGTATACACATCTCGATGCGACCGCACGGTTGGTATACGGAACATGCGCGCTGTTTTTCATTATAGCTTTAAATGAAGAACGATGTGTTAAGGGGGCTATATTTAGTTTGTGCACCTGGCCCATCGATGTCCCTGGTTAAAGGAATAAAAAAAGCTACGGGAAGGAGTTGCACGCGGGAATTAATGAGTCGCTCAGTCATTTTTTTATTATATAAACAAGGATTATGACCGATCCATACTATAGGACTTCTTCAAAGAATAAATGTCGTAGGAATGAAATCCTATGGATTTGCACGGGTTTCTTGCGACGGTGACTATGGGGAAAATTTATCCGAGAGAAAGGAAAGACAATCATCGGAGGATGACAGCTAGAGGATCGTGAAGAAAAAGCGCTCTATCATTTTTAATTGTTGACTTTGAAATTGCGGTATGACTCGTTTTGATTGTTTTTGATTGCTGGCGTTAAATGTGACCCCAGTTATTAGGTTCGTAAAATAATGTAGAATATGATAATTATTGATCGATATTTATTCTTTGACGAAGTCCTAGTATGGCACGAAAAGTCGAATATTGAATTATTTAATAAACGTGTATATATTTCTGACATTGTTTCAACAACCATTATTGCTCGTGAATCGATCATAATCCTTGTTATAGCTTTTGCTTCGAACGAGCGGAAAAAAATTTCTTATCATTTAAGTTATTGCTGACGCGACGAGACTTGTAGAAAATTTATATCTCTTATTATGTTATGATGCTAGTGTTTTGATCAGTTTGATCCGTAAATGTGACCCAGTTAAGTTCTAATAATGTAGAATATTAATCTATTGATAATTTTTCTTATACGGAATTCATAGTATGTCACGAAGTCAGTTATGATAACGTGTATATTCTGGAATTGTGCACACATTATTCTCGTTAAGCGCTAACCTTGAATTGTCAAGCCGGAAAGTTATTATCGATTATAATGATGAGGATAAGGTAAGAAATTTATAATCTTAAATGTGTAATTTTTCACATTAAAGTACATGCATAATTATTGTAATACAAATTATTCACAGATATCAGCGAATATAATGTTTCATCTTCAGTGATTCGTGCTATAATTATGGAATATGCACTTTTTCGCGTATATCAGTAGTTCAGATTCAGATGATACGTCATTTCTAAGAACGCTGAAATTATTTCACGAAAGCTTAATATATGTATAATAATATGCACGGCATTGGTATCTTTTCGTATATCCAAGAAATATAATATGGGACTTAGTCTTATCTGTAGGTACGCTTCGATCAGAGAACCTTTATAGCTCAAGATTGAATGGATAAATCAGAATTTATGAAATGGATTTGTGTCCAAAAATAAAAATAGGTCCCGTGATAAGTACATTTCCCCTGCTATGCCGACAGCTTGTACAAGAATAGAACTTTATTCCTATTGGCTGATAAATCAAGTGAGAACTATTTAAGGAATTTCGATAAGATCGGACGATTGAATTGACATATATATCCGGTCTAGGAACCGAAATTATTTTACAGCTCAAATTTTTCAAATTATAACGTGATTTCTCCTCGGTTACAACGATAGTCTTAGACAATAAATAAGTGAGCATACTTACGATCGTGCATACAATCAACATTGACAAGAGAAACGCCGTAATCGGTCAAGATCAGGACTGAATCTTGATTGCTCAAATAATATAATATTGATTTTTGAGTGAATTTTACGTACTATTCCTTACCCTGGCAATATATATTAATTAATTATATTATATTAATATTATATTATTTGGACAATCAAAATCCAGTCCTGACCGATTACGGCGTTTCTCTTGTCAATTTTAATTGGATACCTAGTCTTAGAATTATTAGAATTATTCGTGAGAAGGATTATTCCAAGGATTATTCATGTGGATATTCATGTGGAATAATTGAATATAATTATGCGAAATGTATATATATAGGTGAAATATTATTTTAAAATAAGCTTGAGAAAGCGAGTTTATAGCTTAACATGATTATTTAAAGACTCTCTTTGATAAGCTTAAATATAGACTTTGGTTCGATCGGGCCGTCAATGTGGATTGGAGAAAAGCGTGCCGCCACTCGTTCATCTCCTGCAAGTTTCAATGAGGGTTATCGGCTGGGTGAGTCCTTATCGGGGTTATCTGTAAAAACTATCCCAAATCCAGTCTCACCCAAAAAAAGGATAACGAGTCAAGTCGCCGTCATCCAAAAGATACAGAAAAAAGGAGAGGTGTCCCAAAGGCGATCGTGACGTGTTACATATACGGATAAGATAACGTCGGATTCACGTCAGCGCAAGAGAAAAAAAGAGTGAAGGGTGGAGAGGTCGTCAATTTTAGACTGTCTTTTTTTTCATTACGAACCCGTAATGATCTCGTCCGCCTGCGGTACGGTCAGTGCACGAGATCGGCGGATGATATCAGCCCCCGACGCATATAAATTCGCGTGAAGCACGCGAAGATGAGTGTTCAGCTACGAGGGGACGTATGGATCGACGAAATTGGCAAAAAGATTCGATCGTATCGCGTCTGCGGTGACAAAAAAACGTCGCAACTGCCAAGAGCTGCTTTTTGCGAAAAGGATAATTAGACGGAAGATGAAGAAGTGTTCCGCGGTCGGGTAAAAAAGTATAATCAGTATAAATCAAACTAATATAAGGGGATTTTATATCTATAGTAAAATTTTTATGATGTATTCTCTGGGAAAAAGAAGATGATTGAGCAACCCACTTTGGGGCCCGCGATTAGTAATCAAATTATTTGGATTCGTAACCCTATAATAAACCCCGCGTAACTAAAAATCATAATTAGCTATTCTGTTTATTTCAAAGATTTTTAAGTTATACTAGTCAATTCTCTCAATTAGTTCTGTCGATATTCAGTTACGCAAAGATAATTTTCACAAGGGGCACTAATCAAAATGTTAAGTTGTTTAACTGCAAGAATTTCTAGAACTTCAAAAATTTTCCCCGAGTATATTTAAAATTGTAGAGATAAAGTGTTAATTGCACCTAAAATTGAAGATATACTAGCAATGTGTAAGGAAAAAATATTGATAAATCAATAGAAGGGTCATTATGGAAAATATTTGATGCTAAGGGAGGGTAAATGGTTCCATCCTGTTCCTACCCCATTATTAATGAAGTTACTTAATAATAATAATAATAATCAGATTGAAGGAGGCAGGAGTTAGAATTTTATATTATAGCTGGTCCTCGTTAAACTATCTTGGTTAAATGCGAGTATAACATATTCCGCGAATGGGATCGGTAGGAGGCGTGGAAAACGAAAAAGCGACGAAGCGCTGATAAATAAGTCGATGCCTGCTCGCTGAATTTGGCAAGCAGCTGATATTGATGCACTGTTTACGAGCTAATGAGAGACAAAACACCCTTGTAACTTCTCTTCTCCTCTCTCTGCCATCGCTATAATTCGTACATTAATGAACGCGACCGACCTCTCTGCCCTCCGGGGTTGCGTTCCAAAATTTACTCTGGGTAACTAAAATCTATAGTTTACGTCACGTACACTATATAGCATTTTAGTTAACTAGAGTGAATTTTGGAACGCAACCCAGCAGATGTGTGGATTCGCTTTTTTGATATTCCGCCAGAGATTCCGCGACAGGACGCCCGCGCTTCTGAAAAGTCATATTTGCTTTATAGATCTGTTTTGACGTGCCGTACGACGAGATGTAAAGTCGGTTTATAGCCCGGTTTATAGCCCGGTTTATAGCGGGTTCTGTCCCGGCAATGAAAAATACTTTATTTCTCGACCACCATGTTGCGACGAGCTATATCTAATCCGGCGAATCCGGGTTGATGTCACCTTCTGCGTAATAAAGATTGCGCTTTTCACGCGAAGAAGAAACGGAATGGGAGACATGGGAGAATCTATAAATACAGTTCTAATCCTTTGAATGGTAATGCGAAGTAATTAGATAAATATATAAGATGCAATTGAGGTGATATTTTACAACAAGTTCAAAAACGATATTGTCGCAGCCTAACTAATATAGCTATTTAAGGATGTTCAGGATGGTTTGTCAAAATGCTATACGAAGTTGATGAAAATTTAATGTTATATTCTGTATTCTCTTTTAAAGTTCGGCGCTAAATTTTAGATCGATTCACAATTCAAATAAAAAGTTATCAATTTTTGAATATCCGAGTTTTAACAACCTGACGACGATACAGAGAAAAGTGTAAAAAAAAACATTAAAAAATACTATCAATACAGTGATATTTTACACACAAGTAGATCATCAACAAACAAAAGTATAGCAAAATTTGAAACGATTTACAACATACTTTTAAAGAAATTGCAAAAAAATAACCAGTGAAATTATTGCTCGTGATAGGACTTTCGGCGCGCGTAGTATGAAATTTTACACATATTTTTCACAGATTTCACTTTAAGTTAAATTCAGGGAAAATTTTTTTTTTAAGAAAGAAATAGTAATAACAGTTTACAGTCATTAAATCTATGTCTTTTCTATTAGATTCTATTAGATTTGCCGTAACTATTTATATACATTTTTTTGTCTTTGGATCTTTGGAGAGTTAAAATAAATGTACCTATATGCCTGGACACGTACCTATATTTGGACATTTTCATCATTTTCCTTAAATAAGTTATAACGCGAATTAAAATCAAAGAATTCAAGATAAAAATATTTTTCTTGTATTATATTTTTATCTCTAATTTTAATTTGCGTTATGCTCATTTAAAAACTAAAGTGACAAATGTGTCCAGACATAGGTCTTAAGTGTCATTTACCTTAAAATATCGGTGTTTTTAATATTTCCATGACTTTTTTGGTTGAACCGGTACCTCCAGTACAGCCTTAGGAATTTTTTTGCGACAAAACTGATTCTTCATGTTTTTCGACACGCGCGGACGAACGTTGTCGGGGATCATCAGTTTAATATTTTTTACTTTTATCTACAAAGTAGTTTTGACTCTCTTCCTGTTTACCCACTCTTGCTGTTATGGCGGAAGTGTGAAACGCTGTCATCTCTCCTAATCAGTATATTCATAATCAGGTTTGAGGTCAAAACATCAATTTTGCGCGGAATTAGTTAAGCTAATGAATTTCCATATCAATTGCTGATCGAGCCACAAGTGTCTAAAAATGCGAAATACATTCTACACCATTTCCCGGAATACACGCTCCACTGTGACCTGACACAATTTTTCCCGTTATAAAAAGATCATTTGCAGCTGCATTACGAGAAAATCTATCTAAGTGTATAGCCAGCCCTCGGTTTCTATTAATACACGGTCAATTTGCTGCGAGAGAGAACCTAACCGTTTGATCAAGAATAATCGCCATAATAATGATTCCGACCCCAATTATAAATTAAAGATAAGAAAGATTGAGGGATACAATTGTATTTAATCGCGAAATAAGATGTTTATAATTATGGGGTAAAGATGTTACACACAGCGTCAGTTGTATATCAGTTTTTTTGCACATTGCAGTCAGGCGTTTAATTAATTCCCGCAGCGAACTAGAACAAAACTTCAATGAATATTTTTAAAATATGGCATTCGCGTGCCGCCGATACCTTTTTTTTATCTCTTATTTCGCGATGGGTCTGACAAGTATCAACTAACACACTTGAGCTATTGCTGGCGCCAACGATAAGAAAAAATAGAGAAAAAATTCTGTTGCTTTCTCTCGGTTATATGACAGCTGGGTCGGACACTGAACTTGGACCCTACGGCGTAAACGAAACAACAGTCTGCTCCCACACGAGGCGATGCCACTCTTAATTAATCGATACTAGGAAGGAATTTTCCGACAATACGACGTTGTCGATCGATAAGAAAAAACATTACATCTACTAAACACGTGTCGTTGCCACTAGAATAGATAATAACGTCTCTGAGGGATATGGCGCCATGCGGAAACTAGATGGTCCTACAATGATGGAACTTTTTCAATTTTTCGTCAACAACACTATCCTAATCTTCTTAAGGAAATAAAGTCCAATCTAATAAATGATTAACTTTGCGAATTATTATATTTCGTCAGTTTCAATAATCACTAGACATCGGATTTTTTATATATACAGATTGGTAGAAAAGAGCAATTAATAACTAAGATTATGTTATTTATAATATCCAACATATTTATACCTAACATATGTTGCAGTGTGAATATGTTGGATATTATAAATAACATAATTTAAGTTATTAATTGCTCTTTTCCACCAATCTGCATATTAAAAAAAATCCGATGTCTAGCTGTAATAGAAATATTATGTAGGTAATTTATTTTCTAAAAATTTCTCGATTCATCATCTGCGTTAATAGACGTCTTTCCAAACGGAGCTTTAAAATTATCTCGAAAATGAAAATGACTGTCGTGAAAATTATCGCTGATTATCTTATAAATATTTTCTTCATACCTCGGTCGAAAGTACGTACTTTCGTCCCTAATAGCAGGGACGAAAGTTTAACATTTACTCCCTGTGAAAAGTACACGCGCGCTCTCTATAACTTTAAACCTTAACGCCCTTTAACCTTAAAAATAGTCATCAATATTGTTCTGTCAATATGTCATCTGATGAATCCGTAGACGAGGAAGAAGTTATACGAAATTTCGATGCAGAAGCGCGATTGATAATAAATACAGATACGTTGCCAAAGAAGTCTGTTGATCGATACAATCTTGTTTACGACACGTATAAAAAGTGGCAGATAGAACACAAAACTTCACTGTCAAACTGTGAAGAAAATAATTTGGTTGTGTATTTTAACTTGACTCTTGGAATGTTTTTGATGCCTGCCCCCCCCGACCAGCAGCACTCGCTTCGCTCGTGCCGCAAATGTCGGGGGCAGGCATCAAAAACATGCTTATTAACATTTAAAGTTAAAAAAAGTAAAATTAATAACGTACTTTCGACCGGCTATGAAGAAAAATCGTATACACTACGCGGGCCAAAAGTTGAAATCTCGGCTTCGCCTCGGGGCATCATGACGAGCAGGACCGAGATTTCAACTATCGGCCCTTGTAGTGTAATATACTATTTCACCATGAGTTTATAAATCGTAATGTACCGAATACTGCGATTATCGCATTGGTTATATATAGTACATCTATTTGTAATTATGTCATTTCGCGTACGATATTCTTGATTTGCGCAACGAGTTTTTACGCGAAAATGACGACATATAAAATTAGCGTAAGAACTCGTGTGACTTTCGCGGTGGCAATTTGCGATTGTCGGGACAGAGTACCGAGAATCACGTCCAGTGAACGGTAAACGGCGCTTATTACAAAAATAAAACGGAATCTCGGGTTGTTTCGCACGCAAGAGAACAAGATTGCCATCATATACTTTTTTCTTATTCATCCTTAACCCTTAACCCTCGGGTGTGCTAAAAGTCACGTTTATCTCTTTTCGCTTAGAAACTACTTGTTTAGTGACAGATAATATTGATTCTGGAGTAAGATGCGTGCTCTTTGCTCGCTTTAAACGACAAGTAGGATCAGCTAAAATAATTTACTATAACTCTTTAATATTATATTATATCGGATATGGTACGACGCCCTACACGGAATGAGAGAGGTTCCAGGTTCGAACCCTGGCTGAGGTAATATTTTTTGCAATAAATTTCTTTACAGTTTTTAGATAATTAAATCGAGTCGATTTAATTCCGGGGAGGGAAGGGTTTTTAATTCTAACAATGACTGTGTTTTAAGTCCGACAAATAATCGGCGCGCAGTATGTTGGAAAAATTATATGTATATATATAGACATATATGTATACAGAAACTAATATAAGGCTGTCATGCTGTCAAAGACCTAAGCTTGGATCGCATGGCTTTTGATTCTAATTGTTTGTATATTATATCGATTCTAATGCATACAATTTCTGCAATGGCGCTGTTATAGACACGAGCCGTGTGGTGGAACATATTCTCGTCGAGCGCAGAAAAGTTATCGAGAGCTTTTCCTGTAATCTATAGTACATGAATATTTTCTTTCTAGCATTTCTTTTTTTTATTTTAAGAATGCATCGATCTCGCAACTATAATTGATAGTCTTTATTTATTAATGAAATCGGGAAGAGAGGGACGTAATCCGCGTCTTAATTTCATATCGATCAGGTTGGCGCGGAAGAGGAGTGCTCTCTGCCCTCGTAGATAAAGATCAGCGCGCGCGCGCGCGGTGTAGCGAGTAATTGGAAGATAGACGTAACCGATTGAATCATCTGTGCGGTAAGTGTCATTGCTTCAAATATAACCGCTCGTTTCTTACCGTTCGTTGATTCACTCGTTGTGGCAGCATCTCGACTGCTCTCGAATGTAGTACATTGGCTTTGCCGATCTAATCGGTCAATTATCTCGAAAACTTATACAAGACGAGGACCGTGTTGCGACAATAAGACGTAAGAAATAATATTTTCCACAATGCTCCCGAACGATTAGAACGCTATTTATATAAGAGTGTCGCGCGGTCTCTCACGCCAATTTATCAAATTTACCCTTTACAAGAGAGTTCAAATTTCAACAAAAGTTTATCCAAGGCGGAACCAAGTAAAAAAAAAATAAAAAAAAATGAAAAGAAACAAAGAAAGAAAAATAAACACGATACATTTTTTATGTCGAGTTAATAAATTTTATTTTCTATTAAAATTGGACGTTTGCCCTCTTAAGACAATTAATCTTACTCCTCTTATCGATAACGCGCGCGATACGCTCCCCCGCGAACCGGATCGCCGTCGCCGGCAGCGGCAGTTATGTCAAAGTGCAGTTATGTCAAAGTGCAGCCCATCACGTTTGTGCACGTGATAGCCTCGCAAATCGGACTTAGATTCGGCACAGCTGCACGGCCGAGTTTCTCTCTGTACCGCGCGAGAGAAAAATCGGGTAGGAAAACAGCCGATAGAACGGATGATCGACGTTATACGGCCGATATGTAGCCGGCTCGTCGAACTTAACCCCGTTTATATCGCTTCTCCGACTGCTCTTATAGCCGCTATTATCGAAGAAGCCTAAATCTTAACAATAAGCAACGTCAGCGATTTTTCGCCGACGCGCGACGTCGACACGCCGCTCCTCGTGTTGTTCATCGCGTGTCTGTCATCGTTCCCCCCGCTCTCGGCGGCGCCCTCAGCGGGAGGCACTTTGCCGTAAAACCGTCGCGTCGAATTTTAACGGCCGTGTCCATTTTTTGATCCGCAATTAGCTACAGAAGGACGTGCATTACGCGAGGATGGAAAATAGCTTTAGCTATTTTCAATCTCTCGTTCTCACGCGCCGCGCCGGCCGCCTCCGCGCCGCCGCGGCCGCGCGAACGCATACGAATTTTTCCCGCCGCGCCTTCTCTTCCGGAAGGATCTCGTTCGAGGAAATATGACCGTCATCCAGATGACTCCTCGTTTCTAAGCGATCGGTGGCTTCTCAGAAATCGAGAACGATCGCGTGTCGGGAAAGAAGAACGTGAGCCGGAGCCGATACTCTTGCTCCGACTACAGTCGAACTTTCTGCTCGCGTTTCTTCCTGCATCGCATTAGTGACTGTAAATATTTCATATATTGTTAAGGCTGCGGTCCGATTCACGCTCATAGAGCTGAAAGCATCGCTCTATCTTCGTTTGATATTCGATGCGCAACGAAGACATTCAATAATCATGCTGCAGCCTAAGACTACCGTGGAAAATAAAAGGGTCGGTGCAACGTGGTTTATCGCGGTGTTTCTCCCGTTTTCTCGAAAACATCACCGCCAGGATTGATGAGAGATGCCACATCGTGGCCGATAATGCGCGAGAACGCGCAGAAGCTCCGATTCTATATTGTTGCCATATTGTTGCTCGTAACGATATCTCGTTGTTAATAATAGACGACTGATGCCCGCGCCCCATAACACGCTTATTTTCCACTGCGATTACTTATCGAATTGTTTCTCTTTCGGTTGCGGCGCCGCCCGCGCGCCGCCGCCGCGCCGCCGCGCGCCGCGGCCGGGAAACTTGCGAGTTTTCATCCCTCTCCCGACATAATAATCGCGGCGAGGCGCGCCAATTAGCGCTTAAGACCGCGCGCGTGTCACGCTCCTTTAATTAATTAAAGTTTTTTCTTCTGAATCGCTTAATTAATTGGCGCTTACGTGTCACGTCTGGACATACTACATTCGCTTTCCAGCAAAAGTAAACATTTCTTTCCCTGCACTCGTTTCAAGGCTTACGCTGCAAGTTATGAGGAGTTTCGGTAATAATATACAATTTATTGAAACTTGTATTGACGTTTATCTGTTTATGTGATGCCGATAATTATACCCAATTTCTTCTTACAAAAACTGTACAAGTTTTTACCATTACACGAGTTACATTATACCTGAGAGATCAATGAAATGCGTCATTGGAATTTCTTTATCGTTGCCAGCGGATAAATTAATTATTTGTTTACCCTTTTCTCGTCGTCTACATCGTTACCCTCTCTGACTCCTGATTCACACACATCCGCCGATAATTCGCCTTTAAAAATATTGGTATATAAGTAGCTATAAGCATGCGTTCCGGGTGCGAAGTACAGTCTCCGTGTTTCTCGGCCTCGGCAATTATGCGATCGCTACTGCAGGATAATTTACATTTTTTGCGATATGCGTTAACTAATATTAACGTATCGCGGTAATAACGAGCATCTCGAGTTAATGGATGTACGAAGAGGTAGTCAAATCGAAATGTTTTTCGCACATGCATGAGGCGCGACACAGAGGCCTGCGATAGAGAACGATCACGAAGTTTGCGAGTGACGCGATAATTGCAATTTGACGTTACCAGGAACGCCAGGATTCTGTAATCGAGAGGTTATAAACATTATACTTTCCGTGTTATAATTTCGTGAAACCGCTTATCGGCGCTCTCTCTCTCTCTCATTTGTTTTTAATTTGATTTTCACGTCAAAGGTGTAAAGAATTAAAAAATTCACCTTTGCAAAATAATATCGTTTTTGCGGAAACGTTTGCGAATAATCTATTTATTTAAAAAATATGGTATTTTGGAAATACAATATTTTAATTGACAATTATCGCCTATATTATCGATATTATTTAAACTTTTACAAATTTGAGAGTCAATCGATTAATAATCCAAATTGTCTAACGAAGAAAAAATAATTTAGCTTGATTTAATTTGATGATGATCGTCGCGCGCCATTTACATTTCTCGGAAAAGTACAATTCTACTTTTCCGCGCGCGAAATCGGTTCATCTTAAGATCCCCCACCCTGTAGCTGTCTAGCGCGCGCGTTGGCCGAGACGATCTGACAGGCTATAACGATCCACGTGTGACCACTTGAGGCTAGTTTTTCACGAGTTTTTTTAAGTGGCTCGCACCTCTCCTTGCGCGCCATGTGCAGGCGGTTCACTTAGGCTCAATAGACCTCGTAAGTGGCCGCTATTACAACGGCGCGCACTTAGGAATCACGTGCGCGCGTGTACTCGCGCGGTTAAGCGAGTGCATCGCCACGTAGTAGTTTGCAGCACGTGGCGCGTGTCCTTGGCATGCGTCGTCGACATCCTCCTGCATCCGCGTGTCACGCGAGAACGTGCGATCCAGGGGAAATTTTTCGTCTCCTCGCCGTGCTGCCGCGCGATCGCGATTCGGCGGCGTATCGCGTTCTGCAGATGCATTTTGCCAGAGAAAAAGAGAAAGAAGAAAGAAAGAGAAAGAGGAGGGAGAGAGGAAAGAGCGAGAGAGAGAGAGAGAAGAGAACGAGAGAGAAGAAGATAAAAGAGGAGAGAACGATTAGTATCGATGGGCGTTATTTCCACACGACTGATTGCGTGAGTATTCCCCCCGTACGACGCAGACGTAAAACTATATCCGACTGCGGTTTCACCACCTGGACAGACACTTGCAATTGTATCTATAAATAGACCCCAGACGACGAGCTCTGATTTCTTCGAAAAGTTCTCGTATTTCAACGATAATATAATGACACATTGCCCGATCATCGAGCACCCACGCGTGGGAGTCGTTGACTCGTTGTCGTATCGGAATTTATTCGTCAAAGTTCAGATAACATATATATCGATAATGATCGCCGCACCTCTCTTAAATTAACGCGTCTGTTGAAAAAAAATAATGCCACACGTCGTTCACCTGTCGGATAAAAGGTATGGTCCCGCTAGACCTGCAACGTTTCGTGCAAAATCTATCTGATTTTGATATTTTAAATTTAAATAATAATTTGGATATGTGTTGTTGCAAAATATATATATAGGTTTATACGCTTATTTGCCAATCTTTTCATCCGCTTTCCGCAAAAATAATAATGTCTGAATAGAGGAGATATATCGAGCGGGGGGGGGGGATATACGTCTATATTCGTCGAAAGATATCGAAATTGCTAAGATCGGTCGAAAGAAACGAGGGTAGCAGGTCGCGTGTAGCGACCTCTCTATCTGCAAAAAATTGCGACCGATATATCGGGCTGAGAGACAAAACAGGCGCGGCGATCAATTAAAGTCGCCGTTAATGGACCACACTTTGTCTTCGATCGGAATCACAGATCACTTAACGTGATCCTTCCGTGTTTTTGCGCGCGGATCCCCGATACCGCGTGGACCCCGATAATCGATCATCGCCGGCTCCCCCGTCGGTCTTCGATAAGTCATTCAGAGATAATGGAACGGTTGTCTTCATTGATGCCGAACCGTAACCGATAGCTACTCCACTTTCGCTCGAAACGCGACGTCTTGTGCACGTGATCCATAGTGGGTCTAAACGACATTTAATAGTAGTGTTCTTGCAATTGTTCGCGAAACGCGATCTATTTACGTGTCACTCGATCCTGAAACACAATTCGCGCCACAAATCACTAGCGATTTTATATATATTTACTCTCTTGAAGCCGAGCAGAAAGCGCAGTCGTTGCATCACTTGAGAAGTGGCAATACAATACAATAATAACCACAGCTAGATACACAAATGAAAAATATTTGTTTGTATTTTTGTAGGGTTTGCTATACGGATGCATATAATTATCTATTTTAAACGGGGCGATCAGCGTGAGCAGCGTTCTTCCTTAATAAATTCAAAACAACCAGCTTAATGTGAAAATTTTTCCCACCCATTCTGGTTTTTTGAATTTGCCGCTACATCTAACACAGTCACGGGTCACGGGGCATTAGTTCTAAACCCGCGTGATACAATAGGAATAATGCGGTATCGTGTAGCTGTCTAGCGCTCTGTCCCGGCGCGGCGCGAAGAGACCGAGACGTCGAGACTTCGCTACGGGGGGCGTCTGAAGAGACAGCATCCTCGATAAAAAAAAAACAGCTCGCTTTGTTCGGGAGATACGAAGAGACGGGGGATGAAATCGGACGGCGGCGGTGTCCGTCCAAGTGCGCGACAAAATGAATAGCGAACGGAAATAGAGAACGGGTCTGTCTTCGCGAGCCAGACGGGGCGGGTTGGGCCCGGCCGGCGCGGTACAAAAGGGGCGCGCGAAGTCCGTCCAACAAAAGAATATATTATGTTATATACTTCGGGAATATATGCCGGTCATATGTAGCGCGAAGTATAGCTACGCGCCGATTCCCGAAGTAAGAGCGGAATCGTTGTCGTTGTCGGCCTTCATCCTGCCTGTCCGTCAGCTCCCGGCAGCCCAGTGCCCACTCTCGTTTCTCCGGCTTTCGGCTGATTGTGAGAGACGACGCGACGGTCCCCCTCGTGGCACGAAAAAGCGAATTCGTCTGGCCGCTAACGATCCCTCTTCTCCTCCTGCGCGCGGTGTCGCCGGTGACCGGCGAGAGTCCGTCTGCTACCGAGCTTCTATTCCTCCTCCTCCTCCTTCTTCTCTCTCTTCCTCCTTCTCTCCTACCTCTTCCACTACTCCCTCCTTATCATACCTCTCTCCCCCTGGTCCCTGAAATCTAGAACAAGAACCGCGTGGTGAGGCGGCCCGGTACCAGTTATATCGTCGAACTCGGTACTAACGGAGGTCTCTTCACGGCTTCGAGTCTCGCAGCATCATTTCGCGATTTCTCGTGACCGCGAGAAAAGACGGGAGTCGCGTCGGGAAATCATTTCTCAAGACTATACCGAACTGTTAGACATCGCGACATCGAGACCGGAATCAAACTCGAAGGGGACTTTTCGGCGGTCGCGATCGTGGAGCCGGCGTGAGGCGAAATCGAATAATTTAACTCTTATAAAAAAATATATATATATATATACAACGATCCGGTCGGCGAATGCGACTGTGAAAGACTTTAAGGTATCGAGACTTCCGGAAACCGTAGAGAAAGCACACTACCGGTCTTCCGCCACTTCTTTCACATCCACTTTGATTGACGATCGTCCCTGACGAGAGAGAAACATGAGGATGATGGTATGTGGCAATCGTGTGATGAACGGAGTGGTGCTTCTGATCGCGTTGGTTCTCCTGAATGTCCTGTACGCCACCGACGCTCAAGCCTACAAGAAGTCTCACATCCGGATGCAGAAGTTGTGCTCCAGAAAGCTGAGCGACGCCCTGTACATCGTGTGCCGGGAACGCGGCTACAATGAACCGTTTTCGTATAGTAACGAGGATGAGCGGAGGGCCGATCGCGGCCCAGGACTCGTCGAGGAGTGCTGTTATCATCAGTGCACCTACGAGCAGCTCGAACAATACTGCAAGCCCCTTCCCGAGGAGACGCAGGTCGACTCGAGGGACGACGTTATGTGAGTGGATGTTAGTGCGGTTGTTCTTTTATGTTCTTATTTGCCCCCTCACACTCACCTCTCTTTCTTTCTCTTTATACAATTTTACTATATTTTCGAAAACAGACAAAGATACCTCAACCTTCTCTCTCTAACTTTCTTTCTAATTTTACCTCTTTCTTGTACATGTTACTAAGATTATTATATTTCTAATTTTGTATATTTTCTTATGTCTTGTTGTGTGTTTCACCTTTTTCTTTCTCTCGATTTTATATAAGTATATATGAGTGGATTATCAGATAATTAATAAATTCTGTGAGAATCTAATCTGCGTGCGTGTTTATTCATAGCTCTCTCTTCTTTAAATATTCGGATACGTTTTAAACACGATAATAAATTAGAGGAAAAATTTTATTCAAAATTCTCAAATAAATATTTTGACAAATTCGTGACGCGTACCTAATCGGACTCATTTTGCTCGAATAACACATGACAAAAATATCTTAATTGACATTTCAAAGTTTCCTATCTAAAAAAAACGCAATGTTAAATCGATACTCGAATCACTCGTTTTACTAAAAATTCCGTTGCTCATCGATTGAATTTTAATTGCAAATGCATATGTCACTTGCACGACACATTCGCGCGATAAGTCGATTTATTTCCGTTTTGCAACCGGGGGAAAAATATAAATATCGTATAATTGCGCGCAATACGTATAAATATAGCTCATCGTCTTGTAACACACATAGCAGCTTATTATATAATTATTTATATTGATGCGGAATCATTTGTTTTGCGCTGTCAGCTGATTAATAGACGATCTGCAACGAGTATAAGAGGGAGTTAATATGCACTCGAGAAAGCGTGTGCACTCTCGAGAGAGCGTAAACCGCAATCAGCGAGGGAGGAGGAATAAAGAGGGAGAGAGAAAAAGAGAGAGAGAGAGAGAGCGCGCGCGCTAGGCCGCGTTATCATTGCCTCCGTGATAATCTTTGCTATCTAAAGTTCATGGTTGTGTATGAACTGGTCTCAGGAAGGTCTGAAGTATTAGGACGATTCGCTATCGTGCGTAACATTCTTTCCTCCTCCCTTCTCTCCCCCCGCCACGGTTTCGCGTTGGTTGCCCCGTGGGTTTATCGAGTTGTGCGACTTGTTTTTTTTTGTTATCCACCTACAATCGTAATCGAGCCTTCTTACACAAATGTTTACCGTACTTTTTTGGTCGTATGAACCTGCTTTCACGCGACTTTCATATCGGGCGACATATTTATTGTATTCTTAACGTCTAAGCTTGAAGTGTCTTTGTCTCGCTAAACACTGTCCTGTTCGAGTTAAACTCGGATGTAGGGTCATCGATCCGCGACGCGAAGTAGATCGTAATATAATTTTGCGGGAGTTTAAAGAAAAATGTAATCGATATGTGGCTAGAAGTTGAAAATTGAAAGATAAATCCGAACGTATTATATCGTTCAATAATTAATATAACATTGGCTTCCCATCAAGATAACTTTGTTTCGTCCTACGATCTGTTTATTTATGTGTATTATCTTTACGTTTTTCAGAGATCAGTCGTACATAGCGAATCTACCTCATTCGACGACAAAAGATCTGCTGGAGCAGCATTCGCAAACGGAGTTGGAGTACGCCGGCGATGCGATAAAACGTAAGGTCGATGATTTGAAAAAGGGACGCCATAGGGGGAAAAGTGGTCGCAATATTGATGGTGAATGCAAGGGGAAGGCTGATGCGAAAAAGCGACACCGCGGCAGGCACTGCAGATGCCGGCGTCGGCGTCTAGAGTGTCGCCGAGCTGGCAAGGTGCTTTCACGTCATGTCGTCATTGCTTGCTTATTAGCACCTAGCGCACTTTCGCTTGTAAACGCTTTTGCAGCGCGATCTGATCGCGACCCAATGCCTTTTTGCTAATTTATCTAATATGCTTCTAACGCATCCGCAATGCAATGAAGGTATCTCTCGAACAATAATTATATATCCCGTTTACCAAACTTGAATTTGCTGCAAGCTTAAATATTTTGAAATGCTTATTAAAATATTATATATTTGCTGTTTACTTGTTTTCTTAAATCGATGGACTGCTCGAAGGAAAAGATTTGAAAAAAAAGCTCTATAACTTCTCTCAAATCGCATTATCCTTATCCCGAATTCTTGTTATTTAAGATTTGTACATATATCTGAAGCGCGAAGTCTCATCGAAGTTGTAAATACATTTGATATGATTGTGTCCTTGTGTTTACAGCGCAGCGCACTTCTTTTATACTACTGCTTATTACACACCAATCACTAACTTATGCTTTGCATCTAAAAATAATTATAAGATAGGTGGCTATCTTGCGTATGATTTCTTTATTTCATTTTGCATGACGTTCTGCTGTTTGTCACCCACGGTGAACGGCTGCAATGCAGCCTCGGACAGCCATCGATTGCCTTTGCATGCGTGCTGTCTTGTAAACGAAATAATTTTCAAGCGTTAATGAAATTCTTCAATTGATTGTAACGTATTGGCGTATCTATCGTTACAGGTTTCACGCAACAACGTTAAGCCTCTAGACAACAAATTTGTAACGACATTGACGACCGACGAACCTACGTCGTTTCCCTCTGTATCGTAATGCGAAGCTGCGGTGCTAAAAAAAAAAAATACAGACGATTGTCGATCGTCCATACGAGAAATAAGAAGAACTTTTTGAAAAGTGATTACTCGTAGATCGAAGTTATTTGTTTCTCCAATGCCAAACTTTGATCCGTTACGTTCTATCGATCGCATCATTGAAATAACTGATGGAGTTTGCACACGGATGATCGCTCGTAGAGAAGAAACCGGAGAATTCGGGGGACGGATACATCAGGGCGGATAAATCGATCTGAAAATGAATGATTCGCGTGGAAGAGATATTATTTATAGGAAATTCAGCCTCATCGCGCGCATTAGTGTTAATAGATCGTATCGAAACAGCGACCACGTGTGGCGAACAGCGTCATCCATCAATCTTGGACATCGAAGAACTGGCGATCAGGGAAGCATGTGGAAGATCGATTGCTCGGCGATGATATTGACGGAAACAGATGCGGCTGTTCCAATATATTGCTTTCCTTCAATGTCAAGAATAATGTCGTCAAGGAAGAAGTGAATTTCGACGACGACTCCTGGAGGAACCGCGCGGACTCGAATATCGAATGCAGTTTGTGATGAACTTGAATGCAATCCGTACAATCGGGTCGCGCGATCTCGCGAAAAAAGAAAGAAAAGACTTAAGTGATTTTGATATAAGCGTTTTCAGGCGCGAGAAGCAGTCCGATTTGGATATTTATCGGTGATTTTAGTTTTATCAACAATTGATCTCATTAGTATTAAAAATTCTGTTGTGTAAGTTTTAAGATTTGACTTAGAGTTCTTAGCTTTAAAACACACATCGACGAACGCGTACTTTACTAGTCCACAATGGAATGGACAAGATTTAAATGCGGAATTTGTAGTTTTTAATAAAATAAGTAGATTCGAAGGATTTGGAAGGGAGTAGTTGTAGATGGAAGTTTTATCACGCAATATACATTTGAATATTGAATATTGAATAGCGCACGCTCTTTTTACCGCGATTCAAAATTTCCATTTGACATCGGCGTTAATAATAGCGACTAATAAACATTTATACATACTGACTGATGTTTCATTTATTTCGTCGAATACCTGACTTCGTACAAATACAGGAAATTGATTGAGAAGTAAGATAATAAACTTGAGACATTGTATTTATAATTTGTATTTGTAATATATTGTAATTAATATACTCTTCCAAGAGGCACTAATTTTATAATCGCAATTTTTAATTCTTAACACGTTTGTCTACGCAGCAAGTATCTCTTACCGTATATGCCATAAAGTTCTTTTCCTCGAAAGAGAGGCCTTATTCGAAAAGAATTATTCTATTATTTTGATTTATTTTGAGTCATGCATTTCACAGGTTGTATATATTTTGATCTACTCTGTATAATGATAAAATATTATGTAATATGTGATTAAATAAGACTATTCTCATAGGGAAGAGTAGTATGTTGAATTGCGGATTTTTTACTTTACATTGTTATCAGCTAGCTACTTATGTCATCTAAAATTTTATATTACTGGTACGGTATTAATTTTTTTACAAACGTTTTAAAAAATTTTGATAGCGCCGGTCATCAGTGATCACCAGGACGCCATTTAAAGATGCGTCAGACGCCGGTTACGGATGACCATCGTGGCAGTCAACGCGTTAAGACATTTGACTTTCTAGGCAAGGTACGTGCATCGTTTCCTTAAGGCACCGGTCAACATTTTGACAGCACTTTGATGCTGTTTCTAAGAAAACTTTCCAAGCTTCGTCTTTCGGAGCTCTCGGTAGCCTTCCGTAGATATCATTGTACAGTTCGTCCAGTTCTTCGTTGTTTAAATCAAGACCGTCGTTTAAGGCCTGCCGAACATTATATGTCAGTCTGATTTTTTTCCTGTTGCCTTTATATCCAGATTTATCATTAATTCCGTTTGATCAAATCTGTTATTTTTCATTCTTGAGTTAATTGATTGTTTACTAACATATTTCTGAGTTAGCATTAATTGTTAGTTACATTACACGATGTTGTTAAAATTATTCAGCTAAAATTAGAACGTGTTTCGATACAATCCGTGTTTGTCCTGTTTTGTTGTGATGAGTCAGTCGAAAGAAGTGGAGGCACACGACATCGTCGGAGGAATTTGCATATAGCGCAGTTACATAGTTGTGTACATACATGTTAATCACACAGGTAGTGCATGCAGAACGGTGCGTTAAAACATTTTTATTGTTACGCTGTTTGTATCGTTGGGTCACCGATGTTTATCATCGCCGTTCTCTTGCACAAATTACAGCTAGATGAATTACACGATTGTGAAGCGTTTTAGTCCATAGACGTACAACGGCTTGACGGATTGCAATATTGATCTTGATGAACCGACTAGCTTCTGTTTCCCATATAACAGAATGGATCCCAGAGGTGATTGGCTTACCGGAGCGCGGACGGGTACGACACCCCTGCCGAGCGGATAAGGAGGCGCGAGATAATATTCTCTCGGCCAACCGAGAGTAGATCCTAATAAACTCGGCCTAGGGTCTGAGTATTCTGTCCCGGACGTGGCGTACACCCGGGCTCGGGCAGCGCCGTTTATAGCTTCCGCGACAATCGGCAAGGTGATACCGCTGATTTGTCCGGCCGATAGCTGCCTTTTCTGTGGAACGCCGTGCGTTGCTGAATCTTTCATCTTTGAATAGTCTGGAGGAAAACGGAATTATGAATCGAGCGTTAATAGAGTTCGGACCGCGATCGAGGCGCCGGCGCCGCCGCTTCTTCTCGCGGATAATCTTTCTGACAAGATTTTTATTGCGCGAGGTCATGAAGCGTCGCGACATACCGCACTTGACATTGTGCAATCTCTTCGGCAATGCCTTATTAAGTGACTTAATCAATTCTTGATATAATATATACTCATTCGCAAAATAGTAAATTAGTCTAAAGTCTATAAACGAGAACAACGGGGGGAAAACATCTTACTTCCGTATTTGTTTTAATAAATATTGTTTTATACTTCATTTACAGTATTTAAGTACAAAGTTCGTATTAGGAAAAGGAAATATTTTAAAATCTGATTCGCTCACCGGGCCCTTCCTGTCTCTTCGCTTCGTACTTCTCATCATATTTCTGCATATCAAACCTCTCCAGGCCTCTCTTGGCTCTCTCAGCACCGAGTCTACACTTCTTCACGTGTACGTCCATCACGACCGACTTGCACTGCTTACTGGCCCATGAGATCTCACATGTTAACGTCAATATCGCCAAAATCAGCGCGATCCTGTGTGCGCCAGACTGATGGAGACGCATTTTCTTTTACAATTAATCGTTTCGATCGACGATCGACACAAGACCCGAGCTGTGGTCTGTCGCACTTTTAATAATGTTCTTATCCAATCGTACGTGTCAAAGACACATCCATGTAATCGTATCTGACGTATATATTTTAGTTCCTACAGCACGTGCATTGGCCCGTGTATAAGCACATTAATTGTTATCAAATAATATTATGAATGACGACACAGAAATTGTTTCTGCGAGATACCTACAATGATAATCGGATGAAAAAGTGAAGAGAATAGGCAGCGAGAAGAAATTGGAAATATTGAAATGTACCCAGCATACAAACTTTTTTTTTCATAGCGACATTATATTGCACTTCTTTTTGCATGCAAGAAAATAGCATGAAAAATTTGTCTGAAAATTAAGTGAAATATGTGCACGACGCATAGTATATTATTTGCTAATTGCAATTTAACATGGGTCTTTCTGCGACTCTATTATTAGTATGGTCATGCAATAATCTCGTGCGTGTAATAAACGGTCTTACCTCATTGTTGCGTGGGCATCAATTGATACGAGCGTACGATAAAACGCTTTGCATAACGTTGAAATTGCATATTCTTACGCGTTGAAAATTATCTGCGAGACTCGCTGAATAGCGCGTGCTTGCAAAGGCATGCAAGGCATTTTCAGCCGTCCTAAACATTTGATGATGAAAGGCAGCAGGAATGTCTGCTTTCGCACAATTTTGTCACTTTTGCAATCACGTTATTTCATTACGAATTACACTTGAAAGCATTTGTATTTCTTTATGAAGAATTCTTGTCAGGACTATCTATAGGTATAATATATTGTTTATAATAAATCAAAGTGCTTAAAGTACCTGTTGCAAAGTGCACGATGACACGCTCTGATGTGATCTGATAACATTAATATCTTAATGTTGCGGACATCTGAATAAAACTTATCGCGACACGTGCGAGGAAAGAATAACATGATAACCGTGCATGGTGTCAAAATTTCATCCAACTTCGAACATCACCAGTATGTCACGCATTTAAAAAAAGTTACGTTTAATTTATATATATATATATATATATATATATATATATATATGGCGTCGCAAATTTTTTAACACATAAAGTTGCATATTAAGCAATTAAAGAATCCCACACAATTCTTCTGAGAAAAACGTTTTTGGTCAATTTCCTTGAATTCATGATCTTTTACAGCACGAAATATAGCAGCAACTTGCAGCAACATTGCAGCAATATTTTAATGTTGACGAAAAGCGCGCTTGTGTAAAAGCGTTCTTTCCAAATTATCTTACAATTAGATAGCAATTTAAACGAGCAGAAAAGAATGAACAATTGATTTTCCGTTATTCATTAAGGATTAAGGTAATTATCCCACACTACTGCACGCGTATTCAAATAATGTATTCTTAAAAACGTTTTTTTTTTTCAAGGCGTTATTCAGACTTTATGAAAAAAATGTCTTAATCTAATGATTATTATCAGGAGCATTGATTATGCATGTTACTTTAACAATATTTCTGTCACTAATTTATAAACAAAAGTAAAAACATACAATAAAAGTTGCGCTAACTACTTTTCAATTTTTTAATAATGACAATTAAGATTTATACAATATTTTACGATATTTCTATTTATTACTTGCTTTAAAATATTTTTCTATAATTTATGGAACAATTTATGAAATTTATGAAATATATTTACAGTAAAATTTAATTACTTGATATATTATACCTAAATTTTTTTCAATTGCAAAATACATGTAACATTTTGATATAATTATAAAATTTAGCGTGTTTATCTGTTTATCTGTGATCAATTAAAATTTTTTATTGCTTTAATATTATATTTTCTTTTATAATTACAAGGTTTTTTTACGTAAATATTATATAAAAGAATATTACTTCCGATATTGAGTTTATTTATAGATATTAGATACTGCTAAAGGATTCATTATTTTCATATTTTTGTATTTATGAGTGTTTTTATATCTTCAATGTGCCGTCATTTTTCTCTGACAAACTAATAGGCATAGTGCAATGATAAGAATGATTTGTGATGATACAAAAAAATGATGATACAAATTATGATGATGTATGTCAATGTATACGTACGTATATATAACTGGTATTCCGATGAAGGCCGATGAAGGAATACATAAAAGGCCTGCAGTGTCACAATACGTCAAGCACAACGCAATTTGTATTTAGTGTCTAAAGATATCGAGTTTTTGCAAGATAGTATTTTTTTTTCATATCGGCTAAGGTCAACTCATATGAGCAGTTACAAGAAGAATACGTGTTTTTTTATTATTTTGATCACTACATAAGATGCCCATAGTTTCTCAAAATCGAGAGGGAGAGGGGAGGGAACACTTAGATATATGTCTTTTTATCAGTCTCACAAAATGCACTAAATTGAAAGTATTTCTTTCTATCTAAAGAAGAGATATAATTCATTAATTATATATTAACAATTTTTTCAATCGTGCTAGTTTTGCGTTACGTGTTGCTCAGCATTGTAATAATACATGATTAATTAATAATAACTGTCATATATAATTAATTTATATTATAATAGAAGTTACAGACCTATCTGATATAAAAATAGCGAATTTTTGCGTTATTATGTGCCTTTCGAATGTTTTTGTTAATTTCACGATGATAAAGTTTTATCATCCTTAAAAACTTTATGACTCTTATTTTTCGTGATGTTGTTATTACGAAATTACAACTCAATTCAGAAGATTCAAAAGGCGAGCGCACAAACATGATATATAGATAATTTCTAATTGTCTATATATAATTGTCTAATTATAAATAATTAGAGATGTGGTATATTTTTTTCTATCTTATCTGTTATTAAATAACAGTCAAGAAATAGACCACCAACAGATACATAAAAGTAACATGTAACGTAAAGATAGAGAAACCTCGGAAAAATATCTCACTTGAACTTGCCTTACGAAAGAAATAAATCGATAAGGCACGTGGTCTCTTGACATGATTACAGTCTAGCGAATACCAAACAATTAGGCATGAATCCCTAAGGCCCAGTTTCACAAGTGTCGGTTAACTTTTAACCTTAGATTAACTCACTCTTCGCCTTTTTCTAAAGGGGAGACGTGAAGGAGACGAAGAGTGAGTTAATCTAAGATTAAAAGTTAACCGACACTCGCGTGAAACTGGGCCTAAAGAGTTAAAAAGAGGATGCCTCGACGCGATAAAATAATGACGTTATTATGAAATAACGGCGATGTCAACAAATCTTCGATACCGCTCTTGTGCGCGGATATTCATCAAGATATAGACTAATTATATAAATAGACTAATTATATAAAATAATCAAAAACTCATCAAAATTAGTGATGTCACTCTAGTGATAATATCATCAAACTTCCATAACTGGCAAATTTATTAATAATAAAACACAACGTTTCCGTCCAAATTTGGACCCTTTTCAGGTAAATAAAACTCTTACAAAAACCATTCGACAGACAATTCATGATACTGTACCCGCAAGTCAGAAACTGAAGACTAGGCAGAGAAAGAATTTCGTTTTTACATTGCGATCGCTTAAATAAAAAAAAAAATATTTTCTTCACACCTCGGTCGAAAGTACGTACTTTCGTCCTTAATAGCAGGGACGAAAGTTTAACATTTACTCCCTGTGAAAAGTACACGCGCGCTCTCTATAACTTTAAACCTTAACGCCCTTTAACCTTAAAAATAGTCATCAATATTGTTCTGTCAATATGTCATCTGATGAATCCGTAGACGAGGAAGAAGTTATACGAAATTTCGATGCAGAAGCGCGATTGATAATAAATACAGATACGTTGCCAAAGAAGTCTGTTGATCGATACAATCTTGTTTACGACACGTATAAAAAGTGGCAGATAGAACACAAAACTTCACTGTCAAACTGTGAAGAAAATAATTTGGTTGTGTATTTTAAGGACCTATCTAAAAAATTAAAGCCGTCAACTTTATGGAGTGTTTGGTCAATTTTGAAAAGCACATTAAATTCAAGAGACAATGTTAACATAGGTAATTTTCTTAACTTGAAAGCTTTAGTCAAAAATAACTCTAAAGGTTACAAACCGAAAATGACAAGACTTGACTCTTGGAATGTATTTGATGCCTGCCCCCCCGACCAGCAGCACTCGCTTCGCTCGTGCCGCAAATGTCGGGGGCAGGCATCAAAAACATGCTTATTAACATTTAAAGTTAAAAAAAGTAAAATTAATAACGTACTTTCGACCGGCTATGAAGAAAAATCGTATACACTCGGCTTCGCCTCGGGGCATCATGACGCGCAGGGCCGAAAATTCAACTTTCGGCCCTTGTAGTGTAATATACTAATAAAATTAGAATATCTAAGTGATTTGTGCGCTGTCAGTGAAATATGGTATAACAATGTCAGTGTTGGTAAAATACAGTTTAAAAAATAATAAGATATAAAGTCGAAATATATTATAAAAATAATAAATTAAATATATATAGAGCGTATTAGGAAGCACGTCCGTATAACACGATTGCGGAGAATACACACACACACACACACACACAATGAGTAAGGACATAAATAAATTATAACCAGTGAAGATTAACTACCTATTATTTTGTCATAAATTGTTGTTAAATTTTCTGTGTCCTAATATCAGTTTTATCCTAGTGATGTAAAGATTTGATTTTGGGTTTAACTGAATTTTTATTTAGGAAATTTTACGCCAAGTTTTGTTACAAGAAAAATTTATTTCTTCTATTTCTATATATATAAAAATGAATGTATGTTTGTATGTTTGTCCGCTATGCAAATCTACAGTTTTCAACCGAATCTTAAAAAATTATATATGAAACAGGGGTAGAATTTTCCGGGAAATGCTATAGAGTGTATAGTTTTTCGTTACCGATTTTCTTGGGAACTGGTATCCGAAATTTTTTCAATTTTTCGGAAAATAATTGATGATTGAATCTCAAAGAATTATACATGAAATAAAGACAGAATTTTTCGGGGAATGCTATTATTTTTTGTTACCGATCTTTTTGAGAACCGGTATCCGAAATTTTTCCAATTTTTCGGGAAATAATTGACCGAATTTTAAAAAATTGTCCACATTATAAAGGAAATTTAATTGTTTTTCTCCTTTGAATTCTTAAAATTTTAAATATGTGTATAATTTTTTGTTACCGATTTTCTGGAAACCGGTTTTTTTAATTTTTTCAATGTTTCGGGAAATAATTGACCGAATCTCAAAGAATTGTATATGAAGTGAGGGTAGAATTTTTCGGGGATTGCCATGATGTGTATAATTTTTCGTTACCAATCTTTTTGGAAATCGGTATCAAAAATTTTTCCAATTTTTCGGGAATTAATTGACCGAATCGCAAAGAATTATATATGAAGTAGAGGTAGAATTTTACGGGGAGCACCATGATGTGTACAGTTTTTGTTACCGATCTTTTTGGAAACCGGTTTTTTTAATTTTTTCAATTTTTCGGAAAATAATTAATGATTGAATCTTAAAGAATTATACATGAAGTAGGGACAGAATTTCCCGGGGAGTGCTATAAAGTGTACAATTTTTTGTTACCGATCTTTTTGGAAACCGGTTCCAAATGACTAAATCTCAAAGAATTGTATATAAAAACAGGGAGGGAAAAAATAGGGAGAGAGAGAGAGAGAGAGAGAGAGAGAGAGAGAGAGAGAGAGAGAGAGACTATTTGCGTGTTTTACTACATATGTCCTCCGGGGCGAAGCCCGGGTAACCAACTAGTATGTGTATATATATATATATATATATATATATATACACGCACACACACACACACATATATATACTAGCTTTTTTGCCCGCGCTTCGCGCGAGCTCAAAGCTCTTCCTTTTGAGATATATAATATACTGGTTACCCGGGGCTTGGCCCGGGCGTCTTCTTTTTTAAATGACTTTATTTGTGTTATTACATTTGTGTTCTAGCTAATCTTATTGACCAATATATGATTCATAAACACACATTTTTAATAACTTTCCACGTCACCAATAAGATACTATTATTAACGCGTTTTTTTTTTAGTAGTCAACACGAACCATTCTTTAATGATACGCCATATAAAATTACATGCATAGCTTATAACACTTTTTAAGCAGAAATTAGTAACCCCTTCACCGATCCTCGCTAAATTCAATAACAACCTTCCTTAAATAATACTGTATCCATCAAATAACTTATACATTTTTTAGGCAGAAATCGGTAACCCCTTCACCGATTCTGGCCAAATTCAAAACAACTTTTCTTTAATGATACTCTATATAAGATTATATGTACAACTTATTATACATTTTTTAGGCAAAAATCGGTAACCCCTTTACCGATCTTTTCCAAATTCAATACCAATCTACCTTTAATAATACTCTATCCATTAAAAAAAAAAATTAGCTCAATATCTCAAAATTTGCGGAAATCAGAGCAATTATGTAGATTTTTTTAGACGGAAATTGGTAACCCCTTTATTATTAGCAATTTTTTGCATTCTATTATATTCCTCAGTTTTTTCTACCCCTATTTCATATATAATACTTTAAGATTTGGTTGAATGATCGGACTAGGTATCGGATAAATTGCTTGGTTGTGCTTGTTAAATAAATATTAACCAGTTTGGTCGCACAAAGGATTTTTGTAATTTCACTACTCACTGGCGAAGTAAAAGTATTTGATATTTTATCGGATAAATGTAAATCATGTCATCATGTTATATTTGTTAATTGATTCTATTCGCAAATTCTGGAAACTGGAGGATATTCCACATGTCGATCTGTATTATCGGATAAGGAATCTCAGTGCAAAGCTCATTTTACTAGTTTGCATACTCGTCAATCTGACGGAAGATATGTCCGTCAGATATGTTGCCATTTAAAACGAGTACGGAGTACCCTCATCATTCTTATAGGCAAAAATCGCCAAGCGAATCTTTTTGTCCAACAAAACATGACTTGCACGACAACCAGATTTAATCAAAACATATCGAGACTTCATGCACGAGTACGAGGAACTCAAGCATATGAAAAAGGTCAAATCTACGGAACCATATAATCCACACGTAATTTATCTTCCTTATCACGCAATAGTTAAAGAGAGTAGTCAAACTACTTATAAGGTTCGCGTAATATTCAATGCCTCTCAAGCTTCTTCTAATCTATCAAAAGTAATGCAACGCGATGGATACGACATACACGCTAACGTCAAAATCCTCGTGCGTTGACTTCCGATAATGACTTACGACTTACGACAGAGTCGTAAATGATTACAACAATCCTTCCGAAGTGGCGAAGTCGCGAGTCGTCTCCTTGACGACGAGTTGGTTAAATAACAATGCCATTGGAAGTAGAGACTTTGAACCAAACGGACGTGTCAAACGGACCAATCTGTACTACTTATATTTTATTGAATAAAGCAGTTCTTTTCCGCTAGCTATCTCTCTTTATTTTTTTGAGTTTGTAAGTGCGCGAACGTGAGTAGCAGTGTGCTGAGCGCGAGCTTCGGGCACACAACATATACAAGATAAGAAATAAATTCTGAAACTTGCAGAGACAGAAGATTGTATGTATGACCTTTTCTGCTACTTTAAGTTGATTGTTCTCGTAGTCTTTTGCTTTAGTGCGCTTTTTTCAGAGGTTGCAATCTTTGAAGTATATTATTCGATGTTTTCAAACGATATTTCAATGTTTAGTATCAAGTCTAGTATCAATGTCTAGTATTTATATTATCTATACGGAATTGTCCCAATTGCGCATTACCAATCGATACAATCGGGAAATACAGGGTATCTCTAAAGTCTGACCCAGCCCCCTGGATCTCGGAAACGGTTTTATTTAGATAAAAATTGAAGGATATGAAAGGGGACAGATATGATGAAAATATAGAATTGACTCTGAGTGATTTTTTCAAGGCTAGGTCAATGTAAACAATGTTTTTCTTAAATGAAAAATTCTCCATTTTTATTGCATATTCTTGTAGTCCTTGTCAAGACGTTTTCAAAACAATATAATAAAGCTTCTTTTATTAAAAATTTCCTGAGATATTTTAAATTTTGTCATGATACTCTTAATATAAAATATAATATATTTTGTGAAGTACATTTTTCGATGACTACCTTACTTTCATACGCAAAATAATAAAAGAAATCAATTCTTATAAAAAAAAATATTTAAAAAAAATTTCTCTCTCCCTCCCTCCTTTCTCTCTCTCTCTCTCTCTCTCTCTCTCTCTCTCTCTCTCTCTCTCTCTCTCCCTCTCTTCCTTTCTCCCTTTATCCCTTTACTCTTCTCTTCCTCTCCCTCCTTCTCTCTCTCTCTCTCTCCCCCTCTCTCTCCCTCTCTCCCTCTTTCTTTCCCTCTCTTTGTTTTTATATACAATTCTTTGAGATTTGGTCATTTGGAACCGGTTTTCAAAAAGATCAGTAACAAAAAATAATACACTCTATAGCACTTTCCGGAAAATTCTACCCCTGTTTCATATATAATTCTTTAAGATTCGGTTGAAAACTGTAGATTTGCATAGCGGACAAACATACAACATACATTCATTTGTATATATATATATATATAGATTGTAGAGGTATAATTTTGCAATATTGCAAAATGTTTAATGTTATTATTCGATTCTTTTCATTATTCTATGTATAAAAATATTAAGGTAAAGTTATTGAAAAATGAATTAAATTTTTATTTAATTTTTAAATGATTTATTTAAACAATATCAAGTACAAAAACTTGCACATTGCTTTCTCATCATTACAGATCGCTACCATTGTTCCGATTTTATTTCGCTCACAAAGCGTGTATTTTATTCGATGCATAATTATTAGTATTTATTTGTTTTGGCTTCCTCATAGAGAAAACTTTATGAGCGAAATAAAATATAGGGACAATGGTAGCGATCTGTAATGATGAGGAAGCAATGTGCAAGTTTCTAATTTGCACACTTTTTTTAATTTCAAATTTAATCAATTTATGAATTGAGATAGAACTTAGTAGCACAAGTGGGGTTTTACAATCGACGCAATGTCAAATCGATGTTGACTTTGGAAGTTCAGGCTACATGGTTCAATATGGATTTCGCATATGGACCTTTAATTGCGTA